>NW_027509193.1:15762500-16362500 GCF_051911475.1 Siphateles boraxobius
GACGCTGCGGTTACACCCCCATCCTCAGTGCTCACCCCAGTCTGTGGACATTTCAGATCCTACACATATTTGAAAACAGAATAAAGACAGTCAATTATATTGTAAAACATATCATTCGTTAAATTATTGCATTACAGGGCCAAACATGATTCAATCATGACAGAATTCTCATTTCGGGTGAACTATAATAATAAAAAAATCTTACTTTATATTTCTGTTTAAAGTCCCTGTAAAGGCAATTTAAAAAAAAAATTCTAAACACATTATCAATGTTAGAAATGTATTGCTAAAACATATTACAAAGACTGTGAACTGTGAAGTACTGAATTGTGGAGTTAGACCGTTAAACAGTTTTTCACCATTGCAATTTTCCGGATTTTTTTGGGCGGGTCTAAAACAGGGCTCGATGACGCACTGGAGCCCTTGAGCTCATGGCCCCGCCCCTACCTGATGACGCACTGGAGCCCCTGAGGCTGGCCGCTCCACTAACAATATAAATATAGTCAGGGGGCCAAAACTGATATTAAAACTTTGTCGGACACTTTTTGGTACAAGCATACAACCTATCCAGTATTAATGTTTAACCCCTCAACATGTGTTCTAGCCAGGTTGTCAGCTTAGAAAACGTTTTTTTGTCCATTTTAACACTATATTCTTAAAAGTGGTAAAAGCAGATTTTTTTTTCCCAAAGTGCTTCCATTTTCTTCCATGTTACCTACTGTAATGTTGGGCAAATGTGGAATATAATCCAATGTATGTGCAAGCATGATCATTAAAAAATAATAATCCATAAATTCCACAAGAGTATCACACCACACGGGGCACTGTTCAAGTATCATCTTATCTGCTACTCAGGAAGAATCAGAGCACTTCATCAAGAGCAGGTGATCCATATTCTATTTGCTTACACAATGTGGCAGATGAGCTTAGAGCAGGACTTGCCAGAGGTGAAATATACTCACTGAAAACAGTTTGGGAAAGATACTGTACATTTCTGGGAGACTTTGATTTGGAACCCGGTGTCACGACACGCACACACGGGGAATAGAGATCCAAAAAGCAGTTTATTTAAAAGGGTAATCCGTACTCACAACAGTCCAGGCAAAGGTCAAAATCCAGAAAAGGCAATCCAATAACAAGAAGACAAACGGAGTGTGGGGACAATAACAAGGACTCCGTGACAAACACTGAAACAGACAGGGTATATATACACAAGTGCAAACAAGGTGACGAGAAACAGCTGTAATGCAATGAACAATCAGTGACAGACAGGATCATGGGAAGTGTAGTGAGAATGCATAGACACCGTGAAAACTGAGGACCTAAGATTGACTAGTGTTTAACCCAGGGAATAACCAGACACTGTGACATAACCCCCTCCCTACGGAGCGGCTACCAGACGCTCCATCCGACCCGGGTGGTACAGGAGGGACAGGCCAGGGGGGAAACAGGAGAGACAGACCAGGGCAAAACACACAACACGAGAGTTCAGGAGGGAGGTGGAATGGTGGAGGATCAGGGGGAGGGATGGGGGGCCAGGTCCATGAAAGGGAACAGAAACAGGGGGTGATGGTTTAGCCGGGGGCCAGGGCGAAGCAGACAGTCCATCGGGCGGCCAGGGCGAAGCAGACAGTCCATCGGGCGGCCAGGGCGAAGCAGACAGTCCATCGGGCGGCCAGGGCGAAGCAGACAGTCCATCGGGCGGCCAGGGCGAAGCAGACGACCCATCGGGCGGCCAGGGAGAAGCAGACGACCCATCGGGCGGCCAGGGCGAAGCAGACGACCCATCGGGCGGCCAGGGCGAAGCAGACGACCCATCGGGCGGCCAGGGCGAAGCAGACGACCCATCGGGCGGCCAGGGCGAAGCAGACGTCCCATCGGGCGGCCAGGGCGAAGCAGTCGTCCCATCGGGCGGCCAGGGCAAAGCAGACGTCCCATCGGGCGGCCAGGGCAAAGCAGACGTCCCATCGGGCGGCCAGGGCGAAGCAGACGACCCATCGGGCGGCCAGGGCGAAGCAGACGACCCATCGGGCGGCCAGGGCGAAGCAGACGACCCATCGGGCGGCCAGGGCGAAGCAGACGACCCATCGGGCGGCCAGGGCGGTGAAGACCCCTCAGGCGGCCAGGGCGGTGAAGACCCCTCGGTCGGCCAGGGCGGTGAAGACCCCTCGGTCGGCCAGGGCGGTGAAGACCCCTCGGGCGGCCAGGGCGGTGAAGACCCCTCGGGCGGCCAGGGCGGTGAAGACCCCTCGGGCGGCCAGGGCGGTGAAGACCCCTCGGGCGGCCAGGGCGGTGACGAACAGGGCGAGGGCGACCATGGCGACCATGGCACAGGAACAGCAACAGACACCGGCTCATGAACAGACCCCGGCTCATGCACTGGAACAGGCACTGGCTCTGGAACAGGCACCGGCTCAGGAACAGACACCGGCTCAGGAACAGACACCGGCTCAGGAACAGACACCGGCTCAGGAACAGACACCGGCTCAGGAACAGACACCGGCTCAGGAACAGACACCAAAACTGTAACAGCCACAAGAACAGACACAAACACAGAAACAAACACTGGCACTGGCTCTGGAACAGACATTGGCTCCAGCTCTGGAACGGGCACTGGCTCTGCCTCCAACTCTGGAACGGGCACTGGCTCTGCCTCCGGCTCTGCCTCCGGCTCTGGAACGGGCACTGGCTCTGCCTCCGGCTCTGGAAAGGGCACTGGCTCTGCCTCCGGCTCTGGAACGGGCACTGGCTTTGGAACAGACATTGGCTCCAGCTCTGGAACAGGCACTGGCTCTGCCTCCGGCTCTGGAACAGGCACTGGCTCTGCCTCCGGCTCTGGAACAGGCACTGGCTCTGCCTCCGGCTCTGGAACAGGCACTGGCTCTGGCTCCGGCTCTGGAACAGGCACTGGCTCTGGCTCTGCCTCCGGCTCTGGAACAGCAGACACTGGCTCCGACTCTGGAACAGCAGACACTGGCTCCGGCTCAGGGACTGCAGACACTGGCTCCGGCTCAGGGACTGCAGACACTGGCTCCGGCTCAGGGACTGCAGACACTGGCTCCGGCTCAGGGACTGCAGACACTGGCTCCGGCTCAGGGACTGCAGACACCGGCTCCGACTCAGGGACAGCAGACATGGGCATGTCCCGGATCCGAACCAGGCGCTCCAGATAGCCCAGGTCCAAAAAGGCGGACGGAACGTGAACAGTCTCTCGCTGGGCAGACGTGACGTGAACAGTCTCTCGCTGGGCAGACGCGACGTGAACCGTCTCTGACTTGACAGACTTGACGTGAACAATCTCTGACTGGGCAGACGGGACGTGAACAGTCTCTGACTGGGCAGACGGGATGTGAACAGTCTCTGACTGGACAGACGGGACGTGAACAGTCTCTGCGCCAGCGGTGAGAGCTCTGGGCTGGACGGAACCATCGATGAAGGCCTCATGCTGGACGAAACCGGTGGTGGATGGAAGTCTAGGCTGGATTGCACCACCTCAGGTTCCATGATGGATCGAGGAGGAGAGTGATACCTGGTCTCCCCTCTAGTACCTCCTCTCCTATGACCTCCGCGGTTCCCGGAATATTTTGCCAGCCGGGTTCCCTCGAATGACTCTCTGGGATGATCTGAAGGGGGTGTGGAAGCTTCCTTCAAATCAGCTTCCTCAGTCAATCGGGCCCACAGTGCAAAACACTCAAAGATGTTCATGCGTGGAGGAATCTCTTTAGGTTGAGAATTCCCCTTCTGCTGTTTCTTCCCCCTATCAGTGGCTGGAGACTTAGGAGACCCCATACCGCTGGATCTCTGCATGACGGAGTCCTTCTGTCACGACACGCACACACGGGGAATAGAGATCCAAAAAGCAGTTTATTTAAAAGGGTAATCCGTACTCACAACAGTCCAGGCAAAGGTCAAAATCCAGAAAAGGCAATCCAATAAGAAGACAACCGGAGTGTGGGGACAATAACAAGGACTCCGTGACAAACACTGAAACAGACAGGGTATATATACACAAGTGCAAACAAGGTGACGAGAAACAGCTGTAATGCAATGAACAATCAGTGACAGACAGGATCATGGGAAGTGTAGTGAGAATGCATAGACACCGTGAAAACTGAGGACCTCTAGTGTTTAACCCAGGGAATAACCAGACACTGTGACACCCGGAATATACAAAGGTCAGCGTTTAAAGACAAAGATTGAAAAGTTGCTTCAGGGAAAAGCACTACTTGTTCAATCATTAAAACCAACTGATTCCATCATGATATTTCCTGAAATGACAGCTGGAACTGCTCTGCTTAACATGAAAGAAGTTAATGGATGCAAACAAGATGATGCTAAAGGGATGACTATGGCTAGCTGTGGAACAGACAAGGACACTGAGATACTGAGTTGTCTGTATCGGGTGTCGGTAAAGATCAAGGCAGACATCAGGGAGTCCCCAAGACATGATGTTATTGGTGGGATAGATCAGCATCATGCAGAAAAAACTGTGCCTGACAGTCTGTACATCCTCTTACGGCTCCTTTGCGTTAATGATGATGACTCAGAAAAATGAGACTGAACAATCCCGTCACATAAAGCTACTCAGCATTGCTCAAGACATTGTTTTCCTGGCATCTGGTGGACAAAGACCAACACCAAAACACGTGCAGTTACTTCATGCTGCTGGGCACAGCATAAGCTATGAGTCAGTGTTGAGAGCAGATACTACCATGGCAAATGAGGCTATGAAGCGATACTTTGAGGATGGTGAAGTATACATTCCACTGAACTTTGTCAATGCTAGTCTCCCAGGATACATAATGTATGCAAATGACAACATAGACATAAATGAGGAGACCCTTGATGGGAAAGGAACCTTTCATGCTTCCCAGACTGCTGCTTTCAGACGAAGTAATCCTGAAGAAGACATCCCCAAAATAATGCTGAAATCTGGGAGATCAAAGTCAGTCTCAGTTCCACCAGGAGTGTTTGAACTCAAGGATGCTAACATGGAATCGCAGAAGCCCCCTCCAAAATTTCATGGATCAGTTACACCCGAGATGTATTATTCAGACGCACAACTAACTAAACAATCAAAGAACCAAGATCTTGCATGGATTATTTGCAAACTACAGAACACAGATGATCAGGTTGTTCCATCTTGGAGTGGCTTCAACCACCTTATGTCAAAATCAGATCACCAAAAAACAGTCTCTGGAATGATGCCTATCATAAATTCTCCAGCACATGACTATGACACAATCTGGACAGTGTGACAGAACTGCCACAAAATGACTACAAAACTGGGCCAAAGGTACACAGTCATAACCTTTGATGAGCAGCTCTACTGCAAAGCAAAGATGCTTCAGTGGCACCACCAAAAAGAGTGTGAGGATATTATTATTCTCTTGGGTGGCTTTCATGTGCAGATGAACTTTTCAAAGGTCATTGGACAGCATCTTGCTGATTCTGGACTTATGGACATTCTTGAGGAAAGTGGTGTGTTCGGAAAGAACACAGCTGAAAACATCATGAAGGGAAAGGGATGGAACCGTGTAGGCCGTGCACACAAACTTGCCTTTGAAGCACTTTGGAGAATACTGTGGCCAACCTTTCTGCAATGGGTGGATGACAATGATAGCACAATAGACAACACTTGCTTTGAGTTGGCAGACGCACTCTCCGAACACATACGATGTGGATAAATTGAGGCAGGTGCAGCATGCTATGAAGATCTTGTTCTGAAAGTTGGAGAAGTTCAAGATCTCCTTGCTGAGTTTGACAAGGCTAATGAAGACAAACCAACATTTACCTTCTGGCGACAATACATGGACCTTGTGTATATTCTCCTGGCATTCACACGGGCACTGAGATGTGGTAACTGGAAGCTTTACATGTCGGCCTTCAAGAGCATGATGCCCTGGTTTGCTGCATATGATCACACCCACTACACAAGATGGGGTGCTGTATTCATAGCAGACATGGGACATCTGGCACAGACGGCACCACGGGTCTACCAGGGCTTCCTAGATGGTGATTTTGTTGCCAAAGAGGCCAAACACAGCTTCAACAAGGTGCCATTTGATCTTTGCCTTCAGCACATCAACAAAACTGGAAAGGTTGCTGGAGGATTGGTAGCCATCACTCAAAATGAGACAGCTAGAAACCGTTGGTCCATCACCTACAATGAACGTGCATCTTTAGAACAGGACACTAGATCCCTGTTTGGACTGACACATGATGGAGAAGATGATGAAGACAACCACAAAGACTGCCTTCCATCAAGACTCAAAAGGGATAATGAGGATGTCATTCAACTTGTTGACCAATTCAAGAGATACCATGTCTTCCAACTGGAAAATATGTATGAGTTGGTGTCTTTGACAACCGGAATGTTGCTTCAGAAGATATACTGAATGACCTAACACATGCTGCAGAGTCTGGGAAAAAAATGGTAACTGAGCTGGTGAAAAAAAGAATGAGCACAATGAACACAAACTTCCATAACAGCCTCACTAAGAGAAAACTCAAAACAAGTCAAATCTTTACAGAACAGAGAGCAAACTTGGAAAACTCAAATCCAAGTGTGTGAAGCCTGACAGGGATATTTTCCGTCGCATCATTGTATCCATGGACAGTGGCAGAGAGGTTAACATAGATGGGCTTCTCCAAGAAGAACTGTGCGCAGTCCCCCTTTCACTTGCCACAACAGAGTCAGTGCTCAGACCTACTAGCAAAGCTGACTTAGCCACCATACTACAAGCTGGTGCAATAGAGACGGGGCTAAGTCCATCTCTTGTGAGAACATGCACGATCATTGATGGGATGGCTTTGGTAAGAGCAATAGGAAAACCTCAAAATGCATCAACCTTTGGGGATTATGCTGACATTTTCATACAGAAAGTGACTGGCAATCTACATGGGAACATTACTAGAGTGGATCTAGTCTTTGATCAGTACCTACAGAACTCCATAAAGGGTGGAACAAGAGCAAAACGCAGCACAACGCAGCGAAAATTCGCACCATTGTAAGTAATGATGTAAAGATGCCAGCTAATTGGAATAGTTTCATTGAAATGGATGAAAACAAGGCCAACCTGACACAATTCATTTCAATTGAACTTGAAAGGCACGTCATTCAGTATGGTCTTGAAATTGTAATAAGTGGGGGATTTGATGATGCTGAAAAAGTGGCAACGGCAGCTGGGATTGATGTTTCCCACCTATGGGCTGCACATGAAGAGGCAGATACCCGCATATTGCTACATGCTGTTGATGCCACAACCAAAGGGTATGAGAGGCTCATCATTCAGTGCAGGGACACAGATGTACTGTTGTTGCTTCTTGTGTTTGCACACCTGCTGAGCCCAGAAATTTGGATGAAAGCAGGAACTGCCAAGAAACCACGCTACGATAAAGTGCATGATATTAAAATGTCAAATGAGATTCTGGATGGTCTGTTGGCATTTCATGCTATCACTGGATGTGACACTACCAGTCAATTCACTGGAATAGGAAAAAGGACGGCGTGGAAAGTGTTCCAGCAGTGCCCTCATCTTCTCCACAACTTTGGTGAGGATGAAGTACCAAGTCCAGGTATTCAATCCTCAGCAGAACAGTTTGTCTGCAAACTGTATGATCCAAAAACGACCAGCACTTCAATCCATGATGTTCGCTGTGCCCTGTTTCGGAAAGTGAAAGCCAATGTGGATACTTTACCACCAACTCAGGATGCATTGTCTCTGCAAACAGTCATTAGTGACCCATCCACAGTTGCCCTCACCAACCAGTTGTGGTTGGCACATGAAGGATGGAATGCTTGCCCCCAGCTTTTAACCAAAGAACCTGTACAGGCCAGGTGCTTGGAGCTGACGATGTGTGGATGCAAGGAAAGTGGAAGTCAATGCAGTACCAGGCAGTGTCGATGTCGAAAAAGTGGAATATTTTGCAGTGGGGCATGTGGGTGTGTCTGTGCAGCTTGGTGCAAGAATACTCAGGTACTCACATCATAATTATTGAGTTTTGCCACATTATATGCAACTATATTGTTTCAGATTATTTGGCATGATATTGTTTTTCCTGTTTTGTAGATTAGATTTATATTATGCCCTTGGATGCATGAATGCATTTTTTGTATTTGGATGGTATTCATTATCAAATTAGTAAATTCTTCTTTTGTGTCCCTGACCAGGACTCAGACTGAGCTCATGGACATGTTCCCTGGGTGCCTTCTGTTGGCTGCCTACCTGAGTGCCACTGCTTTGATGGGGAAAAACATACCTTTGTCATACGACTATTACATAGTTATTACTACTAACTAGTTACTAACCCAAAAAAAGTGAGAGAGCAGTTATGTTAGGATGTAATTAATAACTATAGTGGTATGTCAATAAAATATAATTTGTGTTACAACCTGGTACATCGATGAAGTCAAATAGCACCATAGACCACCATCTACAGTTCTACATTCCCGCCTTGACATTAAAGTATTATAACTTGTGCAGCATTGCACTCTCTCTCCCTACAAGCTTTAAACTTGGCAGGACTCATTCCCATAGATAGGGGTACTGATTGATAGAGGTTTTGGGATACTATGTTATGTTTCCAAGCTGATATTCACATTGAAAACTGGTCTCTTTAGGCGGAGATTGTTTTTTTCATGTTCTAGTTCTGTTGTCTCTTACACTGTACAACAAATGTTCATTCTAACATGTCAGCTGACATCCCATGAGTGTTGGCTTTCATTTAATACCATTTTTATGTATATGGTCCTTGTGGTTGTGGAGATATTCAACATTTATTGTTGGCATGTTGTGTTGAGCAGGAAACCAAAAAAATGGCCTGAAATTGCTTGTACAAGTCACAAAAAAAAAAATTCGGCTTGACAACCACCCTAATATCTTACCTATGGGTATCTTCTAACTAAAAAAATAGGGTGACAGCTTGTACCAAAACATGTACGCAAAAGTCTTAACGGAAGCCCTTTTCAGAATTGGCCCCCTGAATAATGGAGCACATTCGCATCAGTTTACCGCTCAATCGCGAGTTACTGTCAGTATTATTAGTTACTACAGCTTACAGTTTGCTAGTTAACTATGTCTTCGTCACGGAAATGCGTACTACCTGGATGCGATCACGTACAAAACAGATCGGTGTCCTTATTTAAATTTACTAAAAACGATCACATCAAGAAGAGGTGGATTCATTTTGTGAAGAGCCACCTTGATAGAGAGCTGAGGATCACCACCAAAACCAGCCTCTGTAGTGATCATTTTACACGGGATAGTTTTATAAACTTTCGGAGACAACTGGGATTCACTGATAATCCGCTGTTGTGTTACTGGTGAATGGGGCCGAACGACTATCTCCCGCCTCGGCCTTCATCCTGTCGCGCCGACAACTGGTGACCTCATCGGCAGTGCCTGCCCACCAATGAGTGTACTGTTTTTCGCATACTATATAGTAGCGAAGTACGCGATTTCGGACGCAGCCTAGGTCTGTCACTAAAATGGGTCCGACTAGGAAACGAACTAAACGCCGGAGGGCAGAACAAGCAATATGACATCATATTGCTCAGAAAATATAAACGGCTTGATTATTGAGAGTGTTTAGGCTTGAGGATAAAAAATAAAGGAGTGAATGGATTTTTTTCATTATATGGTTGTTGTGTCCACACACTGCAAAGACACATTTATATGCAAACACCGTATAAAAGTGAATTTTGCATCCGATGTCACTTTTAATGCAAGCAAACTAAGGACAAACACTCAAAGAAAAATTAGGATGCATCAAAAGTGGGCTAGGTTTAAACAGACCTACCTGTGTGGGCAGGGGCGTAATTTGTGGGGGGGATGGGGGGGATATAACCCCCCAATATTTAAATCTATGCATTACAACCCCCCATTATTTATACCATGATCACAATATCAGGAGGCATACCCAAACTTCAACCCCCCCCAATGTTCAAACCAAATCTACGCCCTTGTGTGTGGGTAAGGAAACCATGAGAAAACAAAACAGCCAAAATAAATTATGACGTGGAAAGCCTAAAGACAACTTTACACTTGCACTCTTTTAAAAATCAGGATAAACAGCTCTTCCCTATTCTGGTCTGCATTACAGAATGCTAAAATGTCCACACTCAGGCAGCAATCTAAAAATAAACAGTGTTGTCTATGTCTGTCACTAAGACACATGCGGTTCTCAGTCTGTTTGCAGACATGATCCTGCCATTTAAAAGTTTAGCTTGTGTTGCCATACTTAAATAAACAAGAATAGTAATAGACAAACCATAAAGGTTAAGATGGCTGACTCACTGGTTAAATTTAGGCTTTTTTCATTAAATTCCAGCATGATTAAAGTTTTGTTGGTATAGAAGAATACATTTTCCCTAATGTAGTTTTCTTGGCAGTGTTGTAGTCGAGACCAGCTCACTCGAGTCCGAGTCGAGACAGAGACCATAGAGGGTCGAGTCCGAGACCATAGAGGGTCGAGTCCGAGTCGAGACCGAGACCAAAGAGAGTCGAGTCCGAGATCAGAGAGGTTGGATAACCGAGGTTGGGTCTGAAACCAGACCTAAAGATATCTTCAAGAATATGTAAAATATGTGGTGGTAACAACAAAAATTGGCACCATACTCAAACAGTAAATCAAATATACCATGGAATCACACAATGTAATGGTAAAAAGGCCTCATAGAGGTGTAAAGGTAATTTTATTAAAATTATGACTTAATTATTACAATCAGTTAGTGCTCTTACACATAACATACTGCACACAAATTCTGTGTGGCTCTTATATGCAAACTGAATTATGGATGATAAGGCAGACATTTTCAATACATAGTTGAGCTAGAGGCCACATCACATCTGACCTGGGTCCTGCTGCATTTGAGTGCCGCGAACGTTACGGTGTGTTCACAACGAACGCGAATATAGCGTCAAATCCGCGTCTATCGCGTCTAGTTAGACGCTTGAACATTCGGTCGAGTTCAAATTTTTTAACTTGAGCGGAAGACATTCGCGGCAAACCTGTCGCCCAATTTGCGTTATTCGCAACGCCCGGCACGAATGATGCACCTATTCACGTCTTTGCATTGACTTTGTATGTAATCTACTCGCGCAAATAATTAAATTCGCGTTCGGTGTGAACACACCATTAGCCTCAAGTCATGCGCAGTTGCGCACAAGAAAGTCAGCAAGACGTTTCAATCAAACAACAATTTAAAGAAATATTAACATACAGTAATAATCATGACATATTTTGAATGGGTCTCGAGTGGACTCGGGAATAAGTCCGAGTCCTAATATGTTCGAGTACGAGTCAATTCTGAGTCAAAATGCACACGAGTCCATGACAAGACCGAGACCATTAAAATATGGTCTCGAGACCGAGTCCGAGTACACAACACTGTTTCTTGGTGTTAGATTTGGAATTATCCAATGAGTGATTTGTATAGGGCACATCAGCAGAACTACACAGAGCAGTGTCAGAGTATTCCAGAGCAGTCTCATCAAAAAAACGCACGTCTCAGTGTGAGATCGCAGAGGGTCATGATCAAATTCTTCCCTTTTGAACATGTCTGGGTGGTTAAGGTTATGCTTATAGCCCAAGACATTCAAAAGAGATCTGCTTTGATTGTCTAGAGTAGCGGTCTCAGGTCTGTTCTGATAGGGCCACGGTCTGTAGGGAAAAACAATGGTAAATACAAATAATAAAATACAACTAACCATACAATATTTAGTATAGCAAAATGAATAGGTTATCTTAAAGGGAAGAGAAAGAGTCAGATTGGTGAGCACACATCATAACCTCTGTACACGTGCCATCCATTTTTCATTAAACGAAAAAGTATAAGCGCTTGAGCTTAAGATATAACCAAGCAGTGAGTGCCATTGCATACTGTAACGCAGTTAGATGTTGTGGGATGGAGGTGGTGGGAACCGGCAAACGTTCAACACACAATTTAATAATAAAATAATCAAATACAAAACGAAAGCAAAAGACAGCAGCCCCTCACAGAAAACTGCGGTCACATATAATAAAACATAAAACGCAACATAAGTCCAGCCATGTTCCTCTCTCGATCTTCACTTCGCTCCTTTATGCTTCCCCTCCTCCGTGAGAGATACGAGACCGGTGCATCGTGCAGGTGTCGCTCATTTTCAATCACGCCACCGGCCTCGCGCTGTTCTCTCACGGCCCTCTGCCTCGTCCTGCTTGCCACACTTTCATGTGTGTCCTATCATTTCCCAAGAGGATATGGTTTTAATCAGATTTGCTGTGTGTGTGATAAGAGATCTCTTCATTCCCAGAATGCGTTATCTTTTTTGGAGTGTCTGCAGGATCCTGAGAGCTGTGACATCTTTCTGCAGAAATGATAGATGCTGTATTATATCCCTTATCTAATATATCTCTGTTGCTGGACAATGAACTAAAGAGCATAATCTGTAATTTTATTTAAAACGAATAAATGTCATTGCTTATTATTTAGAGTGGCAATCATGGTCTGTTTCAGTGTATTAGTGGGATCTGATTCCAAAACATTCCATCACGAGGGGCATGTTACATGTGTGTGTTTTTATTTTCAAAAGTCAATATGGCTGTTGAAATTAAAAAATAAATCATGCAAATTTAAAGGCTTGGTCTCTCTTGCATCATTTAAAATCAGTAGCGGAGTGGCAATTGGGAGAGTCGGGACTTTTCCCGGTGGGCCGGTATGTTTCGAGGCCGCGAGAGCCAGTCTGGTAAAAGTTATACATTGCAAGTTCTTAGCAACACCATCCGGAGGCCTGGTGTGCGGCAGCTGCCCGCTAGTCAAACTGTGCAGCCTCTCTGTCTGCTTAACTTGTACGGCGGGCCGCAGCAGCCTCTTATTTCAATAGAAACAGGCTAATCAGAAAGCTCTAACGAAGTGCAGGTCCAACCATGTCTAGGATTTTCAAAAATATAGGGGATAAGTGATCGACCCCTACCCAAATGGCATAGGCTGTTGGCCTATGACGTAAAGCCATCGAACACCTCTTTTTTTCCTTCTCACGTTTTGGAAGTCTAAAGTTAACATGCACTGTGTGAGTGAGTCTAAATGATGGAAAGGCAAAAAAAGAAAAGGGAAAGGTGGCACTGAGAAGGTCAGACTCAAAAGGAAAAAAATTATGGAGGAGGCAGCAGCGAAATGCTCCAAAATAACGGACATGTTCCGGGCATCAATGAGCAAAGATACTACAGGTGAAAGAAGCTAAATCCCACAGATGGGAATTAGCACCAGGTACCAGCCAGCCAAAAGCTTGTGAAATTTTAAAGTATCTCGGTGGTAAATATTCAGTCCCTCCAGGATTTCGCGGTGTTGCGATCACAACAATTAACGCAACTTCAACAAATCCCCGTGAATTCAGTGCGGCTTACAATTTTGACCAATCACAGCAACTTTTCTGCAACTTTGACCAATCATTGCGGTCTTCTGCAAAGCGTCGTCCACTTTCCTCACGCAGCGGCTCCCTCTCCTCACACAACGGGCAACACACTCTAAATAGGTAAAAGTAAAACACATTTCAAAGTTACATGCAACATTATGTTTTTCAGCTAGGCGGGCATTATAACGTGTTACAAAATGAACACATTTGTCTCTGAAGAAAAGGCTGGACTACAAGAGAGCAGATGGTGAACAGTGTTTTCTCTGGGACATGGTAAGTACCTTTGGGGTGGACTTTGGGCTTTTTCACTTTGTAAACCTATAACATGCACAAAAAAGATATATAACAATAAAAGAAAATTCCCGCTCCTCCGTGAGAGATACGAGACCGGTGCGTCTCACAGGTGTCGCTCATCAGTAATCACTCGCGTCGTTCTCCTGCGGCCCTCAGTCTCGTCCTGCTCGCCACAGTAAACATAATGAATGGCGACTGTAGAACGAAAAAGCCGAATCCTGGACATTTTTGGCGATATCGAAATTCCCCGAAAGACTTGTCACGGAGACTCACTAGTAGATAGCCTTGTTGTTTAACTGCACTCTCTTACCGGTAGGGCGTGGCTTGGGAATGGCAAATTCAAAAATAATTTCTCATTTCTACTACATACAGTTTTTTTACAATCGCTATGATTGTTTTTTCAATACTTTTAACAAATTTCCAAAACTCTTAACGCACCACCACACAATTGGCAAAACACTTAATTTCATACTCAAAATCACACATCGTAAACTAAACTCCAACACTAATTTTCAAAATACAATAATAATACACTAGCAACAATACACACACACATGTCTCAAAATCAAATAATTTTTCAAAACACTAACATAATGTTCTCGTCCAACAGGAAGATTTAGTCAATCATAGCACAATGTCATAAAAACACAAACATCAGATGGAATTACAGAAACTGCATTATTTTATATGTGTCAGGTATGCCCTTATACAACAGACAGTATATTGTATTGATCAAAGATTGTGTTTTGCACTGCAGTTTCTTTTGAAGCCTCTCTACAGTTTTGTTGGGTTTAGGTCTTTTTCTGCAGAAATTCAATAAAAAAAGACCCATCTCAGAGTGCTTTATAATGTACGGTTACTGTAATGAAAAACGAAGACAGAGACAGAATTGCTGCAATGAATAAAATAAATAAAAATAAATTTATATATTTGCATAATTTAATCAGCTGTTTCTCAGTAACAATAGAATAAAATAAGGGGGTTATTTTTTACATAAACAGCTATTTACCTTGACTTTAGCCTGTAAGGTTAGGTTTAGAACATGGTGTTTTCTGTTATGACATACAGTGTTAAAGCATTGGTAAATTTGCCAGTAAAAATCCATTGTTTTGGTCTTGTTTGAGCTCGTGTGTAAAAGAAGTTAAAGCATTTTAAATGTTTGTTAATTGTATGCATTTTGTGTTAAAGCAACAATACATGTTTTACTAGTATAGCTTACACAGATCGATGTAGTGCTAACTGGGTTAAGAGTTTAGCAAATTTGTTAAAAGTATTGAAAAAATTGTCATAGCGATTGTAAAAAACTGTAAATGACCCATTTTAAATACACATTCATCTTTACAGAGGTGAAGAATCCCATCTATCTACCTTTGCTGTTTTAACCTATAAAAACAAATGCCAAAGAACATCGCAACTTTCATCGCAACTTTTTAGAAAAGTGTCCGCAACATCAGGCATTTTAGGCCGCAACAATCACAAAAAAGGCCCGCGAAATCCTGGAGGGACTGAATATTAGACAAATTAATGGTTGAGTGGTTCTTGAATTTGTCATTCAGTGGTTGGCAGATGTTCCTAGTTTTAAAATGAGTAACTTCCCTTAGCTGCTGCTATGTTAAGTGTATAAGGATTATGACACTAACACTAGCAGAAGCTAATGCATGTTCGAACAAGGTGACCGTGAAAATGGACCCTTTTTAACAGGGTGATGATGGCGCATTTTAACGGTCATAATCAGCATTGTAAATTCTTGCAAAAAATGTTTTTTATATTTTCATTTAAAAAAAAAATTGTATTCACATTTATAACACTATACTTTATATTATATTACCTTTGTATCAAATTACAAAAAACTCAATGCTGTTGTGATGGTGTTTCTAATACAGTGGCTGTGGGAATGACTGCTGTTATCAATCTTTTTTCCTCTTTTTGAAAGTTGTGAAAACACTATAGAGTAGTTTTTCTTTTCATGAAACTAGGGGAGCCACAATCCACCTTTTTTGCCTCCGATACCGATTCCGATACCTGGGATTAAGTATTGGCCGATACCGAGTACCGATCCAATACTAAAATAATAATTTAAAAAAACAGTGCTGAATTACCTAATAAACTGTATCTGTATGGCTCACTGCAGGAAAAGACGGTGATTATTCTTTTGTGAAAGACATCAAGCTTGACTTAAACATTTTCCTAACTTTGTAAAACAATATACGGACAAAATATATACCATATAATTAAAAGATTATATAGTTTATGTAATAAAAGTATTATATAATTTTTAAGCTTTATAATGAATCAGCAACATATGATATATACGCTGATTTCATGCAGCTGCCATTTTGAAATTGAAAGCGAGGCTCCGGTGGGAAGAACCCCAGAAGTACAGATAGACAAAAATGCCTTGGACTACCAACCTGAAGCTGCTGCCGCGATTTACACTATTGGATGTTAATATCCAATATAGGATATGTATATAGTTCGTTCCTGCTACTTTTTTTACGTTCTGAATTGTATATAAAAAAATAACTTTATTTATAAATGAATTTCACTGTATATAGTCTAAAGTATGAAAGAAATGTATGTACATTTTTAGAATAACTAATTTCTACATTAAACACAACAATACACCATCGCATTCGCGACTCTCCTATGATAAAAAAGCGCCACTTGCGGTTTTCTTCCCACCAGAGCGATTTCAAAATGGCGGCTGCGTGAAATCAGCGTATAGGACAGAACAACTAAGGCTATAAATAAACTGCCATTGTGCAAAAGTATTGTAATATGAAAGGTTCCAATCCAGAGCAGCACGAAACGCTTAAGCGCATCCCGTGCGCAGAATGATGCGCTTGAAGCAACATGGAGTCACAGCGCTTCGCATTGAAAAGTACAAAGCACAAAGGGAAGATTATATATATATATATATATATATATATATATATATAATTATCATTATTTATTTATTCAATAGTTGATGACTGTAAATGAGCCTTTTAACAGTTTTAAATTTCAGTTACTGTGCGCGTGAAGAACAACTATATCGCTCTCTACTCAGTGTTGTGATCTAACAGACACCTGGGAGAAAGTAACATGTTAAACTCCAGCAAGATAAAGTTCTTTTATGCAAAACAGAACAATAGAAAAAAAACAATAGACAATAGACCTTTATCTACAGATCTACAGTATAATAATAGGAACATTGAGTCATCTTGCAGAGAGTTTCATGGTGTTGACTGTCGTAACCGAGCGCAACGCGCTGTTTGAGTGCCGAATAGAGAATGACTGACAGCCACAGCGGAGGGAAGCAATTAAATGAACTTGAATTTAACAAAAATTGGCAGTATCGGAGCAATACCGATACAGAGTATCGGATCGGCACACCCCTACATAAAACCTACGAAAACATCACTCTATAATCTACAACATGCATTTGTGTAGTGGCATCTAGTGGTGAGATTGCAGATTGTAGGGTATTAACTCCTTTTTAAGTGCATAGAATGCATAGAACAAGAACTAAAACATCAAGTGGCGTTGCCAAGGTAGCAATTTCACTGGATCTAAACAAAACAATCTAACCATAGATGTGACCAGTAGTGGTGGCTTTCATGATATATTTAAAATAATTTTTGCAAGGGTTCTATGAGATTAGTATATTTATTACAAAAAAATATTTTTTGATAAATAACAAGGCCCCGAGGGCTGGTGGCCTATGAAATTTCCCGGAAGATTTTTTGGTCTCACTCCGCCCTTTTGAACTCAGTCAGTAACCGGCAAAGTAACACAGTCTGTCTTGTAGGTCCGGCAGAAGCTGATCTCCCAGGAGGCTAGCAGATATTGTAGAGACAATACGCTTTGGCATCAGGCCAGCAAGATTGTTAGCCTCAGGCCTTCAATAAAAGGTATGGCACATCACTGTAATGTATTCCAATGCCTCTTGTCTGACATCTTCCAGAGCAAGAGGTTTGGAGGTGGGGAAAGAGTGCATCCTGCAAGTGAAATTCACTTCAAACTTACTGATTCCCGCCTATATCAGCAAAACGGTGCTAAAGTCTTGGAGGCGTTCCAACGTGTCAGCTTCTGGAGTAGATGGCCTATGACAATGGCAAAAAAACTGAACTGCTCAGTAATGTAATGCATTCATTAGCCTATATGTTTTCTTTGCACTTGCACCCAAGGATTTGGCTGCAACACATTTTGTCAAGTTTCACAGATGTTTTAAGATGCAGCATACAAGTTTTGAATTTTTTTGTGGCTGAAGTCCAAATTTTTTTCGGGGCTACAGTATGTGTTACTTTTATCCAAAAAGAAGTGAACAATCATACAGTACCTAATGGAAAATAACACAAAAATGTATCAAATTATACGTCAAATTATTGATGTATTTGGGGAAGAAATATGCTTTTTTGCTTTAGATAACCTAATTAATATATCATTCTGACTAACAATACACAAAATGACACTTTACTACCAGCAATGATTGCTCTGATTGGTCTCAAAGACAAAAACTAAAAAAAAGTATTGACATATAATGCAATTCAAAACTTAAATGACCCGATCACCTGTGTTACGACAATACACCCTTGTTAAAGACCCCAGTTCTAACATTACTACTAATTACCTTGAAACAATCGTAGGACTTCTCAAAGGCTGCCGACAAACACTTGCACACATGACATTTCTACATGGCTTGGGGTCAGGATTGCAATGAAATTTATTTTCCTACATTTATTTTATATGATGGTTCAACTGCCTTCTTTAGATTAGCTGTCAACATCCTGTTAAGAATCTACACTAGAAAATACAGCAGAAAGATGCATCTGACACTGCTGAAGATTAATACAGTGTGAAAACTCTAATGTCCAATAATTCTTTTGATATTTAATTCTACTACTGTTTTTATAAGTCAAAATAATTTGTAAATAGCCATTTGCACACACAGCATACATTTGGATTAATTTCATTATGATGCACAACATAAACATTAACAGTTCCATGCAGAATCTTGTGTTTTCAGAACTAGACAATTAAAAAAAAAAAAGAGGAGAATGTCAGCTCAAATCCTCCTCTCTTTCTTAGACTGAATCTATCTCATGTGACACTGCCAATGGCTGCGGCAGACTGCAGCATTCAACCCCTCCTCGCCCTCCTACCAACCGCCTCAAGCTCTCTCACACTTGCCTGCATTGCCTTCTAGCCCTAGATTCAGGCTGTGATGCTGGATTTTGTTTACTGTTCTATTCTTTTCCCAGTGTTGTCATGGAGTTGCTATTCTAGGTGCTGCGTTTGCCTTTTATGACATTTTAATCTCGTACCAATGTTGCATGAATTTCCTGCGGAGGGACAAAAGGACTAGCGATGCCTAATAATAGACCTCTGCATTATCATGCTAATATGAAGCCTCTGAAATATCACAGTAATGGTTTTATCAATCCACAAATATACATAGAAACAATTCTGTCGGTTTCCAGTTTTGCATTTTAGCCACTGGATGGTAATTAAACACACTTTTAATTTTCTTGTTGCTGTTCTGGATCATCTTGATTTATAACTCTGAAAATATGCATTATTCTGGATTAAATGCAACAAGTTCAGCAACAGATTATGCGTTTGCTGGTGATTGACATATAAAGGCCTACAGCGAAATCCTACATGAGTGAGATCATCAGCTGGAATAATGAGGGAGCAGATCCACATTCCCGCAGAGCTGACTTAGGATCACTGCTTCTTCTGGAGGAAAGAGAGAGCTGATGAATTCAAAACCGAATCATTGTTCAGTTGGCATGTAAAATATTACTAATTCATTCCAGAAACCCTTGCTTTTTGGAGCATGAACTTTTGATGCCAGTTTTTATCTATAAGACTTTTACACTTTTAAAAATGCATTACAAAAATGCCACTCAGCTCTCCGGGTGTTCCTTGTAAAATTTTAAAATCACATGACAGTCTGTGATCTTACACACACACACACACACACACACACACACACACACACACACACACACACACACACACACACACACACACACACACACACACACACACACACACACACACACACACACACACAGGGAAGAGAGTATAGATTACATCTGTAGGGTTCCAAAAGTTAACAGCCCATTTTCCCAATAGAAACATTAATTTGAATTAAACAATCATGCAATGACTGCAGATATAAACGACACCTAATATTTTTTAATTAATAGTTAAACTAAAAATTAATCATTGGTCAAAATGTAATCACCCTTTGTCCTTTCAAACTAGGGGTGGGCGATTTAGGTTACAATGGGGCTAAAGGCTCCACGGGACAAAAGGCTCATTTTGTTTTATTTTCACTTAAACCACTAGATGGCAAAAAAACTTGCCGCAGCACTTTCCAAAACATCCGCTTTTCAAGATGCACATGAAAATTTGTCTGATCCTTGACCCGATCGCGTACAGCAACTCAAAGTTTATTCTGTGCTAATTTGTTCTAATATTTAATGTTTTCTAAAATGTTGTTTTAGAAAATGTTAAACTAAAAATTAATCATTGGTCAAAATGTAATCACCCTTTGTCCTTTCAAACTAGGGGTGGGCGATTTAGGTTACAATGGGGCTAAAGGCTCCACGGGACAAAAGGCTCATTTTGTTTTATTTTCACTTAAACCACTAGATGGCACAAAAACTTGCCGCAGCACTTTCCAAAACATCCGCTTTTCAAGATGCACATGAAAATTTGTCTGATCCTTGACCCGATCGCGTACAGCAACTCAAAGTTTATTCTGTGCTAATTTGTTCTAATATTTAATGTTTTCTAAAATGTTGTAGATTTAAGTAGCAAATGAGATAGCTAAAATTACTGAATATATTTTTAGACAAATGTTGTCTTAATGATTTTCAGTCTTGTTCAAGGTAATTAAACCATAATATTTATAAATATTAATCATATCATATAATAAAATATGATTTAATGTTACCACTGTAAACCTATATTAAATTATTATGGGATCTCATTCAATGCTTTCAGAATCTTTATTTTTTTAAATAATTTGTGTATTTTTAATACTTGCATTCTATTTTATCACAGTCAAAACGCCACCATATGGGTTTACCTCGCTAGAGGGCGAGCTGTCAGGAGATCATACATTAAAATTAACACGCTGCACCTGCACAAATAAATACAGGTGCAATGTTCCTGGCACATTGTTTTTTGGCTCCTAGAAGAGCATAGCTGTAGGGAGTTAAAGGCTGGCGTACGGTGCGATTTTTGCTGTTTTACGAGCTCGCAGATGATTTTTTTCATGCGTGGAAATCGGTGATGCTCACATGGTGTTAAAGGAATTACGAGCCGAGCGTGTTACGAGCACCTCCAGACCTCCCGATAATTTTTAAACAGGTTTTAAAAATTCGGGAAGTCGGCCCGATTTTCACTACCGTATAGGCTAGATCAATGGGGCTATAACTCAGTGGCAGCAACCACAGCGTGTGCATACTGTCACAAACACACACACTTTTCTCTCTCTCTCTCTCTCTGTCTCTCTCAAGTTATTTATGTTGAAAGGAATGGCTACTGTTCTCTGCATTTTAACAAATTATTTGCACACATATTTCTGTCATTTTTCTATCTAATACTATAGTTGCCTGCAACATTGAAATCTCCGGTCTCTGTGTTTAACGGTAAAGCTCACGTGATGCCAGCTCGGGATAAAATTCGTACAGGACAGTCGTGCGGTGTACCAGCTGCTTTGACGCAATTATCGGGTTTACTGACTCGTAATGTGTGCGATATCTCACGACGCCCCAGGTGTCCGAACTCGCACCGAGTATGCTCGTCTTAAAGGGAAAAACTGATTTGAACCTCTTCTCTCGGGTGGGTGTTACCATTTTGGCGTTGCACATTATTGAGCAGGTGAGTATAAAATCACCCGCCGAGCGCCTCTTCATTTGTAAGGATGAAGACTAAGTTCTAGTTGATAAAGTAATGTTGCCTCATTAAATATAAGTCAGTGAGCTGTCCTTTGTAGCTTAAGAGACGTGGGATGAGGGGGATGAACCTTCAAGGATGGGTCTTTCATACTCTGAACTGGATAAGGATACTTCAAGTGCCTCAGATCTAGCATCTCTTGATCCATCAAATAAGGCTGTGATTTCTAGACCAGCAGAGCGAGCTCAAGTATCTGTTTCTTGGAAGGCACCTAGGACTACCGCTTTACCCAAGATGCGGTAAGCTAATGTGTCGGGGCGGATGGCTGTGGCCTTGCCGCAGTGCCACTGGTGGGGACTATGTTTGCTATGTTGACTAGAGCAACAGCAAGACCTGGTAGAGATGCAACCAGAGGTCGCGTTTGGCTTCCTCGTGATAGACAGGGTTGTAAAAAAATCTGTCATAATCTATTATTACCCGTCATTTTAATTTTCATATCTTAATGATAATAAGACATTTAATAGGCTCTGTTTCTGTTCACATTTAAATTTTTATTCACAAACTTGCAGTACAAGCATATAGGAAACACAAGCACAAGCATTAGGAACACCTGTTTAATCCCTCATTAATGCAATTATCTAATCAACCAATCACATGGCAGTTGCTTCAATGCATTTAGGGGTGTGGTCCTGGTCAAGACAATCTCATGAACTCCAAACTGAAGGTGATAAGCAATTTTGAGCGTGGCATGGTTGTTGGTGCCAGACGGGCCGGTCTGAGTATTTCACAATCTGCTCAGTTACTGGGATTTTCACGCACAACCATTTCTAGGGTTTACAAAGAATGGTGTGAAAAGGGAAAAACATCCAGTATGCGGCAGTCCTGTGGGCGAAAATGCCTTGTTGATGCTAGAGGTCAGAGGAGAATGGGCCGACTGATTCAAGCTGATAGAAGAGCAACTTTGACTGAAATAACCACTCGTTACAACCGAGGTATGCAGCAAAGCATTTGTGAAGCCACAACACGCACAACCTTGAGGCGGATGGGCTACAACAGCAGAAGACCCCACCAGGTACCACTCATCTCCACTACAAATAGGAAAAAAGGCTACAATTTGCAAGAGCTCACCAAAATTGGACAGTTGAAGACTGGAAAAATGTTGCCTGGTCTGATGAGTCTCGATTTCTGTTGAGACGTTCAGATGGTAGAGTCAGAATTTGGCGTAAACTGAATGAGAACATGGATCCATCATGCCTGGTTACCACTGTGCAGGCTGGTGGTGGTGGTGTAATGGCAGGGGCGTAGCCATCATTTCAAAAGTGAGGGGGACAGAATGTCAAGTGTAATACCAGTTTTATTTTTCTTCAGACTTTTGTTGACAGATTTTTGCTTAATTGGCTTAATATGCTATTTATTTTAAAGCAATAAAGCAGAAAAAAAGAAAGTTGTCCAGTACTTTATATTGCACATGCAGGGTTTTTCCTGGCTTAAAACTAGGCGAAGGTGGTAAAATCCTGATCATGTATTTTAATAAGATAATAAAATGTGTATTTTTCATAGACCATCATATAGTCTGCTGTTTTACCACAGTATTTTCGTAGGTGGATCTCTGTACCTCTAGGGGGGTCCGGGGGCATGCCCCCCTGAAAGAAGATTTTGTACATTTTAAAGATAAATTCACTAATCTGGTGCACTTTGAGTGCCCCGAATCCGCTGTTAAAAATAAATAATCCAACTGCCCAAACATATGATATTCTCTGATTTAGATATCTTATCAGTGTTAAGCATGATAATATGGTTAAATATCACACTGAAGCTGATTTGAAAATAACATTTACTTAAAATAAAAGTTCTTCTTTTGGCAAAATTACATTTTCTTACTAGCCTAAACAAAGTCTATCTTACTAAACTAAAACTTTCCAATTGAAAACCTTCAAACTTCAAGCTTTTAAAACTACTACAAACTTTCTAGTTAGGCTTTTTCAAGAGAACTTAAAGTTTGCCTACAAACTTTTTTTTAATCTAATTGTAAAGTGTTACCAAATTATGATAAACTTCATGTACACATGTTACAACGCTGCCTGATTCAAGCAGATCGTGGCTGTTAATGCATGAAAATACAAGTTCAGCATTAACATTCACCATGTTTATTCTAAATTGAAGGGCTTTGATAACATATCTGTGAAAATAAAATGCATTACGAGTAAAAAAAGATTGAAAATATGGCATGTTTGTTCGGGTAGTGAATTTACAACAAAACCTGTTAATTATTCAACAAAAGAAATAGGCGGAGTTATTCATCATTGTGCAACACAATTCGGATACTACATGACAACTTACTTACAGTGCTTGACTTTTTCGTGAAAAAGGAGTGAAGAGTTTTTTGCCATTTTGAACTCTATGAAACTGATGGATTCGACGCGGATGCGGGCGTGTCGTAAGCTAATGCACGAGTGACTGATTACCATGGAAACGTAAAGTCACGTATAGACTATCCTTGACTCTTTTGATTTTAAATATCGATGTACACACACCCGTGAAAACCTCAGCTTGTCGTTGAAACACTTGCCCTATGAAAAAGTGCGGGGGACGAATTTACATTGTATAAAAAGTGGGGGGGGACACGTCCCCCCGTCCCACGCGTAATCTACGCCCATGTGTAATGGTGTGGGGGATGTTTTCTTGGCACACTTTAGGCCCCTTAGTGCCAATTGGGCATTGTTTAAATGCCACGGCCTACCTGAGCATTGTTTCT
The DNA here is from genome assembly GCF_051911475.1 of Siphateles boraxobius. Taxonomy (NCBI): domain Eukaryota; kingdom Metazoa; phylum Chordata; class Actinopteri; order Cypriniformes; family Leuciscidae; genus Siphateles; species Siphateles boraxobius. The sequence goes on from NW_027509193.1 coordinate 15,786,840, forward strand.
GACCATGTCCATCCCTTTATGGCCACCATGTACCCATCCTCTGATGGCTACTTCCAGCAGGATAATGCACCATGTCACAAAGCTCGAATCATTTCAAATTGGTTTCTTGAACATGACAATGAGTTCACTGTACTAAAATGGCCCCCACAGTCACCAGGGGCCGTATTCACAAAGAATTTTATCTTACCACTAGGAGTGCTCCTAAATCGCACTAAAATATTTTAGCTAGGAGTTTTCTCTTAAAAGTTATTCACAACGCCTTTCAGACCTACTCTTAGTAAAGAAAAATGACAACTCCTAAACTAAGAGTGAGTCTTCGTTGCTATGGATGACGTCATTACTCATGCACGAGCTTGACTGAAGTGACCACCTTGATTGGCTGATGATTGTAACGCGGGAATGATTCCAAACACCTCCCCTATGATGATGAGTGACAGGTGACAGGTCTGAGAATGCGTGCGCTACACAAGTAGTGCGAAGGACGGAAGATGATGAATAACTGAATAAATAGCCTAAATGAATAAAGAGTAAGGAAAAACAAATAGCCTAGTAGCCTAATGAAACATATGGATTGATGCAATATCTTTGCAACATTATTGAATTAATCTGTCACTATGCCTCTGCCTACGTTTGCAAAGAGAAGAACATTTTAATTTGATTCACAATGAAATGTTACAATTAGTTTACATGCAGTGAGTAGTTTTGGTTGTTGTTGGTGGCGTTGTTGCATCCCTAGTTATGCCTACAATGCAAAATTGTTCCCTCGTGATTGGAAGCTCCTGTAGCCGCCGCATACGCATTTCAAAACATTGCAACGTGAAATGCCACAAAAAGCGGTTTGTGAATAGGTCTTAGTGAGTTAGGAGTCCTCTCGACTTCTTTTAAGCTGTCCCAGACTTAGGTGCTACTTTTAGGGCTAAAATGCTTCGTGAATTACTCTTAGTCAAAAAAATTAGGAGTCCTAAAGTTACGAGTGACACGCCCATTATTTTTAGGAGTTGCTCCTAAATTCGCCAGTTAGGAGCTACTTTTAGCCTTAAAATGTGTTGTGAATACGGCCCCAGATCTCAACCCAATAGAGCATCTTTGGGATGTGGTGAAATGGGCGCTTCGTGCTCTGGATGTACATCCCACAAATATCCATCAACTGCAAGATGCTATCCTATCAGTATGGGTCAACATTTCAAAATAATGCTTTCAGCACCTTGTTGAATCAATGCCACGTAGAATTAAGGCAGTTCTGAAGGCGAAAGGAGGTCAAACACAGTATTAGTATGGTGTTCCTAATAATCCTTTAGGTGAGTGTATAGAGAAAGTTGAACAGAGACTGTGCGTTTCATCATGAATGTTTGTCCAATGAATCACAATAAGCTTTGTGCTTAGTTACCTTTGATATGAAAAAGTCTCAGCTTTCAAATTCTGTCCATTTTATGACAAAATCCAAACAAATACCATTTTTGCACTCTCTAATGTGACGCGAGAGATCACTGAAACGCCTCAATTCATGCGAAGTGAAATGTGAGTGAACACGATCATCCCTTTCTTTTTAATATGTTACAAAATGAAATAAATATGAATGAACATCAGAAAATATGTTGAAAGGTACAGTCCAACTTACCAAATCCGTATCATGTCTCTCATGTAATCGCACAGTGTTTCAACCCCAGAAAGACATCAACGACACAATCTCCTCGATCCCGTCAACTAGGGAACGAAACAAAGCAATAGCGGCCACATACACATTCAGCGTGGATGGCATACTCCCGCTATCCAGTCTGTGCTGTAGGAAGCGCAAAACATCCGACACGGAACAGATCACCGGATCAATATTGATGTCCTGGCACCATTTTGCAAAAACTCCCCATTTTAAAGCGTAAAGCCGCCAAGTAGAAGGCACGTGCGCCTCCGGGAGTGTGCCCCGCACTCGTGAATGCAGAGTGTCTTACTCATTTAAGGTCCCTGAAACAGCCACACGTGAAGGTTCCACAGCTCGGGGCTGGGGTGCCATATTGTGCCGTTCACCTGAGACAGCAGGTCCTTCCTGAGGGGGATTTGCCATGGGGCAGCCACCATTATCTATCTCAAGTCCGCAAACCAGGGCTGGTTCGGCCAGTTTGGGGCCACGAGGATCTCTGACACGTTCTCCTCCCTGATTTTGCATAACACCATAGGCAGAACCTTCACCGGAGGGAAAGCGTAAAGCCTGGCTTTCGGCCAACGCTAAAGCTTCCAGGGCTAAGGACGCCGGCTTTAATTCCAAACAGTTTATGTGCCACTCTCTCTGTTACTCCGACCTCCTGCCCAAGCACACTGCTCCCCAGCCGGAGGTCGACGCAACCGTCGAGACCACGGATCGTTGCGTCACTATTCCCAAAGGCACTCCTGGGCTGAACATGTTGGTGGGGGCGAAAGCTCGCATCCGCGAGGAGGACAGGCAAGCGCGATGACAATGGATGATGGTTGTCGTCATTTTTGCCTCCGGGCGGGGGAGGGCCCACCAACAGCTGGCTGGCGGCAGTGGGCCTCGTCCCCGTTATAGCATGAACCATTTCCCTCCTGGTTCTTAGGGTGCACACCAGCAGGGTGCACACGGCAGCTCGGCACAGTGGGCGCATGTGGAGTCCGGGGCCTAGGCAGGCGATGCAGAACTCATGTTCGTCGGGCGAATCGATGGGGCCCGCACAAATCTGCCAAGTTGAAGCCATCGAATGCTTAGAGAAAAAGATCAAGGACTAGTGATCTTTTTCTCTAAGCATTCGATGGCTTCAACCTTGTGCAGCTTCTACGGTGGCAGCGTGAAGAGATTCTAAAGCAATTGTCGCATACGTGCATTTTGTACTGCCTGCGAGCCTGTCAGTATTTGCATACTTCGCGAGAATTAGCCAGCAGTTTCAAGCTGGCGTTAGCCCATAAGATGTCAACAAAAGTGGAGTACGCAATGTAGAGTTACCGCTCTAAAAAGTGAACAGCTTTTAAACAATGTCATGTAACTCAAAAAAGCCATTCATTGACCATTATTTTGATAGTCAGCAAGAGCGCACTCGCCACCAAGTGGACGGGTAAGAATTACAGTTTCAAGTTACAATACTTTAAGATTTTTCCATCACTGCTTAAAAAAATTCTGTCAATGACAGAACATTTCCGGTTAACATGACCTCTGGATGCAACCCACCTGAACAAGTGGTGGATTGCTGTGAATGTAAAGCTTATCATTGTATGAGAACTAAACTGGATGATGACATTACTGTTTTCTCCAGAGCAGCTACATATATATATTAACTAAATTAATAACTTTTTGAAAACAGTTATTAGGCGGTCAAATTAATAACAAAAACAAACCATCACTGAACTTACTTAAGCTGGATTATGACGCCATTTTCTTATAGAGCAGCTGAACAGCAGAAACAAACTCTGATGCAGTATTTTCCTGTTATCACAGTAAAGCTGTTTTGAAACTATCTGCATTATAAAAAGCATTATAGAAAATAGAGGTGACATGACTTGACTGCTGCTCCCAGTGACCAAATACTGGAGAGGAGTAGTTGACATTTCACCAGCAGGAGACGCGAAACAGGCAGGCAGGCACTGTCAGGTATTAAGTACCCAGGGGCTTTGGGTACACTGGCCCAAGTGAGCCAGATGCTGAGGTGTAAACACAATTTGTCACACTTTACACCTCAGCATCTGGCTCACTGGGGCCAGTGTACCCAATGCCACTGGGTACTCAATACCCTAATATCAAGGTACAGGTTCCAGTTCAGAACCAAGCCACCATGTTCCCGGGGAATTGTTACAACAGTTTTGAAAAGAAATGCAAAAAGTGCAAATTCCTTTCAGCAGGTCTCAACGGTATTGCAGAAAGGAGCAATAACACTTCCTGTCCTCGGGTTTTATTCGACCCACTTTCTCATTCCAAAAAAGGATAGGGGCTGGCGCCCCACCTTGAATTTGAAAAGGTTCAAATGGTATCTAACACTTACCTTTTCGAATTCTGAATTTGTCAACCCTATTCACAAACATAAGACAGGGGGACTGGTTCACTACAGTGGACCTCCGAGATGCCTATTTTCACATTCCCATCCGCAGAGATCACAGAAAGTACTTCATTGTTCTTTCAAGACAACACGTACAAATACAAGGTTCTTCCCTTTGGCCTGTCTCTAGCTCCACAAACTTTAACCAAATGCATGAATGCAGCACTAATTCCTTTCCATTGGCGGGGAATTAACATTATGAATTATTTGGACGATTGGTTGATATGTGCCCCAACCAAACAGCAAGCGAGAAGCGATACAGAGGTGGTGTTGTTGAACCAACTCAGATTAGGCCTGGCATTGAACGAGGAGAAGAGCTGCCTGACTCAGTGGAGAACGGTAATGTATTTGGGCTTGGTTCTGGACTGGTTTCAGCCTTCCCCCCCCCCAGAGGGGTCTGGTGCTGAGGGAGCAGATATCCCATCTGATGGGAAAACATCAGACATCAGTGAAGTGTGGCTGGAGACAACTCTGTCTGATGGCAGCCGCTTCTCAGGTGGTGCCACTAGGGTTACTTCACATGCTACCGTTACAGCAGTGGTTAATAAGGAACAAAGTCAATCCACACAAGGGTGATGGTAATTAGCCCCGGTCCAGAACAGTGACTTCAGGGTCTCGTCGTCAAAGGGGCTGGTGACGGCAAGAAGGCAGAAGTTTGTGGTGAACGTAAAAAAGTCCCATCTCTCACAAGCCAAAAAAGCAAATCGCGCTGCATCATCCATTTTGGGTTGGTCGACGGGATCCAATACGAAGTGACTTTAATATTATAACAAACACAAGAACAGACAGAAGGTTTAACTGTGTGTGTGTGTGTGTGTGTGTGTGTGTGTGTGTGTGTGTGTGTGTGTGTGTGTGTGTGTGTGTGTGTGTGTGTGTGTGTTGTTGTGATTTGTGAGGACACAAATGTGTATATGGGTATTACACTGGTATTACAACTTTAATGTGATTTATGAGGACATTTCCTGAGTCCTCATATTTTAAATGGCTTTAAAAACATACTAAGCAGTGTTTTATTAAAAATGTAAAAATGCAGAACATCTCCTGTGATGGGTAGGTTTAGGGATAGGGCCAGTGTAAGGGGATAGAATATACTGTTTGTCCAGTATAAAAACCATTACGCCTATGGAATCTCCTCACAAATCACAAAAACAAAGCTGTGTGTGTGTGTGTGTGTAACATGGGGTAAACACACAACACACAAACATCGACTGACAGAAACTGAGTGAACAGACAGGAAATAAATATATGGTGGTGATGAACTAAATGATGACCAGCTGTTATGAATGAATGTCCATGGTTACTGATGAGTGGCGGGAAAATCAAACAAGGGAAAGAATATTCAGAATGAAAACAAACTGAAAGTACATGAAAACAGAAACTAAAGATGAACAAAACTAAGTGTGAGTGTAACGGATGTGGAAAAACACACTCACATTTGAGCTTCTTTGTACTTGCCTTATCTTTTGAATAGCAATACAGCCAAACTCATATGATTCATATAAACATATAATTCATATAATAACAGTATACATGAAAACTCTAACAATACCCCTGTAATTAATAATACAGTGTACTAGTACAGGACAATAATGTGTTTACGATAACAGGAAACCATTAATTGCTAAATACCATTAGTTAACATTTCTAACAAAATAAACACGAAAACCACATACCTTTCCAATAGAGAAAAGTATAAATCACTGGCTGAATACTGCAGACATTCACAAAAGACTAGAAAAGTAGAAATTACATATTCACTCTACTCATAATACAAACAATTGTCAGCATTTTAAGACAGAGACAATAACCACAAGAAATGAACTCGTTCACACTCGTGGAAATTCAGTACATATAATAATCTCAACAATCTTGTTAAAGCCTTAAATTAATTAAGAACTCGTTCACACTCGTGTGACGCATGTGGAAATTCAGTACATATAATAATCTCAACAATCTTGTTAAAGCGTTAAATTAATTAACTATACGTTCAAATACATGTAAAAAAGAAATTGCATCAAAAAGATTCACTTAAAACTAATTATTATAACAATTAATCTGTTAATGAGTTAGAGAATGAGTAATCGTACATACCCACAGCTGCGACACTCAAATCTGCTGTGGTATGGCAAGTGAAGAGCGACAAAATACACTGTCTGCAGTACCATTAATAGCCACAAGAGGAGATGCTTCGAATATCAATGAATATAACCAAATGCTTATTTTATGAAATTCACACATCAAAACTCTTTACATTAAATACTCTTTTTGACCTCATTACACGTGTGACAATTAACCTTTGTTATTAATTTATAGCAGACATTACCTGTTAACAGACTTTTGATTTTAATAATTTATTTGTATGTTGACATTAACATTAACTAAGATTGTTAAATACTGTAAATATGTTTATTGCTTGTTAATGTTAACTAATGTAGTTAACTAATGTTAACAAACAAAACCTTACTGTAACTGTAATGTACAGTTAAATCTAACGATAAATTATTAATTGCTAAATAATGTTCAATAAATTATTCATTTAAAGGCATGTATAAATTGCTTTTTGTTATCCATTTACAAATGATTTTATTAATGTATCGTTACCTAACATTTAACATTAACAACATTATGTAGTCATGTATTTATTTCTCAATATGAAAAGAAAGAGTATCACTTGCTGGAATCACTTTGCACATTTTAAAGATTTGCATGTACAAAGTGAGAATGACTCATGTCTAAATTTCTCTGTCTGAGTCGGATGACACACATGCAGTGCTAGTAGCATTCAGATGTTGTTTGCTGTGGGCATTCCTGTGGCAAATGTATCTCAGCTAAATTAAGAAACATCCGCCTCATACTATCCTTCCTTCCTGAACACCCCGAAACAGAGAAGCTAAATAAATCAAGGATCTTTGTTTTGGGTGTCAGATATCAATGGGACTTGGGCTTTATACCTTCCTTTTGTGTTGACTCAAGTCAATACAGAGATATTTTCAGACTAGGCCAGATATTTTCAGATCATGTGAGGCCATCAACATAAACACAAGATGAGGCTGCAGGACTGAGTGGCATCTTGTACATGCAAAATTAAATCCATAAAGTAGAGAATTTTTTTTTAATATTGCATCACTGCAGATCTGCATTGAGTTCCATGTTTGCATTTAAGTTTCAATGCAATTCATGAGCTATAGAATATCTAGTTGCACACCTTAGAACATTCATCAACCAATCAGATTCAAGCATTCAACAACCCCATAATATAACTATGAAAAATGACAAAGTATTTATTTTGGTTAAAGATTTAAATTGCCCCTATTATGCTTTTTCGAATATTACCTTTCATGCAATGTGTAATATAGCTGTCTGTGAATGTAAAGCTGTACAGTCGAAAGTACACGATAAATAATGTGATTGTTTCCCAAAAGAAAGAATCGACTCTTTAACGTGTAAACGAGTCGTCACACTTCTGTGACCTGCATACGTAACACGGCCGGTAACACATTTGTATAATGCTCGCCTATGGTTTTCATTGTCTGCCCGCAAACAACTTCTACTTTGACAGTCCCGCCCTCAAACACTGTAGCTGGTTCATGGTGTGTACATGTCGAGAAGACAATGTTTTCTGCTCTGCAAAAGCAAATTCTCTTCGTAAACACTTCCAAGGCATGATGATGTGAATAGTCAGTGGTTAAAATTACCACAGCGATACAACAGCAGCACAACCTTTTGACGATTGCTTCTCAAAACTCTGTGGGGCTTAAATGGGATTTACAAAACACTTATCCAGTAAAGATGGAACAGTATATTTGGACCACCTTGCTCCTCAGAATCAAAACCTTTAAGTATGATTGATTATTGATGTATATATTTTATATGAAGTCAAGTGAAATGACGAGAAGGTCAAGAATGGAAACCCATACCCGGATACACTGCATTTAACCCATCCAAGTTAGTGCACACACATTAGGATAAGTGAGTAATGAACACATACATACACTGCAAACCGTGGACACACACACTTTGAGCAGTGGGCAGCCATTCACTGCGGCTCCCGGGGAACGATTGGGGATTCCGTGTCTTACTCAAGGACACCTCAGTCATTTCCTGCCAGTATTGAGAATTGAACCCACAACCTTCAGGTTAAAAGTCCAGCTTTCTAACAATTAGGCCACAACACTGGGTATTCAAAAGACCCAATTTTGTGTTTTATATTGTGTAGGTCTCCGACTGAAATAGTTCTGAAAATCAGCTGTGGGCCACCACCATTACCTAAAATTGTGTCCATTAATCCAGATTGTCTGTTGTTACTGCTTTGAGTAATGATAAAAGATGGAGCAACATTTGTTTTAAAAACTTTAATGTTACATCAGTCATTCATGTTAGTGCTGCTCGGCTAACGTATGCCCTGGTATTGATACAGTTAATAATACAGTTCCCGCATGTGCACCGCAATAAATTAGAAATATACACATTCGTTTGATGATGGACATACACTTGTTAATGCTGATGGTGAGGAATACAGTTGCAACATCTCATTATGTACCTCAAAATGAGTAGCATATCACTAAGAAACATCCTGCTTAAGTCCCTGTGATGGAGACTCGGGCTGAATAACTAGTTGAATAACTGAATAATGTTTCATCTTCGGTTTCGTGCTCAGATTGATATGATAAAATTGATGACATCGTTACTAGGGGTGTGACGAGACACTTATCTCATAAGACGAGTCAGGAGATTGGGTTCACGAGAACGAGACGAGAGAAGATTTTTGCACAATATTACATAGAAATTCTCAATGACAAGATTCATGATGGGAAAAACAGTATGCAGGTGCATTTTGAAATGTTTTAACTAATAATCTTCTGATGAATGTCATTTCAGCTCTACTTTATGAGTATGAATTATCAAATGCATTGTAAGACAACAATATACAAGCAATGTAAAAGGTTTTGCCACAAACTCAACTGACTGGCTTTTCTCCGGTATGATTTCATGGGTCTCTTCGGAACCTTGCTGTACATTTATGAGCTTCCAGAACTTCTGATTGAGGCTGTGTGTGACCTCCTATTTAAACGCATTACCACAAATTGAACATAGCAATAAAAACAGTATAAATATCAAAAAAAAAAAAAAGTTTTCTCTTAGCCTTATAGTCTTATAAGTGCAACCATAATCAAAGTACTGTAAGCACACAGACTCTTTATAATTGTTGTGAAATTGCTGTTTTATTTTGCACCGGCAGTTGTAGGGTTAAGGCGGTGAGTTCGGAAAAAGGGACGAGAGAAACGAGCAAGTGAGTAGGCTGGTGCATATGTATACAGTTGTTCTTGCGTTCCGATTAAAAGTTCAGAAACGGAGCCTTCCTTGTCTGTCGTTCTTAAGATGTTACAGTACTCTCTCAATATTCAAAGTGCAAACAGAGACCAGAGCCACAACTACACAGTCCAGAGATAGGTTTGTTATTGGGAGACAGACTATTTATTGTATGCAGCCTAATTTGCGCGCATCAGAGAGCTCGCGTTTCACTTTTGGGTTTGCAATCACACATACTCTGTGTATAGGGAGCAGCAGTGCAAAGCACGCATTTTACAAGATAAGACATTTATCAGACGTCTAGGCTATATAGCGCAACATCCACCATCGTCACGCAATCAGTGAACCGTGATTCCTGCTATGTAGCTTGTATGCTATGTATGATTCCTTGTATGCCTAATTTGCGGGCATCAGGGAGCTCACGTTTCACTTTCGGGTTTGCAATCGCACGTACTCTGTGTATAGGGAGCAGCTGTGCTAAGCACGCATTTTACAAGATAAGACATTTATCAGACGTCTAGGCTATGTTCCGCAACATCCACCATTGTCACGCAATCAGTGAACCGTGATTCCTGCTATGTAGCTTGAATGCTATGTATGATTCCTTGTATGCAGCCTAATTTGCGGGTATCAGGGAGCTCGCGGTTCACTTTCGGGTTTGCAATCGCATGTACTCTGTGTATAGGGAGCAGCGGTGGTAAGCGCGCATTTTACAAGATAAGACATTTATCAGACGTCTAGGCTATGTTGCGCAACATCCACCATCGTCACGCAATCAGTGAACCGTGATTCCTGCTTCACTGTGTGCAACACACGACTGCAACTCGTGCTGGATAAGCAGAGCAGACGTTTACAATAGTTTACAAATTACAATGTTTTTAAATCTTATAAAAACAGAAAAAACGACAGTGGAGGCGGTGCCGCGGTTGGCATCGTAATGTAATGTGATAATAGCGGTGGCATATTCTATGCTAATTTCACCCTCATGCTCCCTAATGGCGATATCCCGAGACAGCTTTTCACTCTACGAGAAATCTCGTCCCATTTCAGTCTCGCGAGATCTCATCACACCCCTAATCATTACTGTCTATACAGTGTGTACAATCTCTGAGATTTAGGAAGCCTCCGGAGCTAAAGTTCAGTTATGGTAATGGGGTGTTTCGTTTCCGACACGCATTGTAAGCAGTAGACCAATCACAACAGACTGGGCCATCTGGCCAATCAGAGCAGAATAGGCTCGCGGAAAGGAGGGGTTTAGAGAATTGAATTTTCGGATGAGTAATTTGAGAATCATTGAAAATGTGGGTATGTGCAATGTACATTAATGCCTCACTTCTCTCTGGGAGTTTTCCGACCTCCCTGAAAACTGCTGTTGTCAAGCCCCTCCTGAAAAAGAGCAATCTGGATAAGACCATATTAAACAACTATAGACCGATCTCAAATCTTCCTTTCATAGGCAAGATCATTGAAAAAGTTGTCTTCAATCAGCTGAACATATTCTTAAGCTCGAATGGATACTTTGACCATTTTCAATCTGGTTTCCGACCGCACCACAGTACAGAGACCGCGCTCATAAAGATAATAAATGATATTCGCTTAAATACTGATACAGGCAAATTATCAGTGCTGGTACTACTCGACCTCAGTGCTGCATTTGACACTGTCGATCACAAAATACTTCTTGACAGGCTGGAAAACTGGGTCGGGCTTTCTGGGATAGTCCTAAAATGGTTCAGGTCATACTTAGGAGGCAGAGGTTATTATGTGAGTATAGGAGACCATAAGTCTGAGTGGACATCCATGACATGTGGAGTCCCTCAAGGCTCAATTCTTGCGCCACTCCTATTCAACCTGTACATGCTTCCAATGAGCCAAATAATGAGAAAGAACCAAATCGCTTACCATAGCTATGCAGACGACACACAGCTCTACTTATCCCTATCGCCTAACGATTACAGCCCCATTGACTCCCTTTTCCAATGCATTGATGAAGTAAACAATTGGATGTGCCAAAACTTTCTTCAGTTAAACAAAGACAAAACTGAAGTAATTGCGTTTGGAAACAAAGATGAAGTTCTCAAGGTGAACGCATACCTTCAGTCTAGGGGACAAACAACTAAAAATCAAGTCAGGAATCTGGGTGTGTCTCTAGAGTCAGACCTTAGTTTCAGTAGTCATGTCAAAGCAATAACTAAATCAGCATACTATCACCTGAAGAATATTGCAAGAATTAGATGCTTTGTTTCCGTCAAAACTTGTGCATGCTTTCATCACCAGTAGGGTGGATTATTGTAATGGACTTCTCACTGGCCTTCCCAAAAAGACCATAAGACAGTTGCAGCTCATACAGAACGCTGCTGCTAGGATTCTGAGCAGAACCAGAAAATATGAACACATCACACCAGTCCTCAGGTCTTTACACTGGCTGCCAGTTACATTTAGGATTGATTTTAAAGTATTATTACTGGTATATAAATCATTCAATGGCCTAGGACCTCAATACATTGCAGATATGCTCACTAAATATAAACCCAACAGATCACTCGGATCATTAGGATCACATCGGCTAGAAATACCAAGGGTTCACTCTAAGCATGGCGAGTCTGCTTTTAGCTACTATGCCAGCCGCAGCTGGAACCAGCTTCCAGAAGAGATCAGATGTGCTCCTACAGTAGTCACATTCAAATCCAGACTCAAAACACATCTGTTTAGCTGTGCATTTACTGAATGAGCACTGTGCCACTGTTCGTCCGACTGTTTGCACTGTATTTTATTTTATGTTTTAATTACTCTGAATTCATTTGATTATTTCTGTATTTTATCTTTTATTCTAAACTGTTTTAATTATTCTGATTTCTTTTGATTATTTTAATTTCTTCTATGTAAAGCACTTTGAATTACCATTGTGTATGAAATGTGCTATATAAATAAAGTTGCCTTGCCTTGCCTTACAGAGAGAACATACATTATGAGAAAATTAAAGTTTTTTTTTTTACCTTTGATCCATGTAAACCTGTTGTAGTTAGGAGACCTCAGAAACAAAATTATGATCCTCAAACTAGCATAATAGCGGCACTTTAATACTTTGTCAGCCCAAATAAACAAATAAAATTGTGTTGACACTTTAAATGACTTCTTTAAATGAATAAATAAAATACTAATCTAAAATCCTTTTTTATCTTGCATGGCCTACACTTTTGTGCTCATTGTGCGCACTTAAGTTTGACATAAGGAAGAAAATATCATAATAACAGCCCTTTACTCGTAAGCTCCATATATCTCTATGCATCTCTATGTAACGCTCTGTTTTGTGTTTTGTATTTTTATTTTTTTTGACAAATGTATCCATTAACCGTACTTGCTGAGAACATATCATCAGCCCTATATAACTCGCCTTCAGATCTTTAAGTCAAGAACACTAACGCGTGCATCAGTAAGATATTTTTTTATGTTTCTGAAAGAAGTGTCTTATTCTCACCAAGGCTGCATTCATTTGATGAAGAAATACAGTAAACTGTAATATTGTGAAACATTATTACAATTCACAATAACTGTTTCTATTTTAATGTCACATGATCCTTCAGAAATCATTCTAATATGCTGATTTGGTGCGCAAGAAACATTTATTAAAGGGGTCATGAACTGGATTATTTTATTATTTTATAATGTTTCTGTCACAGTGTGGTGCAGGCAGAAGAAGACGAGGGAGAATAAAAAATTCCAACGCAAACTTTTAATAACAATATATTTCAATTAGGAACAGACAGGCAGAAGGTTCACAAACACTTATGCCCCGTTTACACGAAGGGAAGACACAGATATTTCCCAGCGGTTTGGCCTCTCATTTACACGAAAACCCCATTTTTATCACAGAAAACGATTATTTCTAAAAACTTTTGCAAAAGTGGAGTTCTCTAATGAGAGGTTCTCTCGTACTGCATAATATCTTACGCTATGGGGAAAAACTCTTTTCCACGTGATATTGAAGCCAAAAATTATTCTTAATTTTGAATTAATGTAAAACGCGTTTGCGGCTTGCGTGCCTATTGGTTGACCTGCGGCAACAGCAGCAGCCTATCGAGAGAGGCCCTACGTGATGCCATATCCAATGGGGGCGCTTTGCGCCCACTACGTCACGTCCCGCCGAAATAGGCGTGGCCTCGACATATAAATATAGCTCGACAGGCTGATACAAACTGGTTTTTCATCGCAGAAGCGAACCAGAGCATAATTTAAGCACGGCAAGATACGCAGTACTCGTTCCCTCTTCTAGAGAGAACTGAGGTTACGTTAGGAACCAAGTACGATTTCTGATAACACTGGTTATGTGTTGCTGTGTCAACTGGGAGAAACGGGGTTTAAGATTCTCAAAGTTACATTATGTGCCAGATACGTGCTCAACGTCATGAAAGCGCCCAGTTTGACATAGTTATGATGGCGCTCTATGGTGTATTTATGCGGGTTGATGTAAATGATAACTTTTTTGAAAACGATGTTGTGTGCACGATATTATTATTGAAAACGGTGGGGGGGGGGGACATTCGCTTCTCTAAATACCCGGCTATGTGTAGATGTGGCCATAGTACAGGGATGGGCAACTCCGGTCCTCGAGGGCCACTGTCCTGCTCCAACCCTAATTAAACACACCTGAACAAGCTAATCAATGTTTTCAGGATTACTAAAAAAAAAATTTTGTCAGGGTTGGAGCTAAACTCTGCAGGACAGTGGCCCTTGAGGACCAGAGTTGCCCATCCCTGCCTTAGTAGGACGGAGATCAGACAAAGACTGGCTGAATAGAATTAAACTAAATACAAACACTGATGACCACTGATTAACAGAACACAGGTGACATGGATGATGATGATTAACTAAACACAGGTGATACAGAAGTGATACAGATGAACTAAATGAAAGTAACCATGGATACGAATGAGTGGTGGGAAAAGAACAAAGACGTGAAAACTGAGAATACAAACAAACACTGAAAAGTGACAGTTTCCTGGGGTATCCTTATAATGTTAGTATTATGTTTACATAAAAAAATGCAATGTGCAATGTGCTTCACCCAGGTGACTAGCCTCCCCCTCAGCACACTCAGCCTTTGCTTAAACTAGAGAAAAAGGAGAAAATTAGTGGGTCCGGTACAAATACAAGATACTCAAGTCATTCACATAAGAAGCAAAATATAATGATTGACAGAGTCATTTGGTCCATGAATAACACGTCCTACCTCGCTGGCAAAACCCCGAGATTACTCAACAGGAGTGACTGTTAAATGGACACACTACATTGTGAAACACTAACTGGTAGATGGACGCACCACTTGGCCCTTACAGCCCAAGTTACACTGATCAAACCAATACAGAAATAACCAAATGAAAACAATCATAACAATTTCGAAACCGGAAAAATAACCCAAGTTAAGAAAAACAGCAGCGTGACCTGCAGTTAACCACCACGTGATAGGTGGGAGACCTACGAAAATCACGCATATGAAGGTATTAGAATGCAATCACGAATGTTCCACTAAAAGCTTTCAGTGAGCGCTCGACGCAACTCCCAGGACACGTCACCGGAACGGCTACAGCAACCACTCAGCTATAGTGACACTGGAGACCGGAAGAGGGGCGGGCATGACAAAGCCTACGTTCTTGTTATGTGGATGGAAGGAGAACCCAGGAGCAGACAGCAGATGACTTTCAAGGGATTTATTAAGGAACAAAAACAGAAAACAAAACCTGCGATGGGGCAAAACAAGACAGGGTAGAACACACCAGACTAAGACTTGAAACTAAGACAGGAACAAAACTAAGACAGGTACAGAGACTTATCGAATAACAGACTTCTCAATAAACTACTTACAGCTAGACTCACTCAACGTCAAACAGAGTCAAACAATGAACCGACACAGGACAGCAAACACAAGGGGATTATAAAGGGGACACTAATGACAAGGACAGGTGAAACTGACTAGACAATAATGACGAGACGAGGATAACAAGGGGGCGGGGTAACGAAACTGAGACAACACAAGCACATGGCCCAAACAGCTGGCCATGCACTTGCACACAAAACATGATTGTTATGATCCTGCCTCATGACCAGAGAAAATCAACGACAAGAGGGCAGAATCATGACAGAACCCCCACCTTAAGGAGCGGCTACCAGACGCTCCTCAAGGGGACATTAAACACGGGACATGACAGACTGTGACAAAGACACAAACCAACAAAACATGACAAAAACTAACAAAGGGATACAAGAATATACAACGACAGGGTTGGGATGGAACATCAAAAACAACATACAAGGCAGAGGAGGTGGAGAAAACACACAGTTCATGGGGGGAGGTCCAGGGAAAATGGGAAGACTGGGGTTCTTGGGTCCACGGGATGAGGGCTGAGGACGAGGACTCTGGGCAGGCTTAGACGGAGACACACGAGGAGAGGTCTTAGGGGAAACAGTCCGGGGCTTAGTGGAGACAGGGAAAACAGTCCGGGAACTAGTGGTGACAGGGACAAACGGGGAAACAGTCCGGGGACTAGTGGTAACAGGGACAAACGGGGAAACAGTCCGGGGGCTGGGTGGAGACAGGGACGAACGGGGAAACAGTCCGGGAATTAGTGGAGACAGGGACGACCGGGAAAACAGACTGGGATACTGCTTCAGTGGTAGCAGCAACAGATTCAGACACAGAGGGTGAGGAAACGGGACTCCTGACGGGGGACATAACAGGCGAAGGGGCAGGACTGGGTGCAGCGCTCACAGCGGCAGGCTCGGGTGCTGGGGACAAGACAGGACAGACAGGGACTTCAAGGATTTTAGCTAGACAAGACAAATAATCAGAGAGGGTCTTGGCAGCAAGGAAGATGGGCATCTCCTGACGAGCAGAAACCGATTTCAGAACCTCTTTTGCAGCTAGATCGGCCGCAAGTCTCTCAGTAGATTCTGGGACGGCGCTTGCTGGAGCGAGCTCATGGTGGGCGCTTGCTGGAGCAGGCTCATGGACGGTGCTTGCTGGAGCGGGCTCATGGACGGTGCTTGCTGGAGCGGGCTCATGGATGGCGCTTGCTGGAGCGGGCTCATGGAGAGACAGAGATGGAGGACAAGAGGCCCCCTTCTTCGTCTTCTTCCTTCTGGGTCGCGGAGCTGAGTCCGTAGCCCGGCTTGAGACCGGTAGGGGGGGCGAAGAGGGAGACGAAGCAGGTACTGGAGAGACCACCGCGGGCAAGGGGGATTCCGTGGAGGACGACTCCGACGCTGACTTCCACGACAAACGTCTTCCACGCTTTCCACGGGGGCTGACGGACACGGGTGGTGGATCGGGAGTCAGGGTGGAAGACGCTTGGTCCTCCTGTGTCACGACGGCTAACATGCGACCCTCAGGGATGACTGGAAGTCTGGCAGGAGGTGAAAAACCAGGGGGATCTGGCTGCTCCTTCCGAGACAAGTAGTCCACCATGTTGCGAAACGGACGGCGGACCAAACTCTCTCGTTCAGCAAGGGGAGGGAGGACTTTGAGACCCGCGACGAGGTAGCGGCTGACCAGGGTCTCCGGCAGGAAGAACCTCCTCTCCTCAACGACCTGGGCGTACCTCTTCAGGGTCAACTCACCCTGGGGAGGGAAAGGAAGCCTGCCATTGGAACTGTCAGAGATAGCCGAGCGCCACCACAGTTCCGGGTCAGAAGACTGAAGATCAGCGGAGAAGGACTGAACGTCTGCTGGGTTCTTTTCTGGTCGGTTCATTCTGTTATGTGGATGGAAGGAGAACCCAGGCGCAGACAGCAGATGACTTTCAAGGGATTTATTAAGGACAAAAACAGAAAACAAAACCCTCGAGGGGGCAAAACAAGACAGGGTAGAACACACCAGACTAAGACTTGAAACTAAAACAGGAATAAAACTAAGACAGGTACAGACACTTCTCGAATAAGAGACTTCTCAATAAACTACTTACAGCTAGACTCACTCAGAGTCAAACAGAGTCAAACAATGAACCAACACAGGATAGCAAACACTAAGGGATTATAAAGGGAACACTAATGACAAGGACAGGTGAAACTGATTAGACAATAATGACGAGACGAGGATAACAAGGGGGCGGGGTAACGAAACGAGACAACACAAGCACATTGCCCAAACAGCTGGCCATGCGCTTGCACACAAAACATGATTCTGTTATGATCCTGCCTCATGACCAGAGAAAATCAACGACAAGAGGGCAGAATCATGACAGTTCTAGCATAGACAGTAAAAGAAAAGGACACAACGACCCCCTTGATTTCAACGGAGAAACGTGAAGCCCATTAGAAGCACTCACTTCCTGATGGCTGAGCGTACTGCACAGGCTCAAACTGAGCTTGACGGCGTAGATGTGATGTGAGCAACCTGTCTGACAGTTGTAAATCTTCTAGTAGCTGTGCCACATACCGAATTATTTCCAATTCCTCAAAAACATTGTTGAAATATTTTGTCCCGTTGCTTTTATGGACTCTCTATCTATGGGTTTCTCCCTTGACTTTATTTCTCCATGTCTCCCCGATTGCCTCATAGACAGTAAAAGATTACCTGCGAGCTTCTCCTCATGTCTATACGGTAAGTTCTCTACTGTGCGACAGAGAGTCGCGTGGTTATGACGCAATCGTTAGCCTATTTTTACAAAAACGGCTTCTTCGGGGCCATAACGTAAGATACAAAGTAATGGAGCCTTTTATACATTGTCATGTTTCTTTAGAAATAAATAATGGACAAATGAAGTCTTTGGACACCTCAGATGTAAAGTTATTCGCTATCAAAGTGACAGCAAAATGAATGGGAGTCAATGGAATGCTAACAGCAGGCGATGGTCTGCTACAATGGCGGCCCCCAGGGAGGCTTCAGTTTCCAGCTGATGGATTACCCCCTTGTGTTCTAGTGCCTCCTGTCTACGCTTTGAAATACACCGGCCCTAATTATACCATCTACACATTCCCATATAAGGGTAACCAACGCGAAGGGAAAAAATCCCATACTACTACACATTGTAACAGCGTCATTGATTTCATAATGTGTTTTGTTCAGATAAACTCTGTTTGATTGACGGCTTCAAGGGCGATTTGAAAGGGAGCGTTCTTTGATCGCTTTCTGTATATAAATTAATCACAGTTTAAATTAGATTATTTTCATCCTACTAAGAGAAACGATGTGAAGTTGATATTTTAGTCACTGGCTTGATTTACTGATGCATAAACAGTATTAAACGATTTTGAGAGAAAGATTATCTGTCTGAACTTGATTACACATTAGAAATCACTGATCACAGGTCAGGCATTGGCATAAACATGGTTACTGTATGTTTGTAGCGTTGGTGATAGATCCATATCGTAAAAGTCTGTTTGCAAAGCCTGTCTCGAAATTACGACTGATTCACCAAATGCACAGTGAAATGCACCGAATAGCCTACTAACAAATAAGAGACATTCACATTGTTGAAAAAAAAAAATACTTGCACTCTCAGAAAAAAAGCTGTCAAAAGCTGTCACTGTGGCGGTACCTTTGCAAAAGGTACACATTTGTACGTAAAGAGTGCATATTAGTCCCTCAAAGGTAGATATTGGAACCAAAAGTGTACATATTAGTACCATAGACTGTAAAAAAATATGGACGTAGTGTCCATGACGTCACCCGTAGGTTTCTGAAGAGCGTTTTTGAAGCCTAAAGTGGGCGGAGTCGCTCGTCACCATCTTGGAAGCGCGTCACTCCCGGATAAACGAAAATGGGCAAAAAGGCGGGACGTGGGTGGAGTTGAGGTGCCTGGATGCTGAAACTACGCCCGCCTTGCTCGAGTTTGCTCAGGCTAAGAGCTAATGTGCTACTGGCCTCACGCTAAAGTGACAGCTGACTTGAAGAAGTAGACCTAAAGCCAATAGTTAAAGTTCATGTTTTTGCCCTTTGAAATACTATAATAGTTAAAAGACATAACTAACCATGAGACTATGTGTATTGTGATGCATTATTATTCTCATGCAGTAACTTACAATATTTGCTCTGAGCGTGTGTGTGACAGTGATTCATGCGCATACATGTCAGTCAGCGCGGCACCGCACGTCAAGTTCGTAGAGAGCTTTATTCAGTCCATTTTAAATTCTGATAGATATTACCTAAGAAGTTCAAGTAAATGCACTAGAAATACGCGCTCATTTAAGGGACAAATAGAAACCACTGACACCTGCACGATTTAATCTGACGGTACTTTTTATTGAACACTAAAAAGTGAAATAATCATATTATAGTCTTATGTGGTCCGTAAGATCAACGGTACAGCAGAACGAGTGTGGCCTCTATATCTTAGACGTTTTTAAATCTGAACTCCAAAAAGCAACGATATTGTCAGACATCCATGAGTGCATGTTCACAGAGGAAAACAACTGAAGAACAGCGCTGGTTGTTCTCTCGACACTCG
Organism: Siphateles boraxobius; assembly: GCF_051911475.1. Lineage (NCBI taxonomy): Eukaryota > Metazoa > Chordata > Actinopteri > Cypriniformes > Leuciscidae > Siphateles > Siphateles boraxobius. The sequence continues at coordinate 15,806,626 of NW_027509193.1, forward strand.
ACAACGACGGAATCCAACGGCGTAGGCGAAGGTAAGGGCGGCATGTAATAAACTGTATGAAATAATCCCGAAAAAAGTACAAACACGGCAGAGATGACAAGTTCAGCAGCTGGAATCAGCTGAGGTGACATGATGGCTAACAGAGAGCAGAGAAACGGCTAGTAACAGCAGCGGTAATCCACCTGTCATTCAAGTGGCCACGCCCTTGATTATGCAGCATTTTAAGGCTTAATATAATTTAAACGGATGAGTTCTAAAAAAAATTCACCCCCCTCACAGTTGTCATGAAGGGTACAATTAGCTGTATAGACCAAAACAACTTAGGGCACCAGGCTGTAAACATTTTTTTTTCTGCGGTAAAGTTGGGCATTTTAACATGGGGGAGATACAGATTTGGCTCACTTTTGCAGTCAGCGTCAAGCGGCCAGGCGTTGAATTGCAGTTTAATTCACTTCCGTGTTGGTTTCAAGAGAGAGACAGGGAGGTTGCCGCTTGATTAGTACCTAAATGGTACATATTAGAACCCTTTTGAAGGGTACTGTCCCAGTGACAGCTTTTGTACCTTTTTTTCTGAGTGTAGCATTAGGATCGTTTGGAAGGTGATGGCAGATGAGGAAGACACCGCCCCGCTCTATTGTTCTGGAGCAGAGCCTGGCGTAAGGCGCTCAGCAACTTTATAAATGTATTTACTGTCCCTTTTGATCAATTGATGCATCCGTGCTGAATAAACCCGTTAATTTCCAACTTTTCCATAGTATTGTGTTTTTTCCCTCTTCTCCTGTTTTTCTAATCAAGCTGAAACAGATGCTGAACCCCTGATGTCTGCAACTCTGCACATACACATAATTTACAGTTTCCATTCATCTTCTTTCTTTTAATTTATATGATCTATTGATATTTTCTCCAAAAGTGCTGAAGACAGTCCATAAGAGAACGTGATAATGAAATTTGCTCATTTAGGACAGAGACACTTCATGAGCAATATTGCTTACACCTCCACTTGCTGTATCGCATGAGAGAGATGGAGACAAATGTCTTTGGCCCAGTCCCACCAACAAACACTGAACTGCACTCCATGCAAATCGTGCCATTGGTAGGAAATTTCTGCAAAGTACTCTCGTGGCAGGGCAAGCAGTGTGTCATTTTTGGCTGCCAGCTTTCCAGGGCATCACTCAGAGGCAGTTGTCGCATTGGACACCACAGCTCCTTCCACGGCGGTAGAAAACCTTTTGTGTGTGTGTGTGTGTGTGTTTGTGTGTGTGTGTGTGTTTGTGTGTGTGTGTGTGTGTGTGTGTGTCTGTGTGTGTGTGTGTGTGTGTGTGTGTGTGTGTGTGTGTGTGTGTGTGTGTGTGTGTGTGTGTGTGTGTGTGTGTGTGTGTGTGTGTGTGTGTGTGTGTGTGCGTGCGTGCGTGCGTGCGTGCGTGCTGAGCGCCTTACGCCGGGCACTGCTCCAGGACAATAGAGCGGGGCGGTCTCTTCCTCATCTGTCACCTGAGTCGCCAACACCTGCTGTTGAGCAAAGAGGCATAGCAAGTGATGGGGAGCTCACTCTAAATCATACAACCTTTCATCTTCTCTGCCTGGATTTTATATGTGGGCTCATTTGTAACATTACGCCATTCGCTCTGACTGACGAGCCAGCAGTGATATTAAAAGCAAGGCAATGGCATAAAGGCCTGGAACTATTACAGTCAACCTGCAATATATGAGTAAGAGTTGCACCATCCATTTGCACACTAAATGGTATCTTTCGGTCACTCCAGCTGTTTTCGGTGATCCATGTGATGGAGAATGTTTGGGATGAGCATGTCTATCAACGCTAAAAAGCCTCTTGGAAATCCCTTAGAGGAAAGTTAGGCTAAGCGTGTCCTTGTCTAACAACATAAGCTTGTTACAGTGCATGCAAGGTTCAAACATTCAAGCTAGGAGTTTGTTATAAATAATGATGTGTGATGTTTTACTAAGTATTTTTGCTTTTTGTAAACTTAAGACAGCATGTAATCAAAAATCGACCCCATTTACTTTCCTAATGCACATTATGATTAGGGATAGTTCACCCACAAAGGAAAATTCTTTGATCATTCTTTCATCAAACCTGTATGACTTTCTTGGAACGTAATATATTAAAAAATGATTTGTTCAGCAGAAGAAGAAAAAAAAAGTCATATACAGGATTGAAACAACTTGAGGGTGAATAAATTATCATGAAATTTGTGGGTAAATTGTTGCCTTAATGCCTGTCTTATTGTGAACAATAAATCACTGTACAGTATATGTTGTATATGTATAAATCAATTTGCCTTTTGTATCTTAATCTGTATCAAAACTAAATGAAATTTAGGATTTGTGGACTATTGGATAATGTTAAAAATATTGAAATTGTTTTAGCAAACTAACTTTCATTCTGGCGCATATCCAGTGTGATGCCCAATTTCATGAATTAGCCAATTTTCTCACTACATTTTTTACATTCAACATTTCCTTCTACTCAGAAACATGACACATGACACATCTAAAAACAAGATTCATGCGGGAAAGCATTTCATTTATGCACAACAGAAGCATAAAACCTAGATAAATCTTACCTGAAACTACTCTTATTCTGCTTTCCAAGCTCTGGTGTTTCCTTCAGGAAATGTGAATCTATTTGCATTGAAATGTGATTCCTTACTAAGTTTTTGGAATAAGGAGGCTCAAAATTTTAACATCACAGAGGGCCTCCAACTAATCAGCCAAACAGCCTTCCAAAAGACAGTTAGAAAGCCATGTAATTTCATTTTCACCTCTCTTCCTTTATTATTTTAGAGTTAATTTGATTAGATGACTTTTTGGTTTGTGTTCTGGTGAATTAACAGCCTGTGTGTGTGTGTGTGTGTGTGTGTGTGTGTGTGTGTGTGTGTGTGTGTGTGTGTGTGTGTGTGTGTGTGTGTGTGTGTGTGTGTGTGTGTGTGTGTGTGTGTGTGTGTGTGTGTGTGTGTGTGTGTGTGTTCATAATATCATTACTTTTTCTTTTTTTCAACGAGCTCCTTCTAACCAAAATTAATCATATCGTAGAATACACAATAATGATACTCACATTGACACTACAATGAAATAAAATGTTGCAGTGTGAAGACAAATCTCATTATAGCATCTTGTTAGTATATGAGTCATCACACAAGTTCAGCGTCTCCTCCAAATGTGCTTGGCGTTTGTTTGTTCAGCAGCACTGCTGATTTGCAATATCATGCGTCAGGTTAATATACCCACAGTGCCGTAGTCACTATACAGAATAGAAAAACAGAGGAAGCTGCTGTCAGTTCAGTGTCCTGTTGTGGTGACTAGGAGCCACTGACACGACCAGATGGCTGTGAACAGGGACAAGCTACATCCAGTTTTTCTGGCCCACCACTTGTCCAGTGATTTGTTTTGAAAAAAGGTGACTTTTCTGTCAAAGGGACAAAAAAGTTAACAACATCCAGAGGATATGCAAAGTTTGTGACCTGAATGTGTACTGTGGTATTACATACTGTACTGCATTCACATTTCATAAAATGGATAGTTCAGACTCTAAAATTCTAATGAGCCACATATCAAGTTGAAAATGAAAATCATATCTTTGACCGAACATATATTAATGTTGCTACGTTGCTTGACAATCAATACCCTACCAATACCCTACAATACTGTTCTAAAGTTTGGGGTTTGTAAGATATTTCTGAAAAAAGAAATTTATATATGAATATATATATATATATATATATATATATATGCTCAACAAGGCTTCATTTATTTGGTTAAAAATACAGTAAAAACAGTAAATATTATTGCAATAAAAAATAAATGTGTTCTGTTTTAATATATTTTAAAATTTATTTATTCCTGTGATGTCAATACTGAATTTTCAGCATCATTGCTCCAGTCTTCAGTCACATAATCCTGATGTGATAATTTGAAACATTTCTTATTATCAATGTTGAAAACCGTTGTGCTGCTTAATATCCTTGCAGAAACCATGATGCATTTTTTCTAGACTCTTCATTGAAAAGTTAAAAAGAATAACACTTAAATGTTAAAATAAAATAAAATGATACATTAAATTGATCAAAAGTAAAAACATCATACTTTTGATTGGAAGTGTAAAGTTTGTATAACGAAATTTAGTTTTTATAAACAAGATTTATTTAATATTAATGTTTATTATGTAATTATGTTAATTTTACATATTATTATTAAAATTGTAACCCTTTATTGAACATTGGTGTCTTATCATAGTGCTTTTGCCAATAGTAGTGTTTAATAACACCCCTGATTGTGGAGGCATAAAGTGTGTACAGAAAACGTCTCGGTTACGTATGTAACCCTAGTTCCCTGATAGGGAACGAGACGCTGCGTCAAACGCTGTGGGAACGCCCCTGCGTTGTGCGTCATGAAGCACGTATGGAATCAGCCCAATGGAGAGATGGAACGTCATAGGCAGGTGACGTCATCTACGAGGAAACTATAAAGCACCCCATAAACACAAGCGCAACAGCTTCTTATAGGCCTGAAGGAAGCGCTAGCGGGAATGCCGGGAGTATGGTGGAATGACGCAGCGTCTCGTTCCCTATCAGGGAACTAGGGTTACATACGTAACCGAGACGTTCCCTTTCAAGGGAACTCGAGCTGCGTCAAACGCTGTGGGAACGCTAATACCCACGTCGCCATAGGACCAAGTGACCGCCATGTGAGAACTAGCGCACAGAGGACGAGAGCACCTGTGCCCCAGGGGTAGAACTTAAGTCTAGGTCGTAGAACTTAATGAAAGTATGCGGTGAAGACCATCCAGCGGCATCACAAACGTCACTGAGGGAAACCCCTGACAGTAAGGCTTTAGAAGCCGCCATACTCCTGGTAGAGTGGGATCGTACAGCCAAAGGTGAAGGCTGACCAGCCGACTCATAGGCAAGTGAGATAGCCTCGACCACCCACTTGCTCATTCTCTGTTTAGACGCGGGACACCCCTTCTTGGGTGGCCCAAAGCACACAAATAGTTGTTCTGACTTCCTCCACAGGGCAGTTCTGTGGACATAGGCGTCCAACGCCCTAACAGGGCAGAGTAAATTAAGTTTCTCCTGGTCAGACGACAGAAATGGAGGAGGATAAAAGGCCTACAGAACTGTAGGTCTAACAACATTAGTAGGGAACTTGGGAACGTAACCTTGTCTAGGATGCAGAAAAGCCTTAACCATGCCAGGCACGAGGGTGAAACCGACAGAGCCTGCAAATCTCCGATTCTCTTTAGTGAGGAGATAGCAAGAAGAAAGATAGTCTTAAACGTGAGAAACTTCTCAGGAACTTCTTCGATAGGTTCAAGAGGAGCTAGGGAAAGACCTTCTAATACGATGGCCAGATCCCAGGCCGGCACCCTCGTACGAACTGCTGGCCTCAGCCTCAGTGTGCCACGAAGGAAACGAGTTATAAGCGGGTGTCTCCCAAGAGAAACTCCACTGAAAGGGACGTGGTAAGCAGCCAGTGCCGCCACATACACCTTTAGTGTGGAGGGGGATAGCCCTGTGGAGAAGCGCTCCTGCAGGAATTCCAGCACTGCACCCACTGGGCAGTTAACTGGGTCCTGCAAGTGCTCTCCACACCAAGAAGTGAAGAGTTTCCACTTCAAGACATAAAGCTTCCTCGTGGATGGAGCTCTGGAGTGAAGAATGGTCTCAACAACCTCGGTTGAGAGACCAGAGTTCATGAGCTGGGCCCCCTCAGAGGCCAAGCCCACAATACTGGGCGGGGGTGAAATATCATGCTGCCCGCCTGAGAGAGTAGATCCCTCCTGACCGGGAGCTCCAAGGGAGAGCCGTCCAGGAGAGAAATCAGGTCCGCAAACCATACTCGGGCCAGCCAGAACGGGGCTACTAATAATAGGCTGACCCCGTCCCGGCGAACCCTCTCCAGAACTCCAGGTAGCAGAGCAATCGGGGGAAAGGCGAACAGACGTGACCTCGGCCACGGCTGCACCATAACGTCCAACCCCAGAGGGGCTGGATGGCTGATGGAAAACCACAGATGACAATGCGTGGTCTCCTTGGAAGCGAATAGGTCCACCTCGGCGCGGCCGAAACTCAACCAAAGAGCTCCACCACCTCGGGATGGAGTCTCCAATCCCCCGGCCTCGGCCCCTGTCTCGACAGGGAGTCTGCTACCACATTCAAATACCCAGGAAGAGACATTGCTCTCAGAAATAGTAACCTCCCTTGGGACCACAGGAGGATCTGACGGGCCAACTTGTAAAGCCGGCGAAACCGCAGGCACCCCTGATGATTTATATAAGAGACCACCGACGTGTTGTCTGACTGAACTAACACATGATGACCTCTCAGGTCTGCTAGGAAGTGTTTCAGAGCCTGGAACACCGCCAACATCTCTAGACAATTTATAAGCCGTTAGATGATGGTCCTGCGACAGCCCTTGGGCTGGACGACCACTCGTGACCGCCCCCCACCCTGTGAGAGAAGCATCCGTCGTTAGCGTTACGCGACGACAAAGAGCCCCCAACACAGGGCCTTTGAATAGGAACCAAGTTTCTTTCCACATGACCAGAGCACGAAGGCAGCGCCGCGTGACTTTGACCGTGCGGAGCGGATTTCCCCTCGGGGAGAATCCCTTGGTCCTGAGCCACCACTGTAGCGATCTCATGTACAACAGGCTGCAAGGTATAACGTCGGACGCTGCTGCCATCAGACCTGACAGTCTCTAAAACTGTTTTACAGTAAGTAGCTGGCCTAGCTTTACAGCTGAGAGAATCAAAACGATGCGGGTCGGAGCGAGTCGCGCCTGCATCGAAACCGAAACCCAAACGACACCCAGAAAAGTGGTCTTCTGAGGAGATAATACACTTTTCTTTGCGTTCAGCCTCAAACCCAACTTCCTGATATGAACGAGAACGACATCTCAATGTCGAACCGCCATCTGCTCTGTCTGAGCTAAAATCAACCAATCGTTGATGTAATTGAGGACACGAACACCCTGAAGCCTCAGGGGCACTAGTGCTGCGTCCATGCATTTCGTGAAAGTGCGGGGAGATAAAGCTAGGCCAAACGGAAGAATCAGTGACAGACCAGTCCTCGGATCTGATTTGTGACACGATCTGCTTGATAGAGAGCATCTTGAATTTTGGCTTCCCTACCGAGCGATTCAATAGGCGCAGGTCTAAAATTGGACGCAACCCCCCATCCTATTTTGGAACGATGAAATATCGGCTGTAATAGCCTGTCTCCACACTGGGAAGAGGAACCCGTTCTATAGCCTCCTTTTGAAGGAGTGCTTTCACCTCTTGTTCCATAACCAGAGCCTGCTCGGGGCCCACCACTGTAGGCAGAACCCCTCTGAATCTTGGTGGACGACACCTGAATTGGATAGCACAATCCCTTTCTATTGTCTGCAGGACCCAATGAGATATTTTTGGAAGGCTTTTCCACTCTGCCAGAAATTCTACTAAGGGTACCAGTCTCTCGAGACTGGCCTCTGGTGTAACTTGATATCCCTGTAACGGCACACCAGCAGGGAACAATTGGTCTAACCGCTCTGAAACCCTCCTCAGAGGGAGCGAGCATCCCTCGGGAAATCGCTCGCTGGGACCGTCTGCGCCCCGGCATGAAGGCGGGGTTGGCAGAACGGGCCCCTGAGGGCACCGAGGAAGAATGGGCACCGTAGAAAGAGGTGAACACCTTTCCGCCTCGGTGGGGACCACCCTCAGTGTCCTGCGCGCCGTGGCGCCAGGACTTCTTCTTAGCCGAAGCCTTCTTAGCTAATATAACTGTCCTCAGATCAGTTCTATTACTGGGAGATTTCGGCTGAGAGTGCCGCGGCTGAGCCCACTGTCCAGCAGGGGGAGCAGGAGACGCGACACTCTGCTTCAGCGCCCTATACGATGAGCTCGCAGACGGTCGGGGCTGCTCCCGCTCAGCAGCCCCAGGGACATGAATTTTTAAAGGGAGATATTTCTTAAAACCTGTTGTTTGCTTTTCCTTCTCCTGGAATTTATCGATGACAGAATGTACAGCATCGCCAAATAAACCCAGGGGGGAGAGAGGAGTGTCTAAAAGGAAAGCTTTTTCTTTTTCTTTTATATTTGTCTGATTTAACCACAGATGTCTTTCTGCGGCCAACAGAGCTGCCATAGATCGACCCACTAGCTTGGCCGACTCTCTGGTTGCGCGCAGGGATAAATCAGCAGCCTGACGCAGTTCGCGAACCACGTCAGCACTGACCTCCTCACTCTCACTCACGTCCCTCAGCAGGTCAGCCTGGTATGCCTGCATAATAGACATAGTATGCAGACATGACGCAGCCTGACCCGCCGCCGAATACGCTTTACCCACAAAAAACGAAATATTTCTAAGAGGCTTGGTGGGTAATGCCGGTGCCTTAACAGATGACGCAGCCTCGAGGGAGAGAAAACTCGCAAGCGTCTCTTCCACGCGAGGCATAGCCGAATAACCATATGATTTTGCCCCCAAAATATTAGAATATGTTGAAGTCTGGGGACTAAACACTCTATATGACACCGGTTTTTTCCACGATTTCGACACCTCAGTGTGGAGATCTGGAAAAAACGGCAAGCACCGGCGTGGAGGTTGCACTCGTGACGGCAAAAATCTCTCATCTAATTTTAATTTAGAAACAGACTCCTGTCTAGTCACTGGCCATACAATGCTGAGTTTTTCTACAGCTCTTGTTAATACCTCCACTAGCTCATCACTTTCGGGAGTGTAAGGTGGCGAATCCTCCATATCTCCCTCATTTATAACTGGTGCCTCAGCCCGAGCGGAAGAAACCGCAGCGCGTGCTTCCGAACACGGGACTGAGGCACTGGATCTCACAGGTGAAGGGAGAGATAAGGCAGAGCCCGTCTCTAACCCCGCTGAGAGATCCATCTGCGATCCCCACGATACGCGTCGTCGCTCTGGCTCGGCAAGAGCGGGACCCGAACCGCGGGGAGCGCGCACCGAACCGCTCTCCTCGAAGAACGCCCGGCGGGAGCGGAGCGTCCTTAATGGCAGACGCTCGCAATGCTCACAATCAGCTCCCTCGAGAGCTGACTGGGCATGCTGCACTCCCAAACAAACAACACAAAGAACGTGTGTATCCCCACTCGGAAAATAACGCGAGCAGGGAGGGACACACTTCCTAAACTGCTGTTCGTTCGCCATATCTCTCTTAATAAATATATATATATATATATATATATATATATATATATATATAAATTCTTTGTGTGGTGCAGAGTATCTAAAGACAGACAATATTCACACAGGGACAGATTCACATATAGCGCGACTGAAGGCACAGAAAGCTGTTGCGCTTGTAAGGGAACTCAGATTCTCATGCCCTGGGGCCTGTTCTTCGTACGTCGCTAACTCAGTTAGCTGGATTTGATTGTCGGCGATTTGGCATGATCTTGGATTGTTTGGTTCTTCGACGCTCATCCTGGACTTGCTGTCATAGCAACAGGTGCGCCAGCTTGAACCTGCTCGCGAGCAGGCTTATTTCATGTTAACAGGATTAGATCGCGGCTTTTTAAGCGGAGCTGATACGGTAAGTCTTTTAGCGCAGCGCGATAGTGTACTTTTTGAGGAATGTCATTTTTCTCATGACTCGTGAGGATGTCGTTTACATCATTAATTTGTTGGAAACACATAAATGTTCGACTCGTCGGAGTCGGGCTTTAATAACAGTGCAGGCAAGTTACTATTGCGATTCTTATCCAGATTAGTATTATATCAAATTTTAAAAAGGCAGTTGACTGACTAAAATCTCTTAGATGGTGTGTGACTATGTTCCATATCACAAATATTGCCAGGATCTGTGCATGACTCAAAAATTTTCAGAGATTTTGGCACATTATTTGAACGTGGTAAGGAAAAATATAAATATCAAGCTCACTGTATTACATACACGTATGCTCATCCTAACAGAACTGAATTTTTCCATTAAACAGGGGATTACAACAGGATCCTGCTTGGAGACAGGTGCTTTATGACCCCATTCCCTGACCCAAACCCCAGACCAGTTGCAATGCAGCTCTAGCCAGGACAAGGGCACACAATGAAGTGAACTTTAGCCAACTAAAGTATCTGAAAAGTCTGAGGGTTGCACCTGACAGGGCCTGTGACATTGCATGGGACATATTACACAACATTGCACCATCAGAAAAAATATAAAACATTTCATTAATGTTTAATAAAAGACAAGACAAATCCTTTATTTTTATTTTTATTGTTCTTTGTAAAGAAAAGCCAGTGATCAAGTCATCTTTTGCCTGCAAATAATATATATTGTACTCTGTGTGAAATAATATATTAGCACTTACTCTGAAGTTCCTATGAAGCAACTCTATGTGACCCGAGCGTGGCTGACTCCGGACCGAATCGACTACGCCACCTGGTGCCTCTCACACCAAGATTTATGTATATTTATACTTAACTGCGGAATCTCTAACATAAGGCAAAAAGGTTCGTGGTTATGCACCCAAGATGAAACTATACAGAGACGTGCTTTGCGTACAAAAGGTAACAATGCTTTATTGAGCCATCATATAAAAAATAAAATCATCAACAGCATCAGCATCATCCCATGGGCATGGGAAGTACAAGCGGAGAGGCTTGACCGCAAACGAGGAAGACCCAGACTGGTGTTGGCTGTTACCAGCAATGATATATGAATTAATAGAAAAATGTTGGTTTGCTGTCAGGGTAGGTTACCTGTCCAGAATTAGTGTGGAACTCACCAACCGTGCTCTGAACTCTGATGCCTAAAATCAACCACACGCACACATACATGGGCACCACCACTGCAAATAGTGATTCAATCAATATATGGTGAAGTGCAGTTTACCAATATAATACACCGTGCGCAAAGACGGACCCAGGAACCTCTCGTGAACAGCCCCCTGGTACTCTGGCGGGTAAAGACAGAAAAGTTATTATCGCCAGCAGAATAGTTTCAGTTGGACCAGATCCTAAAATGCTGGAACAGCCAACACCGCCTCGATCGAAAGGAACAGCGGGTGGAAATCACCGCTGCGCAACTCAACAAACAAAACGAAGAAAAATATAAAAAACAAAACTAATAATACACGTAATTTAGGCAAGGGAAAGCAACAGGAACAGTCTGCATAGAAACACAGCAGCATTAAAGTTAGTACTTGACATACCCATACATATATGGTCACGTAAGATACAAAACATTCCACTTTTCTTTTACCTCAATGTAACGTATCAAATGACCCGGTGGAAAAACCGCCCTTGCACCGGTCTTCCAGAATCCTACAATCACCACTGTTACATAAAACATATTCCTTAAATGTGTTTCTATTAAAAAAAGAGTAACAATCATTGCATCGAGACTCAGGAAATACAATCAGTCTCAATCCACATGTATTCACAGTTATTAGTCCTAGAACATCGGTTATATTCACACAATAACCATTTACCTTTTAGGTATCACGTCTGGCTTTATATACCGCAACCAGCGGGTGCCTTGCCCAGGACCTACGTGCAAAGTACATTCGTTACAATACATATCAATACATATCATGTCCCGACAATGATGTGCACATTATAATATTAAAAAAACAAGACACACACAATTACCTTCGGCAGTAACCAACGTGACTACCCGGAAGCGTCTGGCAATCGGTATCACCCCTTAGTTGTATACGCGAACCACTTCCACGATAACAAACACAGTATGGTTGTCCGGACACTGGGATTCTCTCTTTGTCCGACCGTGACAACCTATTTTATAGCCACTGACTTAGTTACCAATGAATGGTTAGCCACCCAGCGGCTGCTAGCCACCGTGACGTCAGTGGACTACCGTAGCGGCCAAGGGACAAACTTGACGTCAGCAGACTACCATAACTGCAGAGGGACAAACTTCACCCCGACAGTAACTAATCTGCCGGTTACATCTATCTCTAGTGCCAGTTTTTTTTCTTTAAGTTGTCAAGTATTTTCAAAATACTCTGTTTTCTAGGGGTGGGGGTAAACCTCTCAACACATGGCTTATGCATCAAAAATTAAAAGGAAAAGTACAACACTGCCCACCTCTGCATCACTGCTTTGTGCAGACTCTTCTGTAGATGTGGACTCCTGCAACTCATATTAGAAATAATAGGTACTCAAGTGTAAATTAAGTAAAGTTATTTATGCACTTAAAGATACCTGAGAGGGTTTCTTCACTGTCCTGTGACTTGGGGGGGGGGGGGGGGGCATTACAAAGTGTTGTAGCTACTTTCTTCCCTTTTGATGTAACATTAGAAAAAGTCCACTTACTGCACATGCTTCAGCCACTTGCTTGGGAACACATAAATGTGTTGGTGTATTGTTTAATACTGCACAAAAGAGGAAAACTGCTCCTGGCCTCTGGCTGTGGGTCTGAGGAAGAGCTGAACCTAGGGATGCCCTCCACAAGGTTCACACTCAACCCAAGGGTCAGCTCTTCTGCATGGGTATAATGTGGGGGTGCAGGACCATCACCTGTTTGTTTTTCTTTTCTTTTTTTTCTCAGCCTTTTTCTTGGGTGCTTTTATAAACAGGCAAACATTTATTAGCAGTGCCTTTTTAAAAGAGATTAGTTAGTAGGCTACAAATTACTATTATGTAGAATATTCTAGTACTTCACTTTTACTTGTTCCCATGTTCTAGTAGTGGGTGGTGACTCTGACATTACAATGAACAAAGTTATTAATTATTTAGAAATTATTAAAATATCAAAATATATACTTTAATAAGTGATAAAAACATCTAACTTAAAACTTAATTTGTCTGCTACGTTTTGCCAGCGCTCTCTCTTGGCTTTTGCACACTTTGAGGTGTTCCCTGGCGCTTTAATTAAGTTTTCAAATTCTGCATATCCTTCAAGCAACAACTCTTGCTCTTCTGTGGAGAAAAAAAACGAGCGCGCTCTTTGGCCACGGTGAGCAGCCAATAGCAGCGTTGCTGATCAATGTTTCTACTATCGATACATATCCCCTTTTAACCCAGCGCATGAACGCGCAATTATCTCAGATAACTCAATCCAGCTATACTAATCATAACCGGCAGGAGTGTTCGAATAACCTAATTAGCCGGATCATGATGAGCACGATGATATTATCTTGGATGTCTCGTTTGATCTCGGATGTTTTAAGCAAAGTGCGAAGAACGGGCCCTTGGAGTCAAACCACAACCATCTCAAGTGTTTTTGCAAAAGAAAGTGGTGCATTTCACAAGGTGACATTGTCACATGCCTGTCCTGTCTTGTGCAGTGTTGGGGGTAACTTATTACAAGTAACTTGAGTTACGTAATCAGATTACTTTTTCAAGTAACTAGTAAAGTAACGCATTACTTTTTCAATTTACAACAAAATATCTGAGTTACTTTTTCAAATAAGTAACGCTAGTTACTTTTTCACATTTATTGACTGACAGCTCTCCTGTCCCCATGTTGAGAGAAATAAAGTGAGGTGTTGTGTGCATTTGCATTGAACATGCATTTACTCATCTCACTTGCACAAAAACATTCAGTATTCCTCAAAATGAATAAAAACAGTCAAATGCAATCTCAGAATTTTGTGCAAAAGTTTTATAATTAACTATGTTAGATTACACAAATATACTTTATGTATTTAATCTCACTTTATTAACCAATGTCTTTGCTGCTGACCTACAATGATCTAATTCAATCATACTAATAAGCAAAAATGACTTTAGATTAGGTTTGGAAATAAGAGTGTTGAACTTCCTTCTCCTGTATCCTATTGTTATGTAATCAATTACAGCAGCAGCTGAAAGGTTTGTTTGAGCGGCGCCGTCTACAGTAAATATGCATTTCCTTCAGCCTTAGGCTTATTCATTTAACTTTTGATGTGAAAGGGCCTTAACAATTGGCAAAAATAGATTGTTTTAGCTGTTATTAAAAAACAAACAAACAAGCCCATGCAGGTGAGAAAAAGTAACGCAAAAGTAATGTAACGCATTACTTTCCATAAAAAGTAACTAAGTAACGTACTTAGTTACTTTTTGGGGGAGTAACGCAATATTGTAATGCATTACTTTTAAAAGTAACTTTCCCCAACACTGGTCTTGTGTTGCACATGGGTGTTTTGTTATTTTGGGCCATGTGCTCTGGTCCTTGTCTGATCCCTCCCCCTCGTTACCTGATTATTGTTTGATTTCTTCCATCTGTCCCCTCTTGATTTCATCCCTTCTTAAGTCTCCTCTTGTTTGCAGTCTTTGTCGGATCGTTTGTCTAATGTCTCCTGTTCCCCGTTCCCTGTGATCTGCTTCATGTTAAGGTTCAGTTGTTTCATTTACATTCATTGTGTTTTTCCCCCTTGTGGGTTTTTGCTTTGTGTTTGTTTATTTTTGTAATAAATTACCATTCTCTTGCATTTGAGTCCTCACACCTTTTTTGCCTTGCACGTTCCGTGACATAACGATCCGACCTCATGAGGACTCAGCGGAGAAGAGGGGCCATGCCAGGGACTGTTCACGCTCCGTTTGCCCAGTCAGAGACTGTTCACGTTCCGTCTGCCCAGCGTGAGACTGTTCACGTCACGTCTGCCCAGCGAGAGACTGTTCACGTCACGTCTGCCCAGCGAGAGACTGTTCACGTCACGTCTGCCCAGCGAGAGACTGTTCACGTCACGTCTGCCCAGCGAGAGACTGTTCACGTCACGTCTGCCCAGCGAGAGACTGAGACTGTTCACGTCACGTCTGCCCAGCGAGAGACTGTTCACGTCACGTCTGCCCAGCGAGAGACTGTTCACGTCACGTCTGCCCAGCAAGAGACTGAGACTGTTCACGTCACGTCTGCCCAGCGAGAGACTGTTCACGTCACGTCTGCCCAGCGAGAGACTGTTCACGTCACGTCTGCCCAGCGAGAGACTGTTCACGTCACGTCGGCCCAGCGAGAGACTGTTCACGTCACGTCGGCCCAGCGAGAGACTGTTCACGTCACGTCTGCCCAGCGAGAGACTGTTCACGTCACGTCTGCTCGGCGAGAGACTGTTCACGTCACGTCTGCTCGGCGAGAGACAGTACACGCTCTGTCTGCCCAGTCAGAGACTGAGCACGTACAGTCTGCCCAGTCTGAGACAGATCCGGTAATGCCCATTTGTGTGGCCGCCAAGGCACTTACGGACTATCTGGAGCGTCTGGCTCGGATCCTGGACATGCCCGTGTCTGCTGTTCCAGAGCCGGAGCCAGTGTCTGCTGTTCCAGAGCCGGAGGCAGAGCCGGTGCCCGTTCCAGAGCCGGAGGCAGAGCCGGTGCCCGTTCCAGAGCCGGAGGCAGAGCCGGTGCCCGTTCCAGAGCCGGAGGCAGAGCCGGTGCCCGTTCCAGAGCCGGAGGCAGAGCCGGTGCCCGTTCCAGAGCCGGAGGCAGAGCCGGTGCCCGTTCCAGAGCTGGAGCCAATGTCTGTTCCAGAGCCAGCGCCTGTTCCAGAGCCAGTGTTTGTTTCTGTGTTTGTGTTTGTTCTTGTGACTGTTACAGTTCTTGTGCCTGTTGTTCCTGAGCCGGTGTCTGCCGTTCCTGAGCCGGTGTCTGCCGTTCCTGAGCCGTGTCTGCCGTTCCTGAGCCGGTGTCTGACGTACCTGAGCCGGTGTCTGCCGTCCCTTAGCCGGTGTCTGCCGTACCTGAGCCGGTGTCTGCCGTACCTGAGCCGGTGTCTGCCGTCCCTGAGCCGGTGTCTGCCGTCCCTGAGCCGGTGTCTGCCGTCCCTGAGCCGGTGTCTGCCGTACCTGAGCCGGTGTCTGCCGTACCTGAGCCGGTGTCTGCCGTACCTGAGCCGGTGTCTGCCGTACCTGAGCCGGTGTCTGCCGTACCTGAGCCGGTGTCTCCCGTACCTGAGCCGGTGTCTCCCGTACCTGAGCCGGTGTCTCCCGTACCTGAGCCGGTGTCTGCCGTACCTGAGCCGGTGTCTGTCGTCTGCTTCGCCCCGGCCGCCCGATGGGTCGTCTGCTTCGCCCCGGCCGCCCGATGGGTCGTCTGCTTCGCCCCGGCCGCCCGATGGGTCGTCTGCTTCGCCCCGGCCGCCCAAGGGTAAACGGTCTGTCCCTCCCGTCCCGCCCTGGTCTGTCCCTCCCGTCCCGGTCTGTCCCTCCCGTCCCGCCCTGGTCTGTCCCTCCCGTCCCGCCCTGGTCTTATGGAGCGTCTGGTAGCCGCTCCGTAGGGAGGGGGTAGTTTCACATGCCTGTCTTGTGTTGCACATGGGTGTTTTGTTATTTTGGGCCATGTGCTCTGGTCGTTGTCTGATCCCTCCCCCTCGTTACCTGATTATTGTTTGATTTCTTCCACCTGTCCCCTCTTGATTTGTTCCCTTCTTAAGTCTCCTCTTGTTTGCAGTCTTTGTCGGATCGTTTGTCTAATGTCTCCTGTTCCCTGTGATTCCCCGTTCCCCGTGATCTGCTTCATGTTAAGGTTCAGTTGTTTCATTTTCATTCATTGTGTTTTTCCCCCTTGTGGGTTTTTGCTTTGTGTTTATTTATTTTTGTAATAAATTACCATTCTCTTGCATTTGAGTCCTCACACCTTTTTTGCCTTGCACGTTCTGTGACAGACATGGAGGTTTTTATGCAGCAGTGCCCACATATTTATACCCGTTTATTTTAGACCTATGAGGTCACAGTGACCTAAAATACCAGTCTCTCTTTTTTTGGGTTGGGACAGAGTTGCAAAAATAGTCCCTCCATACAGCATGAAATACTTCTGTAAGGAGGCACTAGCCATGGCATGACCTAGTTTACGGGAAGTTGGTTTAAGCATAAATAGGTAGTTTTGGCCATACATGCTAAATAGTTAGGTTTATTAACCACGTATTTGTGAAATTAATGTTCCGAAATTCTATAATAATATTGGGATAATACTGTGCAGTTACCTGTCTGTTGGAGACATATAACTGCTCTATATTACCCTGAGAGAATTTTCATGATATACTGAGAACAATAGGAAGAGCCAATGAACTAGAGGGTAAAAAATGGTAAATGACCCCACAGTCCCTAGTAATCATAAAGATCAAAGTCTTGCATGCAAGTTCATAGCACAGTCATTATAACACTTTCCATTTATGACCTGCACGTGCGAGTGTAACATTTTTAAAGCCCCTATCATTCATCCAAGTCTGCAATGTACCAGTACCCATCCACATGGTATAATATAAATAATCAATAATAATACAAGTAATTAGCCAATCCACAAATTCACAAAAGGCCCAGCCTCTAAATTCTTCCCCAGGGCTCACTGGTATATTGTTTTGGGAACAAACTGTTCTTTCCAAGTGTGCTTTAGTGATTTGGTTAAGCATAATTAACCTTACTTTTAACCAATGAGTACTTTGGTCACTGTGGTTGCATTTTGTGAGAGTTCTGTTCTTTTCCTAATCAATCCAAAACACAGCTGTCATCCTCAGTGATGCTATTTAATTTAATTTAAACTGATATCAAACAGTCTCCCTGTCTGCATCTTATTTAATACATCCTCGAGCTTTCCATCAATGTTTGGAAGAAAAAGGACGCAGCAGACTGCTCCTGATTTGAGTGATCTATAGTGCATATTGCAGTCAAATGTTGAAAAGCTTGAGCTTTCTATCAATGTTTGGATGAAAAATTATTTAACAAACTGCTTCTGAATTTAATGATCTATAGCACATTTTTTTTCAGTCACATACTGAGAAGTTTGATTTAAACAGCTCTGCTGAATGAGGAGGAAGAGATGCTCTGACTCATTTTGGAATACAAACTCCCAAAACAACAGGATCAGCGTCATCTAGTGTTCAGATAATGTAACTGCAATCTAAGTTAGAGAGACAGGAAAAACTCTGCATTGCAGAAAAAAAAGCTTTTTGAAGTGGAGGGAAAAGTCGTGTGATTTATCATAATTTCAGCTTGTCTTGCATTTTATCCTCTCAGATACATCATATATTATAAAAAGGAAATAGAAAGATTTTTGTGAACAACAATAAACTTGATCCTTTATGGTGACTTCAAAAGAAACAAAACAGCTTAGATAACACTCTAGACAGTAGATAGGTGACTTTAAACCAATGTAAACAGAACTATAACACCTATATAGCAGCAACTATTAATAACCAACAACCAATAGAAAGTTCTGTCAGGAAAATCTATCAGCGCAGGCTGATAGGTCCCTAGCTCAATTTGGTAGCAATCACTTCATTATCTACATAGCACAGCTGATTGGTTGCTATGGCATCAGCAGCCAATGAGCTACTGCTCAACATTCAAATACTTGGCATTGTTTGCTATTAGCAGCCTGGAGCGCACTTTAGAAACACTACACCTTCCCCAGCTCCACCAGTATAGATCTGCTATGGGGCTTATGGAGTGATGGTGATGGATATGGAAAAGTTAAAGGGATAGTTCACCCAAAAATGAAAATTAGCCCATGATTAACTCACCCTCAAGTCATAGGTGTCTATGACATTCTTCTTTCAGACGAAAGCAAACGGAGTTATATTAAAAAATGTATAATCGTCTGAAAGAAGCAAGTCATATACACCTAGGATGACTTGAGGGTGAGTGAACATGGGCTAATTTAAATTTTTGGGTGAAATATCCCTTTAACTTAAAATTAATTAAAACTTGGGGCCAAATGTATATGTTTTAAGTGTTTTTGTATCACATTAAATTTATTCTGAAGAGAATTCTCAAATTACTAAGTGGATACAGTGTTCTGACGTGTGTGATTGTTAGTTAAAGTTTTGAACATGGGCCTTTTTTGCACATATTTGCTGATGTTTAACACTTCTCGCGAAACTGGAATCAGCAAAGCTACATAGTGCTTATTCAGAAAAGGGAATGACCAATAAATTACCTCTTAGCATCTACTGATAGTGGCAAAAAGTGGACAATCAGGTTGAGATGTGGAGCTGCCATCAGTCGGTGGTGTGATTTGGAGAGGGAAGGAGGCCTCTGGCATGGCAGTGGCCTTCAAGGACAGACTCCATCTGTTCCCCAAGCAGGCCTAACACTGATGGATTATCTGCACGTGTCCTTCACGCTGTCAAAGCCTCAGTAGTCAAACCGGATGCATCCAACACACCACATCTCGCTTACAAACAGCTCTTCATACCAAAGCATGTTCTCCATCTGAGTTATCACAACACCTATAATCAGAGAGCAGGATTGTGCTGCATGTTACGGCCACTGAGCAGCTATTCATTTGGAAATAATGGGATGGCGTGAGATATGTTGACTGAGCCCTATTTGTAATCATGTCATTGGAAGTCTATGAGAATTCTACTGACTGATTCACAAGAGAAATCTATGTTACACTCTTAAGGCCCAGATTTATTCATGATGAAATTATTTTTCGTTCTTCGCTCAGGGATAAAAGTTCAAAATACGTGACCAGCGATATACTGTTAGCGAACATCCAATGCCACCCACACTGCTAAGAGGGACCTTTAGTTGAATAATGTAAATATGCCCTACGCCCTTTCATCTGAATTACAAAATAGACACACAACAAAATTGAGAAAAAAGCAAGCATTTTTAAATAATGCATAAGAAATGCATCTGATCATAGAAACAATATGTTTGCACAAGCTCTGCAATTCGGCACTCTAGTAAAGTCACATCACATTTATTTATATGTCACTTTATACAATAGATTGCTTAAAATCAAGTAGCTTTACTCTATTAAACATGAAATACAGTGTCAGTGTTTCGTTTCATCAGAAGTACAACTTAATTTTCTACTGTAAAGCAGCTCTCTAGTGTATGCATGATTTCACTCCTTGACGGACTGAACAGCAGAAATTAAGCGTAAAAGTTGTCCATGTAAAATATAAATATTTCACAAATATACCACACCATGATAGCCTCGTGGGCAAGTGCTCCAACATGTCCTTTGGGAGACCCAAGTTCGAGTCTTGGATCGAGGACCTTTCCTGAACACATCTCTCTCTCTCTCTCTCTCCCTAGGTACTGTCCTATCCTAAAAAAGGTGAAAACGCCAAACATATTTTTTTTTTCAAAATATACAGGTCCTTCTCAAAAAGTTAGCATATTGTGATAAAGTTCATTATTTTCCATAATGTAATGATAAAAATTAAACTTTCATATATTTTAGATTCATTGCACACCAAATGAAATATTTCAAGTCTTTTATTGTTTAATACTGATGATTTTGGCATACAGCTCATGAAAACCCAAAATTCCTATCTCAAAAAATTAGCATATCATGAAAAGGGTCTCTAAACGAGCTATTAACCTGCAAGAGATTCCTGAGGCTTTTAAAAACTCCCAGCCTGTTTCATTACTCAAAACCGCAATCATGGGTAAGACTGCCGACCTGACTGCTGTCAGGAAGGCCATCATTGACACCCTCAAGCAAGAGGGTAAGACACAGAAAGAAATTTCTGAACAAATAGGTTGTTCCCAGAGTGCTGTATCAAGGCACCTCAGTGGGAAGTCTGTTGGAAGGAAAAAGTGTTGCAAAAAACGCTGCACAACGAGAAGAGGTGACCGGACCCTGAGGAAGATTGTGGAGAAGGACCGATTCCAGACCTTGGGGGACCTGCGGAAGCAGTGGACTGAGTCTGGAGTAGAAACATCCAGAGCCACAGTGCACAGGCGTGTGCAGGAAATGGGCTACAGGTGCCGCATTCCCCAGGTCAAGCCACTTTTGAACCAGAAACAGTGGCAGAAGCGCCTGACCTGGGCTACAGAGAAGCAGCACTGGACTGTTGCTCAGTGGTCCAAAGTACTTTTTTCGGATGAAAGCAAATTTTGCATGTCATTCGGAAATCAAGGTGCCAGAGTCTGGAGGAATACTGGGGAGAAGGAAATGCCAAAATGCCTGAAGTCCAGTGTCAAGTACCCACAGTGAGTGATGGTCTGGGGTGCCATGTCAGCTGCTGGTGTTGGTCCACTGTGTTTTATCAAGGGCAGGGTCAATGCAGCTAGCTATCAGGAGATTTTGGAGCACTTCATGCTTCCATCTGCTGAAAAGCTTTATGGAGATGAAGATTTCATTTTTCAGCACGACCTGGCACCTGCTCACAGTGCCAAAACCACTGGTAAATGGTTTACTGACCATGGTATTACTGTGCTCAATTGGCCTGCCAACTCTCCTGACCTGAACCCCATAGAGAATCTGCGGGATATTGTGAAGAGAAAGTTGAGAGACGCAAGACCCAACACTCTGGATGAGCTTAAGGCCGCTATCGAAGCATCCTGGGCCTCCATAACACCTCAGCAGTGCCACAGGCTGATTGCCTCCATGCCACGCCGCATTGAAGCAGTCATTTCTGCAAAAGCATTCCCGACCAAGTATTGAGTGCATAACTGAACATAATTATTTAAAGGTTGACTTTTTTGTATTAAAAACACTTCTTTTATTGGTCGGATGAAATATGCTAATTTTTTGAGATAGGAAATTTGGGTTTTCATGTTTACAAAATCTTCAGTATTAAAACAATAAAAGACCTGAAATATTTCAGTTTGTGTGCAATGAATCTAAAATATATGAAAGTTTAATTTATATCATTACATTATGGAAAATAATGAACTTTATCACAATATACTAATTTTTGGAGAAGGACCTGTATATAAATACACTTATGGCATATTGCTTGTATGTTTCAAAGACACTCATACATAAAGTACTTTTTGTTTCTAAAGTACACTTTAATATCACTATCAAGCATGTAATTAGTCTGCACACAGGCATATACTTAAAGTATACTAAGTATACTTGAAGTTGGTCAAATTTAGTACACAAAAGTACAATAAATACACTTAAAGTTATGCTTTACTACAATTTAATTATAACTAAAATATACTTAGTACAAAATTAGTTGTAGACCTAGAAAAGCCTCAGGCTGCTGAATTCCACACTGTGCTTGCCTCATTCGACCTCAAATGAGAATCTACTGCGGCCACTCACAAATCAGGTAACCAACTAAACCTTATTTACACGCGCTACTGCTCCACTGACCATACGCTGGTCACTCCGTTGCACACCTCAGATCACTTCTTCCTCACACTCAACCTCAACCTGCCTCAGAAGACAACACAAACTCCTCCACAGGTCACCTTTCGGTGAGACCTACGCTCACTAGCACCCTCTCTATCCTCATTGGTCTCATCCACACTTCCTCCACCTGATCAGCTCTCAACATTAGATACTAACAGTGGAACGGATACTCTTTTCTCCCCTTTAACATCCTGCTTGGATAACTTCTGCCCCCTTTCCTCCAGGCCAGCCCACGCCACACTCTCTCCCCCCTGGTTATCTGATGTTCTCCGCGAACATCGTTCTAAACTCAGGGGTGCAGGAGGAAGTGGCACAAATTTGAAGATCCTACTGACCTTGGTCTTTATCAATCCCTCCTCTCTTCCTTCAACAAAATTATCAATTCTTCTGACTCTCCCATGCTTTTCAAAACCTTCTCCTTTCTTCTTAACCCTCCTCCTCCTCCCCCTCCTTCATCAACCCTAATAGCAGGCGATTTTGCCACATTCTTCATAAATAAAACAACCACCATCAGCGGTCAATTTACCAAACCACAAACTGACACACACATCTTACCTGCTAACACACACACACACACACACACACACACACACACACACACACACAACAACCAGTTTGGTTTCAAAAGTGGACACTCAACTGAGACTGGCCTGCTCTTGGTAATTGAAGCTCTGAGACTGGCAAGAGCAGCTTCCAAATCCTCAGTTCTCATCCTGCTGGATCTGTCTGCTGCCTTAGTTCACCACCAGATCCTCCTGTCAATCCTAAAGATGAACCCACTCCAATGGTTCAAGTCTTACCTTTCAGGTAGGTCGTTTGGGGTGTCGTGAAGGGGTGATGTGTCTAAGGCCCAACATCTAGCTACTGGGTTGCCTCAGGGCTCAGTGTTTGGACCACTTCTCTTCTCCATCTACATGACATCACTAGGATCTGTGATTCAGAAACATGGCTTTTCTTATCGCTGCTACGCTGATGACACACAACTCTACCTCTCATTCTAGCCTGACAATCCGACGGTAGCTGCTCGTATCTCAGCCTGCCTGACAGACATTTCCGGCTGGATGAAGGACCACCACCTCCAACTAAACATTGCGAAGACAGAGTTGCTTGTGGTTCCGGCCAATACTACACCACAACTTCTCGATTCAGCTAGGTTTGTCAACCATAACTCCGTCAAGGTCAGCCAGGAACCTTGGAGTTGTGATTGATGATCAATTGAACTTTACAGACCACATTGCAAGAACTGCCCGGTCCTGCAGATTTGCCCTATACAACTTCAGGAGGATAAGGCCCTTCCTATCAGAGCATGCTACACAACTCCTTGTCCAAGCACTTGTTCTATCCAGACTGGACTATTGTTATGCTCTCCTGACAGGTCTTTCAGCTTGCACTATCAAACCTCTGCAACTGATCGAAAATTCTGCAGCTAGAGTGGTCTTTAACGAGCCGAAGAGAGCACATGTCACTCCTCTCCTCACAAAATTGCACTGGTTGCCAGTTGCTGTTTGCATCAAATCAAATCAAGTCACTCACTTTTGCATACAGAACAACCACTAGCTCTGCTCCCTTTTACCAAAACTCATTACTTCAGACTTACGTGCCATCCAGAAACTTGCGCTCTGCAAGTGAACGCTATCTTGTGGTGCCATCTCAAAGAGGCACTCAATCTCTTTCTCAGACCTTTTCCTGGTCTGTTCCAAGTAGGTTGACTGATCTGCCCAACTCAACCAGGGCGCCTGAGTCCGTGTCCATTTTCAAGAAATGGCTGAAGACGCATCTTTTTCGGCAACACTTGATCAGTATGATATTTACACTTTGGGCCCTATTTTAACGATCTGAAACGCAAGTGTCAAAGTGCAAAGCGCAAGTAACTTTGCGGATCCCGGCGCTGTTGCTATTTTCCTGGCGGGATAAATGCCTCTTGCGCCTGGTGCAAATCTAAAAGGGGTTGGTCTGAAGTAGCTTCATTATTCATAGGTGTGGTTTGGGCGTAACGGGAAACAAACCAATAAGAGCTTTATATCACATTCCCTTTAAGAGCATGATGAACGAGGTGCGCAATAGTATTATAACAGTGCATTTACCAGGCGCGCTTCAGAATCGGTTCTCAGCCGAGGAGATCGATGTTCTCGCCAGGGCCGTAAAAGAAAGAGAAGTGACATTGGGGTTGGGACAAACCCACCCAAATTAGCTTCGGTTAAACATGCATATAATAATTTGGGTAAATATGTAAGCTTTATGCCTATTTTCCACATCGTCATGGACACAACAATGATTTCCCATCGTGTTTTAATATTTTTCCTTATAATAATGTATAATTTGCAAAAAGTTAAATGCATCTGTGTAGATGAGAGAATCATCTACAGTGTATGCGCGTTGTTCACACTCTGTATTATGGCCAAGCATGCGCGCTAAAAATAGTATCTGAATGTACGCGGAACGCGCCATTGACTTTAAACTAGGTTTTTTCTGGTCAGTGGCGCAATTGTTTTATAGAACAGCAAAATAGCGTGAGGGAAGGTTTGCGCCGGAACACGCCTCCTCTTTGTGCTGAACCCCCCCGGGGAGCGCAAATGTATTTCTTAGTAAACCGACGTGTGTCTGTGGAGGGAAAAGTCCGCTTTGCGCAGGTGCAAAATAGGAACGATACATGTGTCAGTGTACAAAGTCATTTGCGCCGGGTGCAAGATAGGGCCCTTTATCTTCTATTCTTTATCTATTATCTTAAAAAAATATAAAAAATACAGGTACTGCATTAAATTAAACTGGTAAGGGTCATAGCACTTTCTAATTGTTATCCTATTGTTAGTTTAACTGCTTATATTGTTCTCATTTGTAAATCGCTTTGGATAAAAGCATATTCTAAATGAAAAAATGTAAATGTAGTTGTTTCAAAATAGCACAATTCAAATTAACTAATGATTAACACACTTGAAGCATACTGATAATTAGTTAGGCTGCAATTATACTTATATATTATTTCAACAAGGGACAATACTGAGTTTGGGATGATTTTATTTTTAATATAATCTGAAACATGAGCAGATGATGGACAGGGAAAACTGGCGAAAAACTTTATTTTGGTGGTTAAAGAGCAAAACCCCACTGACAAATGAGGTTTTATGAATAAATAAATAAATAAACTCATAGCCACTGACTTTTATTTCTCTTGTTTCGTTTTGGAAGATTTTGGCTGCATATATCACACCTTTTTGTGCTCTTCAAGATTCTGTTGCATGTTGTATTAACACTTTTTCTTGAGGGCTCTGATCGCATCCAAACTTTGCAGTAGTTCTTGTCATAACAACTTCAACAGTCTGTCAGTGCACAAGCTGAGTGTATGCTAACACAAGGAGAGCACACCATCAGAGCATACTGGTCTACCGCCAGGAAGCAAGAGGCCTTTGATCGCTATATCTAAAGCTGTACTTGTAAGACGATTGTCATTGCTGCAGGTGATGAAATCTACAAAACAACTCACACTACCAACGTTCTGTTGGTATAATATTGTTGCTCAATGACTTCAAACTTGTAATATTTCTCTGCATGATATCCAGATTCTCTGTTCTTAAGTAAATAAACTAAAAATCCGCAGTGTCAAGGCTTCCCTGTCATAAGCACACCATGCTATTTATAATTATTAAATCAGACAAAGCAACTGGACTTTCGAGCAATGCTAAAGTTGTAATGATTTGTTAAGCTTCATGTCTGTTAAAGGTCCAGTACCTGATTTCTCAAAAAACGCTGTTGAAAGTGAATCGGACCAAGCTCCACAAGACATTTTGGTGGGGAAGAGATGAGAGAGTAAGCAAGAGGGAGAGTTAAAAGAAACAGTAGAAAGACTGTACCGTACTGTAGAAAGAGAAATGGCTGAGAAACATTACAAAAGAGAAAAGGTCAGAGGAATATCACTAGAAAAAGAAGGGTTTTACTTGTTTGTCCACAAGTTAATATCAGCCATTTTGATTTCAGGGTTTGTGAAACCAGTTGTGTGTCATATAAAGGTGATTGGGGTCTGTGATGGCAAAGATTTATACCAAATTCTGGGTTTGATTTGATCTACCAATCCTGATAGGAATTGAATGGCAAATATGTTAAAGCCAAATCTCCAACATTTCGGAAATTGGTGTTTCAGCTTCACAAATAGCACATTTAGGTCATTATGAGCTAAATTTGAACAAAGCACTTATCTAAAACAGTGTTGTCTTCGAGAGTTTGTTCGTAAACAACAGTAATTTCAGATAATTGCTGGCAACATGGCATTAAGGGAGAGAAATTCATTTTTTTGCCTTCAGAAACTTTCATATTGGAGATGTGGTTCATTTTACAAATGAGAAGCTGACCGAGCTGGGCCTGTGGGCTAATTTCTGCAGCCAAGTTTTGCTTCCCCGTGGAGGTCTACAGCATATGTCCCACCCCTTTGCTTATCTTAAGCAACTATATCAATGTGCACATCTACGGGATTCAGAAAGTGCATCAATTTAAACTGCTGGCTCTCTGAGGGGTCATTACTCTGGACCCCAATATAGGAGAAACGTGTTTATTTTCTGGGTTATGAAAATGCCTCTAAAGCTATTTTGAAATAAGCTTACTTGAGGAGTTTACTAGGGGTCAATCACATTGGCCTTTCTTTCAGTTTACGAGTCCTAAGATGGGAAAATGGAATAATAATAGTAACCAAGCATAGCAAAACTTCAGTCCTGCCCTGTCTAAACCAGTAATGAAGAGCAGAGACAAGATGCCTTAATTAAAGTAGGAGTAATTGAAATGAGCGTGAACCAGAAACAGCGCTTTAAAATGCTTCGTTTACACTTTTAAAAGAAGAGGTTGCTCTTTCATAATTACACAGTTAATGGATCTGAGATTATTAACATGCATATACTGTCAAAGGGAGCATTATTTATAGTAAATAACAATGGCCTACAAAATATCATATCTCACTGTAAAATTCAGGAGAGAATGAGGATGATAGGCCCTGGTGCCTGAGTGTTACAGTTTCCAAAACATAGATATGTGAATAATTTGTTATCTGTTCAGTGCTGATTTGATAGCACAGATAACAGCTGAGGCTAAATGATATGAAATGTCATCTGCTTGCATGTACAAGGCCTGGGTCATGATCCAACCACATGTGAAACAGGGACGCTTGGCTTTCACATTGTGAGGGAGAAATTAGTTCACATTTGGGAAAAAGCAAGCTTACATTTATTTTAGGAAAGGCTTGTTAATAATGAAATCATGACATCTTTCCAAAATCTCTATTATGCATGGTATTTCTTTAACTAAACAAACAAGTGACTAAATGAATTTATGTCAGTTGTAACGAAACCTGGGTCAGGCTTTGGGGATATGTATTTTAAAATGAGTAATTTCACAATTAATAATTATTCATACGGTTTGACCCAGATAATCATACATGTTAAATCTCCAAAAAGGGATAATATTTCCCTGCATCTGCATTCATATATGTACTTTTTTACAGACAGGTTAAAATTAGCTCAATTGTATATCAATACTTAATCAAAACGGATTATAATTAAATATTTAATATATCAATTATGCCTATCATAGATCGATCGTCGGGATAATCTTTAAGGGGATTAATTTGTGACCGAATCATCTTTTTGTCCAGCAAAAACCTGATCATTCGATCTCAATCAAACCTCACAAATTTTTATAATCCTACTTTATAGACTTTCAGGGGAAGCTATTTCTCTGGCCAAAAGGAACAGCCTTCTTGTTCTATAACGATTCTTTAAGTAGGCTATCAATAAATTTGTAAAGCACATAGCTTTGGATCATATAACATTAAAGGGACTTGTATGAGCAATAGAGACAGATTCAATGAATAATATAATGCATTTAATAAAGGAAAACTACGTATACAGTTACTAACGTTACAATAAATGTATTTACAAACACAATAATGGCAACGACAATGGAAAAGAATGCATCAATAAAGAGAGAGAGAGAATGAGAGAGAGAGAGAGAGAATCTGAAAGGATCAGTGGCAAATTAAAACCTTTGAGAGACAACATGGGGTAACACATCTTAATGCTCTTAAAGCCTGATACGAATATATATATATATATATATACATATATTTATATATATATATATATATACATATATATATATATCATCCTATTGTAGGGTGTAAAAAATTACATATTTACGCAAGTGTTGTAAATTCGCAAACAACTATTTTACGCCATATTTAGTTAAAATTCATATTATTAAGGTCCTTTTATGCTTAAAATTTATATCTACAATTTTAGAAATGTGTACAATCGGTGTAACATACAACCTTTCCAGGTGACTACTTAAAGGTACAATATGCAAGGA
Source organism: Siphateles boraxobius (assembly GCF_051911475.1). Classification (NCBI taxonomy): domain Eukaryota; kingdom Metazoa; phylum Chordata; class Actinopteri; order Cypriniformes; family Leuciscidae; genus Siphateles; species Siphateles boraxobius. Next base: position 15,834,981 of record NW_027509193.1, read on the forward strand.
TTTTTCGCCAGCAGGGGTCGCTAACCTCTTACAATAACAAGGCGTATACTGATGTCGTATATTCCACATTAAGCTGAATTATGGATCTTGTCGTCAAGCTGATGGATCTTCTATGGATGAGTGAATACATTAATGTTTTAACATTACTGTGGTATGAAGCGGGGCGCGATTGCTAGACGTACAGTATACCAGCGCCACACGCAACGCGGATATAAAAAAATAAGGACATTTCATTCTACCGAACCACACACAAGTGCTGAATTAATACTTACACAGGTCAGTTTATTAGACGAATCAAACTTGAGGTAACGCAGCGCTGTTTCACTTGCTCTAACAGTTACACTATCACACTAAACGGCATTTGAATGTGTTGAATGTTGTTAGTTAGGTTGTGTGTTGGCTGTATGAGACTAAGTACGTTAAGCTAGATCAACATTAGAATAACATACAGATCATATTCTAACATTTCATCATTTTGAACTAAATAACATTTATTAACATTGATAACATTTGTTTTATGTACATTTGCTCACCTGTCTAAAAGTACATGCAACACTCGCGTCTCTGTCAAGTCGAAGTTAGTCACAGACGTGGAGCTCTCGGCATCTCGAAAAATGCTTTTTGTCTCAAAGTCTGCTTGCCATGGTCCAAAATGTTTGAACAAAACAACAACAGTGTGAGCGTCCTGCTAGGCATAACGGGCCAGTTGTCAACGTCTGTCGCCATGGTTACTATGGCAGTACGAGGTCAAACCTGGTGGAAACCGAGGGTAACGTGGATATGACGTCATTGACTGGCGACTCCTCACCACTGCTCACACACCCCGTTTCCTTGGTTAAAATCGCAATTTTCTCACAATTTACAAATTGTTTGAAACATTTGGGGTATTGTTAGTAATCAACTAAACAAAATATATAACATTGGCCTAGTGTTTTTTGGATATTTTACTGCAAAAATCCTACATATTGTACCTTTAATCCACTGATATGTATATATAAATATCTCATGTGAGATGCATTTTAAGGATGCTCCGGTCAAAGGCCACATATACCTAAGAAAGCCTACGTTCTATTATTGTAAACGACCGACTCGACCCTCGGATATGACATCACTTCCACACTTCAAACGTCTGGTATGTTTTGCGTGTCCAAGTTGAGAAAAAGAAAAAAGAAGAAAAAAGAAAAAAAAAGGACGCCACCCAGAAAGCTGTTGCCATGGTAGCACTGGCCGAGTACCATGCGCTTATCAAAACGCAGCCATTTGAACTTTTAAAATTTTCACCATTTCACCATTTTAGTTATCTTCTGTTAGCAACGCTAGCACCTTAGTAACACCCGTTTGAAACAAGGCTTCATTCAATATTGCACTCACAACAAGGCCGATTCCCATACCCACAGGCAGTGATACGGACGCAGTAAGGTATTGCAGTAATACGAGTGATTAAAAACGTCATTTAAACAACCAAAGCAGTTCAAAAACAATGAAAACAATTCATACAAGTCACACAGGGTGCAGCCAACTTGGATTCTGTATCTTGCTCGGTGTCCTCACGGTGTCTGACTTCCGAGCTGGGTAATCCGAAAAAAGGGGGCGCGTTGGTGCGTGTTGCTAAGCAACATCTGTCTTCCTAGTCGGAACTCTGACACAGATAAATAATAGAAAGCACCATAACAGTCATATGATTAGTTTGGTAAAAACAAACTAATCACAGTGAATAAGACTCGAGTGACATTTTTATTACTCAACCGTATGATTAAACGTTCATGTATTTTTCTATTCAAGACACTTGTTGTGACCAGTGATCTCCCAGCCATGAATAAAACTATTTCTACAAAGAGCAACTTGGGAGCCATGTCAGGCATATGCTGCATATCTGAGAAATGGATTCTATGTTTAAAAGAATGGATCATCAAACATTATTGAGGTATCGATAGTAGCTTCTTGACGAGACGCTGTTACCTTACTTCAGGTAAGCTCCGTATTAAGAAGTCAGTTTTGTTGGTTATATTAGCCATCATGCTATGGTAACTCCCTTTCCTATTTTGGGGATATTCTTCGTTACCATTTTTTTGCTATGGAAACTGTGGGTCTGGCCCCTGAGGGGGCACATTAATGAGCGGCTGGTCTGTCAGGAGGAGTAGTCGAGACCAGACTCATTCTCCCTCCAAGAGGAAATTGTATGGCCTAAAATGGAATGTTTTCACTATTTGGTGTAGAGAGTGTGAGGTGGACCCAATTAACTGCCCGGTGGCTTCAGTGCTGGAGTTCCTCCAAGATCGCTTCTCAGCTAGTCTTACCCCATCCACACTCAAGGTGTACGTTGCTGCCATTGCAGCTTTCCACACTCCTCTGGGTGATGGGCTCTGGGAAGTCACTAGCTGGTCCTACATTTCCTCCGTGGGGCTTGGAGGATGAGACCTGCGACTCGGACCAGAGCTCCCACATGGGACCTGGCAGTGGTTCTCGAAGGGCTGGTCGAGGCCCTCTTCAAACCTCTGGAGTCGGCTGAGGCCAAGAACCTTTCCCTCAAGGTAGCTTTTCAAATTGCCATTACTTTGCGACACTGTCACACATGACACATGTTTTAACCACTCTATATATTATGATGATTATATGTATATTAGAGTTTTAATAGGTTGATATGTTGTCTTAGTCATTTTAGTCCATTTTATTCATCTTATCTGTTTTAATGTGTGTATGTCTTTAAACCATATTGGGTCTGCCTGTCATGTGACTGATCACATGACAGGAAACAGGAAATAGCCAGCATAAAGGAAGCAGCATAGCAAACAAAAGAGGTCTCTGTCAAAATGATCAAGGCTGGTTGTATTGTGTTGTTTTAAGTTCCTGGTAGAAACGGTAAATACACTTCATTTATTCACTTTATATCTGTTGTCATTTATCTTTTAAAACACTTCCAAACTCTCACAGTTTAATCAGACCCCATTTTTTATCTCATGTAACTCTACCAGTTAGGCCGATTGTTACAACTTCTCTGAGGAGAGTAGGATGTCTTCAGGCCCTATATCACCCGAGTGCCTGGAGATTGCTCCCGGGAATATTAAGGCTCTTACATCCCAGGCCGGGCTATGTGCCTAAGGTGCCTTCCAACACGGCACGGCCTACGGTTCTGCAGGCATTGCATTCTCCACCTCACATGACAACGAAAACAAGAGACTTAATTTGCTCTGCTCTGTCAGAGCCTTTAGGATTTATGTACAGAGGTCTTCTCGATGGCGGAAGTCAGACTGGATAGTTCAGGGTATTTTCCTGGCCTATAAGGTGCGCAGTTTGCCTTCACCTTTGGCCGTGAGGGCTCACTCAACCAGAGGCATGGCGTCCTCTAGATCCTGAATTGCTCGAAGCACCAGGGCAAGGTCCCAAGAGGGTATGGAGGGGGGTCGAGGACGATTTAACCGTCTCTCACCCCTAAGGAACCTGACGACCAGGTCATGCTTCCCCACTGATTTGACATCTATGTGGTCGTGATATGCTGAAATAGCGGCAGCATGTACTTTGAGGGTGGAGGGAGACACCCCTTGCTCCAACCCTTGCTGCAAGAAGGAAAGCACTTACCCTATCAAACATCTTCGGGAGTCCTCTCGGTGAGAGGAACACCACTTGACGAACAGGTTCCACTTCAAGGCAAACGCACGTCTCGTAGATGGTACCCCGCTGAAGCGATGATGTTACGTACCTCTGGGGGTAAGTCACCTAGAACCTCCGTGTCCCGTCCAGGGACCAGACATGGGCGAGAAAGAGTACTTTGACGACCTCTTGCACCTCTGCAAGGTAAGCCAGGGTTGCTTCTGGACCAGCATGGTGGACATTGTCTGGCTAAGGGACAGAGTGTTGAACAGACCTGTGGCTGTGCTTTTACACACAAGCGGCGGCTGGCCAATAGCAGTGGGGACTCAAGCTTTCCGGAGAATGATATGGAACTATATGCCTTTCTCCACTGACGTTCTGAGTTGTTCAAAGCATTTCTAATCAGGCCTACTTTAATATTAGACAACATAGCCTATAATAAAATATAATGAATTTCAAACCTGAACCAAACATATTTGTATTCAAAGATCAACAGTCTGTCATTAGTCTTTAGTCTGCCACAAAAAAGCGGCGTGTTGGGGTTCCGGTACACCAGCCATGTCAACAAAACGGTTGACAGCTTAGAAAACAGCTTAGATTTCGGGACTGTCCCGAATTTTTCGTGCCAATACGACGTTGCAAATCTCACAATATACAAATGAGATGTTTTTTTTTTTTACCTTAAAGGGGTCCTATCATGCTTTTTCACTTTTAAAACTTTAGTTATTGTGTAATGTCGCTGTTTGAGCATAAAAAAGATCAAGTTTACAAAGTCCACTTCTGGACGATCCTCTTGTTTGTCAACATACTTAAGTCTGAATCAGGCTTGAATTGTAAGGATTATGGTTAGGGGCATGACATTTCTCAAACACGCTAAGCACTGCCAATCACAACACACTGGGCCAGCTAACCAATTTCGGTAGGAGGGGCTTAATCGAAACGGTGCGTTCGGGCCAGCCTGGGTGCTGTAAAAATATCTGACAAAAATAATGGTTTTTGAACAATAAAGCATGAAGGCATATTCTAGAACACCCCAAAAACAAAATTAAGTCTTTGTAAAAGGGCATGATAGGTCCCCTTTAATTAAATATAGCCTATGCTTTGTTCACATAATGAAGAGGATGTTTAATGCTATGAAACTTGCATTATGTTTTTATGGTAGACCTCTTAGATGTCAAAAAACACATTTGATTTCTCATGTCATTATCCCTTTAAAGCACCAGTACATATTTTTTTATGGTGGTAAAAAACAACAACACTGAACAACAACAGAGATTAAATGTTATTTTTGGAAAAGTTCTATTTGCTTCTAATTGGAAGATTACAAGATGATCTATTAAATGCACTGGTTTTTGTATTGAAGTTACTCTTATGCTGCAATGTTACCCTAAAGAGTCATCTGGGATTTTACCCTGTTAAGGATTGACCCTCATTTACTAAGAAAGGCTGTGAGCTCATGCTAATAATTCTGGCAACAATGTACAACCCTCAATTAACAAGCTTAGCTTGTGACAAAAGGACAAACAATGACTGCCTGTGAGCGTCCACATGTGGTACTACCATTTCACAGCAAGCAATTAGCACATGCCCTCAGCTAATTAATAAGAATGGGGTGAGACCAAGTACATCTTACTGCTAAAGTTCCATCTGCCTTGGTGTTAGTTTCAAACAGTCAGAATATCTGCTTGATCTTCTTTCTAACGTAGTGGATTTTTTTGCCTACATGAAATACAAAAGAAAAAAAACAAATAAAAGAAAATATAAATAGAACTTAAAGTTGTCACAGTCATCATCTGCACCACTCTGTCTTCATCTGCACTACACTTCCCAGAATCCTCCTTGTCTCCACACCGGAACTCCATCCCTCAATTACCCACCTGTTCATTGTCTTCATCATCCGTGTCACCTGTTTTCAGCTCGTTATGTTTGATTTGTATCTGTATCTAGTTTGCTTCTGTTCAGTCAGTCCTGGGGTGTATTCCAGAAAGCTGGGTTAATTTACCATCAGATTAACCCTGAACTCTGGGTTGATTAACCCATAACCTGCTTACTCGGGGTATGTCGGTTCCAAAACACCTGTGTCGAGTTAGTTTAATCAACTTACTGCTAATAACCTCGAGTTAATGCGCGCACGGCGAACATATAAAGGCATTTTCAATGGAACGCCGAATTCAGGAGTCACCATGGAAACTAAGGGTGAAAAGTTGCGTGCCGCCTACTTCTCCGAAGCAGAGTTAGAAGTTTTTAATGTTGGCTTATGAGGAGTTCAAGCCCATTATAATGAAAAAAAGCAATACAGCTGCATATGCGAGGGAAAGACAATTGGCTTGGCAAAAAATAAATGTAATGCGCAAGTTTTTTTTTTTTTTATTACATTTTAAATATGCTTGCCTTTCTTTTGTTAATTTGCAAAGTTGAACAATTGTCTTTTTGAGCATGTGGCATGACTCGACAAGCATTTACTTTTCTCTACATCAGTTTCTTAAAAATACAGTGCAATGTATATTGACAAGAAATATTTAGGACTCTTGTTTTATAAGGTGTAATCCTTCTGGAGCCAAAATAACTCTTTCCCAAGTCAAAATGAAACACAAAAACATTCTCCAAAAAGGTAATATTTTATTTTAACTGTTGTAAGATCAATGTCTTAAGTTACTTTTACAGTATTCTTCCTATATAGCTAATAGAAAGAAGGCTGAGGCCCGTCTAACTGGCGGGGGTCCACCTCCACCTCCTCTCACCCCATCTGAGGAGTTGGCTCTTTCCCTTAATAAAGGTCGCCCTGTGGTCGATGGTATTCCAGAGGGCACTTCGTCAGACTTAGCTACCTCCCACAACAACTCAAGTGACTTGGTACAATGTAGGTATACCATATTAGTACTTATGATGATTTAGTCATACGTTTGGACAAAACGATCATTAACTCTTGTCATTAGGAAGAAGGCTAAATGCTTCCCAAATGCTGTCATTGTTTCACTTGTGCATTATGCATACATATTCTATTTTACAGCATATGCTATATACAGTAATCTGTTTTTTTTTTTATTCTTGCATGTTCCTAATGTCTTTATTCAGTGTCTGTCATACTTTAGTAATTTATACATTGAGTATCTTTATTTTTTCTTGCAGTTGCTGATGGACGCATTGTATTATTGGATCCTCCTGAAACCACACAGTCTGTCACAATTGTTAGTGATGCATTTTAAAAACCAGTTGCTTTTAGATCTTTCACTTTGTCTGCCAGACAAAGTAACCTTGCATATTTCCACTCTAGGATGATGATGATGAAGAGACCACATCTGCTGTGACAGAATTAGAAAGTGCTGGGAGACCCACAGAGGTATGATGCATATACTGGACAATGCATAGCTTTTTAGATGGAGTGAAAAATGTGTAATTTGTCCTGTGACAGAATCTAGCTGGGGATGTACATGCAGATGATGGTCCATCTACCTCTACACATAATCTTAGCAGTGTAAGAACTTGTCCCTGGTTGTCCTTATTTACATAATGTTACTATGTGGCAGATTTTCTTCTTTAACCATCTTATTTACTTTGCCTTCCTAGTTGTCTGCAAAGGAGCTGTATAAGGTCCATCTATTAAGGCAAATTAAAAAAACTGACATGGACATGGACCTTATACAGCTTCAGATAGAGGAGAAAAGGCTGGCCATAAAAAAGGACAAACTTGAAATAGAACTACTGGAGCATCGCCTTAAGGTGAGAATCATATGTGAACATGAATCTGTTATTTATTTTTGTGTGTGTATAAAGCAATAAATACAAATCTGTCATGTCTCTTTTATTTCAGGATATAAAGAAATAGAACACATTAAATAAAGTGATTTTGACAAATCATGTCTCTAAGCCTTCTGCCATCTCTGTGCTCTGCCAGATTCATTGGGTGTTGTTCTAGGTCATCTTCATCAGGACAGGGGGGATGCCTCTCTCCTCTTACTGTGGCAATGTTGTGAAGTACCACACAAGCAACTGTGATGTCACATGCCCTATTTGGAGTGACCCTGAGCCCACGCAGACACTGAAACCTCGCCTTCAGAATGCCTATGGTCATCTCCACCTTGGCCCGTGTTCTGCTGTGAGACCGATTGAAGCGTGTCTGTGGTCCGGGCTCAGGATCCGGGTAGGGTGTCGTCATATAGGGGAGGCAAGGGTATCCTCTGTCCCCCAGCAAGTAACCATGGAACTGTCCTGTAATGTTAGAGGTGTTTTGTAAATGTAATAAAGACTACAAGCATTTGTCTAACAAAACGTACCCTGTTGAAATTTGTTGCACAGAGATGACTCTCTAAATATTCGGGCGTCATGTACAGACCCAGGCCATTTTGCCTCAACATTAGTGATGAGGTGGGTTGCATCACATATTACCTGTGGAGAACAATAAGTTTATTAGGCCTATTTGTAACACCAATATTAAGGAGCCAAAATATAGCTACCTGTACGTTGATGCTATGCACAGACTTCCTATTAACATAGTCTCCCTCATTGATAGATGGAGCTTTAATAGGAATGTGGGTGCCATCAATGCACCCAAACACGTTTGGGAACCCTGAAATTAAGATTAATTACAAATTTAAGAAGTCTGTGTAGCCTTTATGTGTGTGCAGTCAAAATAAAACCTATTAAGAAATGTAATTTAATTGAAGTAGATGACAGAATTTCTGAGAGCAAACCTGCAACCCTGTAGAATTCTTCTTTAATAAAGCGCACAGGTTTATGGCCAGGGAACTGTACAAAAGTGTGTAGAAACCGTTTCAGTGCCATGCATACTGTATGAACGGCTCTACACACGGTTGCCTTTCCCACATGCTCTGCATCGCCCACATTGTAGAGAAAACTCCCCGTAGCGAAAAAGCGCAGAGCAATACAAAGAATTTGTTCGGCGCTAAGCGCTGACCCGCGGTTTGTCACATTTGAGATGTGTGGTTTTAGTAGGTTTGTTAAATAAATTAACGACTCCCTAGAAAAACGATAGCGCTCCTGCAAATATTCGATAGGATAAAAAAATACATCGATACGTGGTCTTATCACCCTCTCACGGCGGAAAAACCCTCGTATAATCTGTGCCTCTACGTCCACAGGATCCTCATCAAAAGGGCACGCCATGCTCGGAAACCTCTCTGAAACAAACTAACCCTGCAACATAACTTGCCCCGGAGCAGGTTATCCTCAGAGAGTCAGTTGCTATGGTTACTTACATAACCCGAAAGTTACCTCCGTTTTTGGAACCGAAAGCAGAGGTTATCCGCTTACTTACTCCTAAACTTACCCGGGTAAGTCACATAACCTGCTTTCTGGAATACACCCCTGGTCCATTCTTGTAAATTTTACCTTGTGTGTGTGTACCCTCTGCCCGTTTGCCTGCCTGGACCTGTTTGATTTATTAGTAAATATTTGTATTGGAGCCTTTTGACTCTGAGTCTTCTTCAGCCCGTACCACACCCGTGACAAAAGTAAACTGAAGTTGTAATGTTCTTTTCTTCCCTATTGTAATGTACATCAGAGTGAAACGGCTTCTTGAACAAGAAAAAACAGAGTGGAGCTTGATTTTGTCCTTTTGAATTGATTGAAACAGATTGATTGGATTTACAAGAGCAAATTATTTTTAAAAAGTTAAAATGAAATGCATGGATAGATCATTTAGCCTGTAATAAACACTGCAAAATTCTATTAATAATAAGAATTGTCTATTTTGATTGGTGACTTTAAAAATGATCACATGAAAAAGAAACCAAGCCAAACCAAATTAAGTTTGATGTTACTATACTGTATTTTATGGTGGCCTGTATATGAAGAAAACACGTGCAAATAGACAAACCTGCAAAATAAGAAAACATCATCAGTTCAGCAAACGTTCACAACACAAGCAAATACAGAAATGCGCTGCAAATCGCACAGACCACAACGGAAACGTTTCCAGGGGAGCCCAATAAGTGACGAACCCGGCTGGAACGTGTTTACAGCTCAAAGTCTATTCTTATTTTATTTATTTATTTATTTATTGGCAAAACATACAGAGATGACATGTTTATGACATCCAAAAGAACAATGAGCTGAAAACCAAAATAAATAAATAAAAAAAGATAGATAAAAAGAACATGAGGGAAAGATATTAATACATCAGTTACATTGTACACATTTTGTCATGTTATGTTTAAATAAGTTAAATAAGAAATGTTCGGTAATGCAGGGTCCAAAGATGAGACGGCAATGTCAAGACTCAAGCAGCTCTATACTTCTTTGAGAAGAATGCAGGTCTCCTATGCACCAATAGAGAGCCTAAGTCCCTCCCCTTCCGGTGGACCACCATGGGACCTTATTTCGGAATAATATTGTATGGTAGTCAATGTTGAGAGACAACAAATATTTGGATCCCGTTTGAATTGTGCCTTGAATTACACATATGATGTTTGTCAATTTAAATGATTCAATTTAAAGTCAAGAAAGTCGCAGTTTGATGTAAAACTGTTGAGGTATAAGACTGTGAAAATACGTAATTACAAAGACTACAAACCCAAAAGGTGTGCATGTGACGTCATACCTTTTTCTCTCAATGAATGAAGCTAACTTTACTGAAGCTAACGTCTGTCATTTTTTCTATAGACTAACGTTATAATCGTAACGTTACGCCGTCATGCCTGTGTGTTTTGTACCAGACTGCACACACACGAGCTTGGTGACATACATAGTGCGAGACGAGAGATGTAGTTCATTGAGCGATTTTCACATAAAACTAAATGTTACTCTTCTGTTTTATGACAAAATGTGACTTTCTTGACTTTCATAATTATCTTTTAAATTGACAAACATCATATGTGTAATTCAGGGCACACTTCAGATGTTTCTTGTTTTGCACTCTTCTCTTTAACTTTTGGCAGTCTATAGAACTCGAAATGTTTTTTCCCGGTGCGACCGATTAGTACACACCAAAACACAACCATTTTTCAGCAGCAATAATCAGCCAAATATGCAAGTCCGTTCAGTTCAGTGGCATTGTTTACGTTCAGTGCCTCCAAAATGTCCGACTTCCGGATTGATGACGTGTAGTGGAAACCCTCTATACAGAAGTCAGTTTGTTGACTCCAATTAAATTACATTTTCATAACTGCACTCAAATTAAGTTAAGAGTTGCATCAGTTTTACTTGCACTGTAAAAAAATATTTTTTGGTGGAGTAAAAACTACTGAAAAAAAACAATGTAATTTACATGAAAAAGTTAGTTCAGGCAAGAATTTAAAAAACCAAGTAAATTCCATATCAGTACTTAATTCAAGCGAGTAGAAATGAAAGTGTAAATATCAACTCAATAAAATTAAGTAAAAATTACTCAACTTTTCTGATACTGGGGTTCCCATCATGCACTGGACCTCGAATAATTAATGAGGTTCATTTTTCAATGGTTTCCAGCTGTATTTACACTGTTTTATCATTGATTTTTGTTGTCAGTATTAGTAACTTGCCATTTTGTGACATTTCGAGTAAATTCTTTGCTCAAAATGACACATTCAAACACAAAAACGACCCATCAAATGTTACCGCCATTGTGTATTGTCTACCAAGTACTGAGGTATTTGCATTCAGATGATGCTTAACATCTGACACAATGTAATATACATTACTTAGATGATCTAAGTAGAGCACATACTACAAATGACTAATAAAAGTCAATATTATTGTTGTAGTGAAATGTAATGCAAAGGAAATTTCAACTAAATCGATATTAATCAACCTTTTACTAGCCAAGTTAAAATTACTTATTTTCCCCTGTTATTTTCACTTAACTAGGTTAAGTAAAGTTTACTTAATTCCATATTCCAAGTAAATTTGACTTAAAGATTTCTAATTAAAGCTACTGATAAATATGTTTAGGTTTTTACTTGGCAAATCTTTGTAAATTTACTAGCATTTTCTGAGTGAAAAAAGTTGCCTAGCTTTTTTCAAGTAAATCCTACTCCAAATTTTTTTCAGTGTGCATTATTGCAAAAACAAGCGTATTATTTCAAAGTTAATATTTTAAATTGTAATGTTGAGAAAGTCCCTATACCAACTACAATAAACCAAACATCCTTGAAATCACCTGCTAAAAATCATGAATTAATTAATCATGTCATGGCTGGCAAACCATAATACAAGTAATATGATGGTCCCATCAACTTGAATCGTTTTTCATTTAATGGACATTAACTCCACAGCCACCATTATTCAATATTATGGTCAGTCACATTTAATATCCCGATAGCCTCAATGCAAACATTTAATGCCCACCTTCTATTCAATACTCTGATTTCCTCAGACAGAATACACTGAACACAACACAGCTGTGTATGTCACTTTGTTTTTTTAAAAGGATTCACATTTATGCAGCTACCATTTTGAAATTGAAACTGAGGTTCAGGTACAAAAATAGCATTTTGGAGATTACTCTTTTCAATGTGAATGAATGGGCTGAGGAAGGATAACAAATTACAAAAACATCAGTACAGAACATCACTAATATTGAATGCAAAGCCTATTAATGTTAGCATTACAACTGACATCAGTAACATCAGAACGTCTGAGACGTTTATTGAATGATGTTGGGGGGAGGGGGGCTGGGGGATCGATTAGAAAATAAAACATTGATTTAAAATTGAAATGTAGTTGACTCATTAACATGTACCGCCAAACCATTTGGTTGAAATCATATATAACTCTTGCTCTTTTTTTAAATTCAGAGTTCTGATAATCTGCATCCTTTAAACAATAATGGACACTACCACTGTATAAGGTAAAGGTAAGCAATTATGTATTTTAATACATAAAAAGTCATTTTTACACATTTAATGTTACATTTCACTTTTATAGTTGTAATGTTGGTAACACTTTATTTTGAATGTCCTCTCAACATTCTATTGACTATAAGTGACACTGCACCTCCATACACGTTGCAACTACCAGTCATTAAAGGAGTAGACTGTTTTCCTTAATATCTGCTAACACTATTTTCTACACATTCTACTGACTATACGTAACTTTTTAAGTATGTCAATTTATTCTACTAACCCTACCCCTACTTGTCTACTAACTCTCTAAAGAGAGTTAATTGACATGTTGAGCAATTTTATTCAACAGAATATTTAAAGGGGACCATAAAAATAGAGTAAACAAAATGTTTAAAGGATTTATCGTCCAGTACTAAATTAGATAAAGTTGAAGTACTAAAATTAATCAAGCTTAAATAAATTAAATCGTGTTAATTTGCATATAAAAAATATAAATAACTATAAAAAAACAATTAAAAAAAGCACATACTAAAATTGCTAAAAATAAAATGAAAGTGAAAATAAAAATTTAATTAAATTCAAAATATGAATAAATACTAAAATAGTATATAAATAATTCTAAAATAACATTTTCACTCCCTGAATCTAAGTTAGCTAACATTAATACTTTCCTGTGCTTGGGTCACTTGGAAAGTGATGAAGTTACAAATATGTATCCTGTTATTTCATTTGGTAAGTTGTAGCTTGGTGCAAAACAATATTAAATCGCTATTATGCTCTACTTGCTAATAGCTATTGCTTCTTCACTCCCAAATGATCTCCTTAGCCTATAGTTTTCATTGAGAGAAATTTCAAAGTGGCAAATTGTGTGACAAAAGTGAATATATGATTTGCTGTAAATGGAGCATCTTGTACATCTTTTTCTTTGTGTTTGACAAGACGTAAGATTTTTTTCGACAAAATACATCTTGGATAAACAACATGGATGGCCATGACATGCTGCAGAAAGATGGATAAGGTTGTTTTTTTTGCTCCTGTATGGCCTGAAGGAACAGCAGCTGGGCCGGAATTCAGGTCTTCAGACTCTTATGATGCATAAGGACTATCAGCATGAATTGTGCATTATATTCCAATGCTACGTCCAACAGACGGAGATGGTCCCAAGTGCAAACTATACCTTTGCATGTGGAAGTTCATGTCCACCTCAATCTGCTCACATTTCACGCTTCATACATGGATCCATTAAGTAGAAATGAGCCATTTGTATATCACTATATCCCCCAAGCAATAGAGAGCAGATTAATGTTAGAGAGCAGATTATGACTCAAGGGTGATTGTGATTTCAGCTTGCATGCTGAAGTCTTTAAATTTAAACATTCATTTTTTTTTTAACTTGTTTACAGAATAAAATAAGGCAAGCTTCAAACCCCCCGCCCAACCCAATCACTCCCCACAATCACAACCACAATCATCCACACATTCATAGTGTTGTGACAGGAAAACAAACTATAAAAAGAAAAGCACAAAGCGAACAAAATTAATAGAATAGATCAATAATACTGATCAAAAATCAATAAACAAAATACAATACAATTAGCAAATCATTTATGACATAATACATGGCACACATTTAAGAAAATTCTTTAATATCTATGTCTCTAACTCAAGTAAACAGACATTCCATTTCTTTTCATGCTCAGATTCTCTGTTATTATTTGTTGCTATAATTGTTTCCAGCATATACTGATCATAAACTCTATTCTTAAAGTTTTGTATACATAAATTTGATATAGTTTTAACTTTAAAAATAAACATTTCACCCATCAAGATAATCATATTCAAAAAATGTGTGCATTTACCTTCAAAGACACATACAATATTCTGAGGTGTGATTCGTAAAACAATATTCATAGACCTTAACCATGACTGTATACTGACCCAAAACTTAAAAAATAAAAAATAAAACAAATGCATCAAGTCCTCCTCCTCATCCCCACAGAACCTGCAACAGGGATCCTTTTCTATCTGGCATTTGAACAAGGATTTTTTGGTTGCAATAATTTTATAAAAGATTTTAAGTTGAAATATTCTGGAATATGAATCAATTCTATAAATTGTTCTAAAGTAATCTTTGCATAGAATTGGATCATTAAATGCATCTTCCCAAATTCGGCAGGTTCTGTTTGGAAAAAGTGCAGTGCCTGTGATATTTAAATTCCACATACATATTATTTTATTTATCTTTACACCAGACAACCATTTTAAGCATCTTATTGGTGGAAGACAAACCATTAATTTATTCTTCTTACCATTTTGCAATTTTATTTTCCAAGTTTTAGGAACTGCGGAAATCACCTGGTTGAATTGTAACCGATCGAGAGAAATACTAAAAAAATGTCTCTCAAGTTTTCATAAGAAATAAAATCTCCAGATAAATCCAAAAGGTCATTGACAAAAATTAACCCATTTTTGACAAATTCCTCCCACAACAATGGCTTGTCTCAAAACAGAATGTTTGAATTCATCCATAGCAACTGTGTCTGAATACTATGAATTGTATCTGGAGGGTAGTACTGGAAATTCAACCAAGCTTTCAGTGCATCCTTGAAGAATGGTGATAACTCTTTTAAATTATTTTGAAATAGTTTATCAATGTGTATTGTTTTTAATTGGTAAAAAGGAAACATATTGTTCAAGAAGGAACATTAAACATTCATATTCCTAAAATAATTATTGCACTATAGCACTTGTTTTCATGTTTCAATAACACAATAGAATAAAAAGTCCTTCAGACAAACTGGTAAAGCATGGAGAATGCCAGGAGCAAATATAATGATAATATAATAATGATCAATGGGGTGAAATAGTATTTGGTCAATGTGAGGGCTGCACTAGGGCTGCATGTTTGAGCACATTACATATTATACAAATAAATAACTGGACACATACTTTAGTTTTTAAAACAGTTTTATTAGTTATTTGACTTAGTTTCCCTTTTGGGTGCACACATGTAGTTAACTTTGTCAATTTAGCTAATTTCAGGTTCGTTTATCTTTAAAATACATTCTGTGAAATCAAGACCTCTCTTTTTGAGTTACCAGTTCCGGGGAGTTGCTGCTGGGGGTCTCTGGCTGACAGGCAAAAGGACTTTCTTCTTCTTCTTCTTCTTCTTTGGTGTTTATTGGCCGTTGGCAACCTATCTTATTGGTGCATTACCGCCACCAACTGGAATGGAATATGGATCAAGTTTTTTTACTTTTATACAAAATATAAATACACATAAAAACCAAGCAAAAAAAACAAAACAAAAAACTTAAAAATAAACCATAATAAATTAACAAAAAACAAAACCGCTATATTATATTATATAAATTACTTTCTTTCGCAAATTTAATAATTTCAACCTACACCTTACTATCCATTTCCTTTAAAAGACCTGATAAAGTAAAATAATGATGTACTTTGTTTATATATTATGTGTTTGTCTACCCCCTTTGTGTCAGAATGGCCTGATCAGCCACTATATGTTTCCCCCATGTTTTAGTCTAGTAGGTCTGTTTAGTTACTTCAGGTGTTCTATGTTAATTTCTGTTTAATTTGATGTCTTTTATGGGCCCAGAACTTTCAGTGTTCTGTAAATTAGTTGTTGTTTTTTGTTTTGTAAATAAAAACTTATTTTTTAACTCCTCATGCCTGCCAGCTTGGTTCCTCACAGTCACGTTGCATGAAGAATTTGATGTGTTTTTGCTATCAAACTTTTGTACCTCTGTTATCTAGTTTTAGATCATGCAACACACATGTAATAATAGAACATCAATGTTGTGCTGCAGCAAAGACTGATATTAGGTGAGATGGTGTCAGTTTTTACTGTGACTCCAGGCTTTGAATTAAAGCAGGCATGTAATTAGCATTGCACTGTGCTTTCAAAACCTTTCGCTCAGCTCAGCACATTTCCTTGTGTTTTTCCTGTACTCACTCCCCTCGTATTGTGCTAGACACAGAGACCATGCTGCAGTTCTCTCACAGCTGTGATCCCATTTATAAAGCGTTCTGCTGCTTAAACCCTGAAGAATAAGGCTGAATCAGCTAATCTGATTTGCTATTCCTGAAGCTGGGATCATATCGGTCCAACAGCTGTTTCATTGTTTGGCAGCACGCAGGAAACAACTGACTGCTCGCTGAAGGGATTCTGGCGCTCACTAGTCTGTCCAGTACGTCATTTAACTTTCATTTTGTTTCATGTCAGATGTGAGGGTTTAGTGCCTTTGATTCATTTTGTGTTTTTGGTCTTTTTGTTAAGCTACAGAAGCTTGATTTTCAGAGGCAGCAACAGAATGGGTAACATTCTTAGAACATACTCCATGAAACACTTTACTCTTACTATTCTATGCGTTGGTGAACACATTATGAATACTAAAGAAGTTGTTGAAATACATTTAAAAAAATACATTAAAAAAGCAATTCATTCATACAATGACTTGAATACACCTCTTCAATGATACATTATTTCTGTATTAAAATTTATTATTTTTAATAGGGTGGCGTAAAGTCAAAAATGTATTTATTTTTAAAATCTCATAGTCTTAGTTCCTGGTCATGTCATGTGATTCCCTGTTCCCCTCATGTGATCCTGTGCTTCCCCTCTTCATGTGCCATGTTCTTATTGGTTGTTCAGGTCATGTGTTTCTCTGTTCTGTTTTGTGATTGGTTTATTGTCTTGATTGTTCACAGGTGTTTCTTGTTAGTCATTAGTCCTTTTGTGTATATAGCCCTCATGTTCCTCTTGTCTCTAGCTTTCTTTGTGAAACTGCTGTTTGGCTCATGCTCATGCTCATGCTCATGCTCATGCTCATGCTCATGCTCATGCTCATGCTCATGCTCATGCTCATGCTCATGCTCATGCTCATGCTCATGCTCATGCTCATGCTCATGCTCATGCTCATGCTCATGCTTCTCAGGCCATTGCTTAGCTCTGTTTATTTTGTGTTTGTTCACATTTTGTTTGAATAATAAACTGCACATGTGTTTGCATTCAGGTCTAAGGCTAGGCCTTAACAATGAACCCAGCAGTTTGTTTATGCACCTTCATCAAGGCGACCGGACCCTTAAAGAATATGTCGAGGAGTTTTGTGGATTTCCAAAGTGAATTTTAATGACAAGGCACTCAAGGACATTTTCCATTGTGGACATAATGAGCACCTAGCTTATTTAATGCTGGAGAAGACTGTACCGTGGACTCTGACCCATTGACTTTGCATAATTGAGCTGTTTCTCATGTATTCCCACAGTACACACAACGCTAGAGTCTCGTTACGATAGATCTCCTCAGTCACCAAATCTATCACAGGGTGATAGATTAACTGGGGTCAGTGAGAGTGGTTCAAGTCTGGTACTTCCAAGTCCAAGTCTGGTGGTCCCGGAGGTCATTCCATTACCTGCAGTGCTTCCAGTGATGGTCACCGCCATCTGAACTTTTTGCCTGCCCTGTCACAGTCATGGAAACCATTTCTGAGCCGTTTGCTTACCATGTCATGGCCACAGAGGCTGTCCTTGAACTTTCTGATACTCATGTCACGGCCACAGAGGTCCTTCAAGAACTTATTTGTGCCCTATGTCATGGGCAAGAGGCCTGCCCAGGTCTTTACTCCACCATGACCCAGGGTAATTTGCTATGCTGAGGGGGTCCTCTCCTTTGCCATCTCCAACCTTGTGGTCCCATTGCTGCTGGCTCCATTATCGCCACCCGATCCTCCATGGTCTCGTCCACTGCTTCAAAGTAAACAATCTCATCCAGTGGTCCATGGCTCATGTCTGCCATTCCTCCATGGTCCAAGTCTGCCACCGTTCCATGATCTAGGCCAGGTGTGCCCAACCCTGCTCCTGCCGATCGACTGTCCTGCACAGTTCATCTCCAACCCTAATCAAACTCACCTGAAGCAACCAATTGTATGGACCAATCAGACACACACTAATTATTCATTATATACAAAGGTTTATGAAACTCCAAAACTAACAGCCCAAAAGAACGAACACAAGGGCAGAACAGTGTCATCTTACGAGGGCTGATAAGGAGATTTTACGACCTACGAGGAATGTGGCCGCATGCACAAGAGAGAGACTATGAAAAACAGAAACCCTCTTTAAAACAGACTTTGCTGCATTAATCATAGACTAACTGATCTATGAATGAACATGCATAAAACTGTGAAAGAAACAGTGTAAATGGTTTAATGTCTCGTGTACTATTAGGTATATATTATGGTATGTACCCTGGTATACAACCAACTAACAATCAATGTAACCTCACCTGTATCATGCCTCCTACCTAATTAATCCTAATTTAATGACTCACAGTTTGATGTACATCCCCTTCTTCTAGAATGCAGTGTGGATGTGTTATAGCTAACTGAGCATTAATGAAGGTATAACCACGCGTGGGACAAGACTCGTAAATCAACTAAGAGCCACTTTCCCTCTCAGACATGGCACCTTTCTTATTGGTTGAGTTCAACCCTTAGGGGAGGATCTTTTCCAGGCTTTATTAGAGACCGTTCACATGTGACCTCCCTCTCTTAGTTCTTTCATCCAACCGCAACACTGTTCTGGTGATACTGGGGAACCCCCTCCCCCTCCACGGGGGCCCGGAGCCCAGTAGGCCTCGACCCAACCAGATGTGGGCTTAGGCAGGAGAGAGAAGACTCTCTCACAAAGAACCAAGGACAATCTCAGGAGTTTTGGAACAAAGACTCCAACCAACAACGACTCCAATCACCCACTCTTCCGACTTCCTCACTTCTCCTGGGTGCTCGGCGTGGCCTCAACAGGGCCCCAGGCCTTGACCAAACCAGCCATGCATTCCTGGAGAAAGAGAACTCTCAACCAACTTCCACTTGACACTGCCGGAACCATCAACGACTTAAATTTTCAACAAATTCAAGAATTGTTCCCACTACAAATGCAAGTATTCAATTCAATGAAATGTGAAAATGAAATTCTGATGGTTCTTCTCATGGTCCATTTTTCCGGTTTCCAATTTAATCCTATCACTAACCTATTTCTGTATTTCTGTATATATGTGTGTTTAGTTTATTTATGTTAATGATTTAGTTAATAAAACTTATGCACTTTATATATTTGGTTCTGATTCGCTTGCAATACGAAGTCCCTTTACGGTATGTTCTTGCTACATGCTCAAAACGCTGTACATGCTAAGAAATAATTATTCTTCTGTGGCCAGGGAAGATACCCTTTTCTTAGAATAAATTAATAATCAAAAGAGTTCGTTGGACGAAGTGATTAATTGATTGTAATTTTCAGAATCAGAATCAGAATCAGAATCAGAAAGAGCTTTATTGCCAAGTGTGCTTGCACACACAAGGAATTTGTTTTGGTACTGAGGTTTCCAGTGGACATATACAAATACAACATGAAACATAATACTACAAATTATAAGAATAAAAAATAAAAATATAAATATATGAGAATAAAACTATCACAGTTGGGTTTAGTCAGAATAGACATTTTCAGATTTACAGATTATGAACCTATTTACAGTGTTTTGAATATTATAAATAAATAAATCTACATATAAGTATCACCTGAGTTGTGGGATATTGCACTAAACAGTGGGAGTATTGCACTTGCAGGCATATGCCTTGGGAGGAGTGTTAACTGTTCAGGAGGGAAATGGCCTGTGGGAAGAAACTGTTCCTGTGCCGAGATGTTCTTGTGGCCAGTGATCTGAGTCTCCGTCTTGACGGTAACAGTTCAAACAGGTGGTGTCCAGGGTGAGTGGAGTCTGTGATGATTTTACCTGCTCTCTTCCTCACTCTGGAAGAGTACAGGTCCTGGAGGTTTGGCAGGGGGGCACCAATAATCCTCTCCGCAGTCCGGACTGTCCGTTGTAGTCTCCTGATGTCTGATTTGGTAGCTGAACCAAACCAGACAGTGATGGAAGCGCACAAGACAGACTCAATGACGGCTGAGTAGAACTGAATCAGCAGATCCTGTGGCAGGTTGAACTTCCTCAGCTGGCGAAGGAAGTACAGTCTCTGCTGGGCCTTTTTCACAGTGGAGTCAATGTGATTGTCCCACTTCAGGTCCTGAGAGATGATAGTGCCCAGGAACCTGAATGACTCCACTGCTTCCACAGTGCTGTTCATGATGGTGAGTGGGAGGAGTGCTGAGCTGTTCTTCCTGAAGTCCACGATCATCTCCACTGTTTTGAGCGTGTTCAGCTCAAGGTTGTTATAACTGCACCAGGCAGCCAGCTGTTCAACCTCCAGTCTGTAAGCAGACTCGTCACCGTTTCGGATGAGACCGATGACAGTGGTGTCGTCTGCAAATTTCAGGAGCTTGACAGTGGGGTCTTTAGAAGTGCAGTCATTAGTGTACAGGGAGAAGAGCAGTGGGGAGAGAACGCACCCTTGGGGAGCACCAGTGCTGATTGTGAGTGTCTTGGATGTGTGTTTCCCCAGTCTCACTCGCTGCTGCCGGTCCGTCAGGAAGCTGGTGATCCACTGACAGATCGAGGATGGTATGGAGAGCTGGGTCAGTTTGGCTGTGAGAAGACCAGGCATGATGGTATTGAAGGCCGAACTGAAGTCCACAAAGAGGATCCTTGCATAAGTCCCTGGTCTGTCGAGATGTTGCAGGATATAATGCAGTCCCATGTTGACTGCATCATCCACAGACCTGTTTGCTCTGTAAGCAAACTGAAAGGGATCCATCAGGGGTCCAGTGATGTCCTTCAGGTGGGCCAGCACCAGTCTTTCAAACGACTTCATGACCACAGACGTGAGAGCGACAGGTCTGTAGTCATTAAGTCCAGTGATTTTGGGTTTTTTGGGGACAGGAATGATAGTGGAGCGTTTGAAGCAGCAGGGAACTTCACACTGCTCCAATGATCTGTTGAAGATCTGCGTGAAGACCGGGGCCAGTTGGTCAGCGCAGGCTTTTAAACAAGCAGATGAGATGCCGTCTGGGCCTGAGGCTTTCCTAGTCTTCTGTTTTTTGAAGACTCGGCTCACGTCCTCCACACAGACCTTAAGCTCAGGTTGGATGGCAGGAGGGGGGAGTGATAATTGGAGAACAGGAGGTGATGCTGAATGTGTGAAGTGCAGATCAGACCGGGTGTGTGGTGTGAATGAGGGCTTTTCAAACCGGCAGTAAAATGAATTTAAATCGTCAGCCAGGTGTTGATTGTCCACAGATCGAGGGGATGGTGACTTGTAGTTGGTAATGTTCCTCAGGCCATTCCAGACTGATGATGGGTCGTTGGATGAAAACTGTTTTTTCAGTTTATCAGAGTAGTTCCTTTTAGCAACTCTGATCTCCTTTGTCAATCTGTTTCTGGCCTGGTTATACAAGATTTTATCCCCACTTCTGTAAGCATCCTCTTTGGCATGACGAAGGTGTTTGAGTTTCCCAGTAAACCATGGTTTATCATTAGTGAATGATAAGAATGTCCTGGTAGGAATGCATGTATCCTCACAGAAACTTATATATGATGTTACAGTATCTGTGAGCTCATCCAGATCATTGGTAGCAGCTTCAAAAACAGTCCAATCAGTGCAATCAAAGCAGTGCACTTTTGCACAAATTGCACAAGTGCAATTTTAATTTAGCCATGTCAAGTTAATCCAATTAACTGACCCAAATATTCATAATTAATCATAACAAGTTATTATTGATTATTAATATTTCATATAGCTAGGTTCCTTACAACTTGAACAGTTTAAAGTGTAATCTGGCAATTCAGGAGTCAGGACGCAGGCTCTGAATTGGGACGCAGCAAACCAGCTCTGGCCATGGTCTTGGCTAAGCCGAAAATACATGACCCGCGGGGCCGAGGGTGAAACATCCTCAGCATGTTCTCCAGTAAAATAAAACATAAAAATGACAATAGCCAATTCTGGCTCCATAGCAGTTTACTCAATTATATCAAATGAATTATCAGGATGGCAGGTGTACTCTCGCACCTTTGCTTCACGCCAGGAGCGGTAATCAGGAACAACTTGTTACGCAATTAGGAAATCCTATGCAGGCTACATGGAGGTCCGCGGCCTTCGAATGATGCAACCTTCACATTGGGACACAGCTATAGTCCACTGAAAGGGAGTTGAATGCGAACCCATTTACAGTTTATTTAAACAAAATGTGAATAAATACAAAAAAAACAGAAAACAGAACTAATGACCTGAGCAAACTTGAAACTTGAACCATGAAGTGGAAGAGGACCTAGATCATGGCCTAGATCAGGGCTGCCCAACCCTGCTCCTGCCGATCGACTGTCCTGCACAGTTTATCTCCAACCCTAATTAAACACACCTGCCTTTAATTTTCAAGTGATCCTGAAGACCTTAATTGGTTGTGTAAAGAAGTAGCGGGCGAGGAGAGATCCATTTGCAGCTTTTATTAGAATGGTCAGACAGGCAGGGTTAAACAACAGCAGACAGAACAACGGAGAGAACACAGAGCAGATCGGGGTCACAGGCAGAAGTCAGGGCTGGCAGCAAAAGGCAAAGTCCAATTAAGAATCCGGGTAAAGGCAGGCAGAGAACAATCAGGAGTCGAGATACACAGTCCAAGGTCAGTAAGGAGAACAGCAAACAGGAATAAAACTCTCAGAACTGAAGAGTGAAAGAGGTTTATATGGGTGTGTGTGAATGAGCTGCAGGTGTATAAGTCACAGGTGAATGAGATGATGAGTGCTGATGAGTCCCAAAAGTGAGTATGGGAAATTTAGTTTGTGAGGAAGTGATCATAGTCTATTGTGGAGCGCCCTCTGGTGGCTCTCGAGGGCACTCCAGCTGCTGATCGTTACAGGTTGCTTCAGATCCTGAAGACCTTAATTGTGTAAGGAACCTAGCTATAGGAAATATTAATAATCAATAATAACTTGTTATGATTAATTATGAATATTTGGGTCAGTTAATTGGATTAACTTGACATGGCTAAATTAATATTACAAGCAATTAATCAGTTCGACAACAAACTCTTTTGATTATTAATTTATTCTAAGAAAAGGGTATCTTCCCTGGCCACAGAAGAACAATTATTTCTTAGCATGTACAGCGTTTTGAGCATGTAGCAAGAACAAACCGTAAAGGGACTTCATATTGCAAGCGAATCAGAACCAAATACATAAAGTGCATAAGTTTTATTAACTAAATCATCAACATAAATAAACTAAACACACATATATACAGAAATACAGAAATAGGTTAGTGATAGGATTAAATTGGAAACCGGAAAAAAGGACTATGAGAAGAACCATCAGAATTTCTTTTTCACATTTCATTGAATTGAATACTTGCATTTGTAGTGGGAACAATTCTTGAAGTTGTTGAAAATTGAAGTCGTTGATGGTTCCGGCAGTGTCAAGTGGAAGTTGGTTGAGAGTTCTCTTTCTCCAGGAACGTATGGCTGGTTTGTTCAAGGCCTGAGGCCCTGTTGAAGCCACGCCGAGCACCCAGGAGAAGTGAGGAAGTCGGAAGAGTGGGTGATTGGAGTCGTTGTTGGTTGGAGTCTTTGTTCCAAAACTCCTGAGATTGTCCTTGGTTCTTTGTGAGAGAGTCTTCTCTCTCCTGCCTAAGCCCATATCTGGTTGGATTGAGGCCTTCTGGGCCCTGGGGCCCCCGTGGAGGGGGAGGGGGTTCCCCAGTATCACCAGAACAGTGTTGCGGTTGGATGAAAGAACTAAGAGAGGGAGGTCACATGTGGACTGTCTCTAATAAAGGCTGGAAAGGATCCACCCCCAAGGGTTGAACTCGACCAATAAGAACGGTGACATGTCTGAGATGGAAAATGGCTCTTAGTTGATTTACGAGTCTTTGTCCGAAGCCTGGTTATACCTTCATTAATGCTCAGATAACACATCCACACTGCATTCTAGAAGAAGGTGATGTAGATCAAAGTGTGAGTTATTAAATGAGGATTAATTAGGTAGGAGGCATGATACAGGTGAGGTTACATTGATCGTTAGTTGGTGGTATATCAGGGTACATACCATACATAATAGTCACACAGTCCCATAATAGTCACATTAGTCATCACAGTTTTATGCATGTTCATTTATAGATCAGTTAGTCTATGATTAATGCAGCAAAGTCTGTTTTAAAGAGGGTATGTGTTTTCCCATTGTATCTCTCTTTTGTGCATGTGGCCACATTCCTCAGAGGTGGTAAAATCTCCTTATCATGCCCTGTAACATGACACTGTTTCTGCCCTTGTGTTCGTTCATTTGGGCTGTTAGATTTGGAGTTTCCTAAACCTTTGTATATAATGAATAATTAGTGTGTGTCTGAGTGGTCCATACCCTACAAAGTATTGTGTGTTAACTTACGTAAATAATGTAATGAAATATGAAAAGAAAACATACAAAGGCATATACAGTAGGGTTGGGCATCTAAGGTATAATGCCGATCCAATATGCATCTCGATACAAAGTATCCGATATATTAACGATACATGTGTGGCATTTTGCGATGCAATACAATACGATTCACAGTCATATCACGATACGATGCGATACTTCAGCACTAGCTAATTAGATCAAGTTTATGTGGTGATGTGAAAGAGGATGCAGTGCCATTGAAAGAGTTTGATTATTTATTAACCAAGTAAAACCAATACTTTTTTACAAACTGGCTTTTCTCTCAGAGCCTGAGTGTCGGTGTACAGTAGAGGGCCATTTTAGAACACATGGCACATATTATTTAAGTATTTCCAAGATAAACAGAAGGTATAAGTGCAATATAGCCTATACTAAAAAAATATATTTGCACTCTTTCAACAGAAAGAAGGCTTACCATTGCACAACAAGAATTGTGATTTCAGTTTTCAACTATGAAAATAGGTTTTACAAAGAGATGTTTTGCCACTGAATATTGAAAAGTTAACGTTGTGAACTAGCAGTGTTATGCTGCTTTTACTTTGAAACATCACTGTCACTGTAAACAACAGGCTAATTAAATAAAATTAAATAAAAATTAAGTAAAATTCAAAATAATAAAAATGCCTTTTAGAATAGTGCACATTGGTCAATCACCTTCAGTTAAAGGTTTTTCTTCAGAAATATCAACTGATCAACATGATCAGGGTGAAGCAAGCTACGCTGAGCTGTAACTATATCTCCAGCTGTGCTGAAAACTCTTTCAGCTGGTACACTTGTTGCTGGGATGGACAGATATCTCTTTGCTAAAGCTGATAGTAGTGGAAGATCTGCTTGCAGTCTCCACCACTGCAACACATCCCCATCCAAACCTAAAGTGTCCCTTTCTCTATATTTTAAGATTTTATCCTTAGCTTTCTCCCTGATGGTCTTTGCTGGTGGTCTTGCACTCAGGAAATCTCCAAACATCTGGTCCATGGCAGTCTTTTTCTTTGGAGGGGCATCATCTACAGAAGAGGGCAGAGGAGAGGCTCATCAGTTGTGCTAAAAATATTACTTTAATTTACAATCTGAAAATTACTTCACAATCTGAAAATTACTTCACTATGTTTGAATCTTCACTACATACTTCTGTAGATTTTTGGCATTGTCTCCATTTAAACCAACCTGTCTTGTCCTCTTTGGAAGGGCTTTTGTCGCCTTCTGTTTCAGCTGTCTGGTCCTCTTCCAATGTGCCTGTTGCCTGGTCTTCATTCGGCATTGCTGTGTCACTGACCTCTTCCTTAAAAATGCATAAACATGTAAAATAATGCATATTCATATATTATTAGTTCTAAACTGCAATAACAATCTTACTTTAAATGTTCTTACCTCTCCATTCATCTGTACCACCTCTGTTGTTATCTTCATGAATACCATATCCTTGGCATCACTGTCATCCAGAAAAGCCAGGTCTTTAAAACGCGGGTCAAGTGCTGAGGCACAGTGGAGAGTGCCTTCAAGATATGTATAACGGCCATCAAAGTCCTGCCTGAATCTGTCTTTCATATAGGAAATAACCTCTAGATCACTCTCATCTGATTGGAATTGTCTCTGCAATTTGGCTTGGATTGGAGAGATAATGGAGATGGTGGGATTTTTTTCCTCACTGAGGAGTGTGGTTGCCACTTTCAGAGGTGACATTAATTTGATGATCTCTGGGATCAGTGTCATGTCATCTTCTGTCAAACTGGCCATAGCCTCACGCCTCTTTATCTTCCTGGATAGCAGGGTGTTCAGCACAGCAGGCTGCTGCTCCCAGAAACGCTCCAACATGTCGAGGGTACTGTTCCATCTGGTGGAAACGTCATGGATGAGCTTGTGGTTGGGCAGGTGTAACTGGGTCTGTATGCCTTGGGGCTTTTGTGGAAAAAGGTGACACGCTTCCTAACTTTCACCACCAGCACAGAGACACTGTCCACCTTAAAGGCTTTTTGAGATGCCAAGTTCAATGTGTGGGCGATGCATCTCACGTGTGGGTCCATTTTGGCACCAGCACCAGCCAGGATCATGTTTCTGGCGTTATCTGTGACTAACGCGGGGCTCTTCTCTTCGATCTTCCACTCGCGGCAAACATCCTGAAGTAAAACGGCTAGATTATTACCTGTGTGAGCCTCGTTGAACACTCTGGTCTGCAAAACGTGGTTTTTGAGAACCCACCCGTCATCTATGTAGTGTGCTGTGACCGTTACATATGATGCTGTAGCGCAAGATGTCCAACCGTCCACTGTTAAAGCAACTCTTTGGGCTTTGTCCAGAGACTCCTCTATCTCTCTTCTGACTTTGTCGTACAGAGCAGGAATCTGTTTATCGGAGAATAGTTTTCGGTTTGGTATCTTATAACGAGGCTCCAAAACATGGAGGAGATGTTTAAAACCTTCGTTCTCCGTGACACTATAGGGCTGAATATCTTTGCAGATGAACAATGCAATTGCATCTGTTATTGCCGTAGAGCGCGTGGAATTGTTAGCAAGCGGGGCGTGGAAAAAACCTTCAATACTTTTCATACCACTTTTGGAGCTGGAAGCTACAGGTGAATCAGAGCAGGAGGCAGGGGATGCAGGGGCACTGACAGATGCTTCCTCCACAACAACACCGTGGCGCCGCTTCAAGTGAGATATCAGATTAGTCGTACTGCCCGTGTATTTTACAGATGCGCGGCACAATTTACAAATTGCATCTGTCTTGTCTAGTCGTCCGTCTTTCTTGTAAAATCCATAGTGTTTTCAAACTTTAGATTTAAAACTCAGTGGAGGATAAATTTTGCAGGATTTGCACCTGCCCACTGCCAAAATAACCAAAACCTGGTTCAATGACCATGGGATTACTGTGTAATTACTGTGTGATTTTCATGTACTATTCTAATTTTCTGAGATTTAGATTTTGTAGTTTTCACAAGCTGTAAGCCATAATCATCAAAATTATAACAAGTAAAGGCTTGAAATATTTCACTTTGCATGTAATGAGTCAATATAATAAACAAGTTTCACTTTTTGAATGGAATAACTGAAATAAATCAACTTTTTGATGATATTCTAATTATATGACCAGCACCTGTATATGTAATTATTTACTTGCATCTTACCTTGATGCGATTTTGTAGGCTAGTGTATTCTTTTTTTTTGAAGGAGGTCCTTCATCCACAATTTTCCCCATACATGAGAAACAGCTCAATAATGCAAAGTCAATGGGTCAGAGTCCACGGTACAGTGCTCTCCAGCATTAAATAAGCTAGGTGCTCATTTAGTCCACAATGGAAAATGTCCTTGAGTGCTTTGTCATTAAAATTCACTTTGGAAATCCACAAAACTCCTCAACATATTCTTTAAGGGTCCGGTCGCCTTGATGAAGGCGCAATAAACAAACTGCTGGGTTCATTGTTAAGACCTAGCCTTAGACCTGAATGCAAACACATGTGCAGT
The DNA here is from genome assembly GCF_051911475.1 of Siphateles boraxobius. NCBI lineage: Eukaryota > Metazoa > Chordata > Actinopteri > Cypriniformes > Leuciscidae > Siphateles > Siphateles boraxobius. Next base: position 15,863,204 of record NW_027509193.1, read on the forward strand.
TTATTATTCAAACAAACTGTGAACAAACAAAAAATAAACAGAACTAAGCAATGGCCTAAGAAAATTTTGAGCATGAGCATGAGCATGAGCATGAGCCAAACAGCAGTTTCACAAAGAAAGGTAGACAAGAGACAATGGGAACATTAGGGCTATATACACAAAAGGACTAATGACTAACAAGAAACACATGTGAACAATCAAGGCAATAAACCAATCACAAAACAGAACAGAGAAACACATGACCTGAACAACCAATAAGAACATGGCACATAAAGAGGGGAAGCACAGGATACATTTTTGACTTTATGCCCCCCTATTAAAAATAATAAATTTTAATACAGAAATAATGTATCATTGAAGAGGTGTAATCAAGTCATTGAATGAATTAATTTTTTAATGTATTTTTTTAATGTATTTCAACAACTTCTTTAGTATTCATAATGTGTAACGAAAATTGACCGGTAGATTGAGAGCTTTGCCTTACGGCTCAGCTCTCTTTTCGTCACAACGGTGCGGTAAAGCGAGTGCAATACAGCCCCCACTGCTCCGATTCTCTGGCCAATCTCCTGCTCCAGTCTCCTCTCACTCCTGAACAAGACCCCGAGGTACTTGAACTCCTTCGCTTGGTGTAAGGACTCATTCCCTACCTGGAGTTGGCACTCCATCGTTTTCCTGCTGAGAACCATGGCCTCAGATTTAGAGGTGCTAATCCTCATCCCAATCGCTTCACACTCTGCTGCGAACTGATCTAGTGAGAGGTGAAGGTCACGGACCGATGATGCCATCAGGAACACATCATCCACAAAAAGCAGTGACTAGATCCTAAGCCCACCGAACTGCAACCCCTCCTCACCACGACTATTCCTTGACATCCTGTCCGTGAATATCACAAACAGGATTGGTGACAAAGCGCAGCCCTGGCGATGGCCAACCCTCACCTGGAAAGAGTCTGACTTACTGCCGAGTACTCGGACACAGCTCTCGCTTTGGATGTACAGGGATTGGATAGCCCTGAGAAGGGATCCCCTCACCCCATACTCCCGCAGCACCTCCCACAGTATCTTCCAGGGGACCCAGTCATATGCCTTCTCCAGATCTACAAAACACATGTAGACTGGATGGGCGTACTCCCAAGCCCACTCCAGGATCCTTGTGAGAGTAAAGAGCTGGTCCGTTGTTCCACTGGCAGGACGAAAACCGCATTGTTCCTCTTCAATCCGAGGTTCGACTATCGGCCAAACCCTCCTTTCCAGCACCTTGGAGTAGACTCTACCAGGGAGGCTGAGAAGTGTGATACCCCTGTAATTGGCACACACTCTCTGGTCCCCCTTTTTGAATAGGGGAACCACCACCCCAGTCTGCCACTCCTTGGACACTGTACCCGACTTCCACGCAATGTTAAAGAGACGTGTCAATTATTTAGTTACAAATTAAGCACTGATAAACCTCGCTAAGAAATGTTTCTTGAGCAGTAAATCTGCACATTAGAATGATTTCTGAAGGATCATGTGAGTAATGATGCTGAAAATTCAGCTTCAAAAAATCCTATTGTCTCTAAACTTTTGAACAGTATAGTGTAAATATTTATTTTGGAAATAATGATTAACAGGTGGACAATATTCAATGGTGTGAAAAACGTACTTTTTACTTGATGGCTACACCAAATGAGCCATTGAATTCAAATTTTTTTGGAAAATGGCTTTTCAAAGCCATAATATCAACATGAATACAAGAGAGTCTGTTTCTAAGAACTTAACACACTTAACTACACGTCATTGACCCAAACACATTAAGAGTTGAAGTCAGGGACTTGGTTGATCTTTGCAATACAAAATGCCCTTGCCTGCGTGTTCTCCCCTGATATTTCTAACGAAGCGCTGCTGAAGTGCTTTTGAAGGCAGAGAGCGTGAGTTGAATTCTGAAACAGTGCAGTCTAAGGGGGCTTTCACACTTGGTTCCGAACCCGAGTTCGATTGCTCCCCCCTCCCCCTGCCCTCGATGGACTGTGTTCACATTATATTATTTGTATCCGAACCGCGGTACGCTTGCGTCATCAAGCTGCAGCTGCCACGTAATCGTGTTGCTTGGTAACCGGCGCCGCTATGAATGAAAAGACGTCAAAATGGTTAGAATAGCTTGCTTCACATTTGTTCTTCTTTTTTTTACCTTTGGTTTTGTTTTCAAAGAAAACATTCAGAAACACACTTGCGTCTGTCAGCCGAAGATATATTTTGCGGAGGCAAGCATTAATCATCTCTCTGCTTGCAGTGCGTCAATCCCGCTTTTCGTCAAGGTAAGTGTACACACACACATACACAGCGACTGTCCTGTCGACCTCATTATACATTATACGTCATCAATAGCGGTTCACTTCCGTGATTTGGTTCGATTGCGTTCATATCAGCAGCGAACCGTACTGGAGTTCACATGAACCATACCCCAGACCACCTTTTTAAGTGGACCCGAGTACGGTTCGCTGGTGTGCACCCGAGTTCGGAAGACAGCGTTCACATCATTCCAAACGAACCGGACTCTGACGTCATTCGAACCCGGGTGCGCACCAAAAGTGCTAGTGTGAAAGCCCCCTAAAAAGTTGTTCATGACAAAAAGTGCCACACTCAATAAGTCTCTTTCATGAAAAATGAGCAGGACGAATGTTCAATGAAAATCATTCGCAAAAACATTCTTGTTTAAATTGTTTCATTCTAGTGCAACAATTTATGTAAGAATGGTTTTACAAACTATTTAGAAAGAAATCCGTTCTGCTCATGTTGCATGAATGAGCCCCATTCTTACGCAAGCAAGTGGATTGTCTGCCATCTAAGATAGTTTTAAGTGCAAAACTAACAGTTCCTGAGAAAAAGCAATCATGTAGCTTCAAAACCATCATGTGGACCTCTGTTATCATAATTTTATGGTGTTTCTGTATCTTTTATTAATTTCAGTTGTTGTTGTGTCTTTTGTCCTTGTGTGTTATACAGAAGAAAGAAAGTCAAATGAGTTTGTAAATACCTATAAAGGTTGGCTAAATCATGACAGGTTCTTCCCTGTTGGGTGGACTATTCCTTTAAGCAGTATTGCCTTCATGATTTCATCAGAATGAAAGATATGATAATGTCATATATATTCTGGGTTAACTCACTGTCCTTCACTAAAATAGTAATACCAAATAGGTTTTCGTCACAGATTTTGTAACTGTGTAAAGTAGGTTACCTCATTAACAACACTGTTTTTTATTATTTCATTAGAGTACAAGTTGGTAGTCTCGCAACAGATCTAATAAAGCGAGTACAGAATTCTAAAAATAAGAAGATATTTAAAAAAAAACTAAACCTTTGAAGACATACTGCAGGCCACAGGGTTTATTGATGCAAGTGATAGTTGCAAAAATGTGCTAATATCTGAATGGTTAAACTTCCAGTGAATGCTATTTTAAGACTTGTATATCATCTATGCCTCATTGCACCAATTTCTCTGGCAGTTGTCTATTAAACTAACTTTTGCTTTTCTAATTGGGAACTTTAGAGCCATTTTATCCGTTGTTACAGATAATAACTCAAGAAAACACTAAATAAGGAAGATGTTGCAGCCAACACAGACTTATTTGTGCAAAAATAAATATGTCTCACTAGAGGACAAAGCATTGTGTGAGCTTGTGTATATAAGAGCCATAATTCTAAGATCACATTTTGAAGTGAATCATTAAAGGCCCTCCAACAGGGAAATTATCCCAGTGTGACTCTGATCTTTGAGAGTTTTTGCTGTAATTGGATAGGCCAAAAAACAAAACAAATCCACCACCACCCTTGAGATAATGAGAACTGCAGAAACAAACATCACATGTGAAGCCTCATCAGCAAGTCTTCTAGTTCTCCTGAAAAATATTTGAAGTCACTGAAGGTCCTGGAATTTTGCTGTTCACAAGAAATTAATTTCATGCCATTAACAAATGGCTTATTGTGTATGCTTTATGATGAGCAATGCAAAAGTCAGAAATGCCAAATTAACCAAACCAGTAAAAATGGTTTTATTTAGCATTTTTCTGATTTAATAATTCCCCCCGTTACATGTAGCAACATATCAATTAGTGAAAAGCTTAATTTAAAAATGAACACAAATTAAAGATGTCAAAATGAATGCATTAAAGCACACTTTTTTTTCAGTTGAATACGTTAAAAAATATGTAATGCAATTAATGCAGCATCCGTCTTTTCCACGTATTTTTGTGGCTAGCGTTACATTAAATGATTACGCTCTTATACATGCAAATGCTTTTAAACCATTCAAGCATGACAAGACACAAAAGAGAACACAGTGGAGAGCTCACGCATGTCTGTGAATCTTCTGTCTGTGTGACACACACACTCGTGCGCACAGAAACCCGCTTCAGACAGGGCTTGAACGGACGAAAACACACAAAATTAGGCCAAAATGCCTGTTTTGTCGAGCAAACAGTATTAAATTTGTTAAATGAACATAAAGAGTTTTTTGTAGCTTTAATAAGGATTAATCTATATTTAATTTATCATTTATTCCTTGAAGACTGTGAATAACTTTATTCAATTTCTGTATATATTCTACCTGTTCATCTTAAAGCATTGTTTACAAGGTTACATGGTTCAAAACAATAATTTTTTTGTGCATTTTGGCAGGGCAAGTAAAAATCGGAACCGGAGTGGGCGAAGAGAAAAAATTTAGCCCAGATATATTAAAGGGCACAGGTAAAACTGACATATATTATAACAGGTTAGAGAGAGTTATAAGGGCGGCTTTCGTCAAAGTGACAGTTTTATTGCCCCCCATAAAGCCCCGCCCCTCTCCGTTTATGACGCCGTGGGAATTTCCCACGCTAGACCACGCCCCTTCCGGATTGGTCACGTGACCGTGGGAAATCCCCGAGATACTCAGCCCTCCCCTCCCACTTCCAGCCTGTACACCTGTGCATGGAATTTCTCCCCACGCTAACTCCTACCCTTCCTCCCCGTATTGGTCTGAACAGATTAAGCGTGGAAAATCACCAACGATCACTAGGGCTCAATGTAAAAAATGTTCAAAATGATGAAAAACATTAAAAACAATATATTTTAATCTTTTTAAAGAAAATGTATAATAAAAGCCATAGTCAGAGGTGAGATCATTGTGTTTTATTTTAAAAGAGGTCTTTCACATTTACATTTGAAGTTTTTTTCACAATCACATATAAAAATACATTAAAACAATGTGTATCGTTAAAGCACATACATTTTAAAAGCATGAGTTGCAAACATGTTCTAGAATTAAAATGATATCATGCAAATAGTTTTATTTTCTAACATACTTTTACAATTACCTAGTGTGTAAAGGTATTAAAAAACGTACAAAGTTAAAATACACGTCTTTAGCGTTCATACATTTGTAAAATGTTCAAAACATTAAAACATCAATGAAAATGAAATTTTCTTAAAGTTATCAAAATTTGTTAGTATTAAAACATAGAAAACAACATTTTAAAAATGTTAATTACAAAAGATACATTTAAAAAAAAAGTTGATCCATAAATCTTTTACCTTCACACAGTATTTGTAAAACTATTACATTTTACATAAAACATCTTTTTTAAAAACTGTTTCAAACACATCATATTTAAACTACATGTTTAAAATCATGTTTAAAAAGGCCTTAACGCTTTTACAATTCTGTTTGTTGAAAGAGAACCAAAACTCTTATTATCCAGCTCCGCGTTTCATACATTTGTAATACGTTAAAACATAACTGAAAAAAGTTTAAATTGCATTTTCTTAAAGTTCTCAAAAGAAAACAACATTTTAAAAATGTTAATTACAGAAAGATACATTTCATTAACTTTCGTACATTATTTGTAAAATATTACATTTTACATAAAACGTCTCGGTTTCGTATGTAACCCTAGTTCCCTGATAGTGAACGAGACGCTGCGTCAAACCCTGTGGGAACGCCCCTGCGTTGTGCGTCATGAAGTACGTATGGAATCAGCCCAATGGAGAGATGGAACGTCATAGGCGGGTGAGGTCATCGACCAGGAAACTATAAAGCACCCCATAAACACAAGCGCAACAGCTTCTGATAGGCCTGAAGGAAGCGCTAGCGGGAATGCCGGGAGTATGGTGGAATGACGCAGCGGAACTAGGGTTCCCTATCAGGGAACTAGGGTTACATACGTAAACCGAGACGATCCCTTTCAAGGGAACTCGAGCTGCGTCAAATGCTGTGGGAACGCTAATACCCACGTCACCATAGGACCAAGTGACCAGCATGTGAGAACTAGCGCACAGAGGACGAGAGCACCTGTGCCCCAGGGGTAGAACTTAAGTCTAGGTCGTAGAACTTAATGAAAGTATGCGGTGAAGACCATCCAGCCGCATCACAAACGTCAATGAGGGAAACTCCTGACAGTAAGGCTTTAGAAGCCGCCATACTCCTGGTAGAGTGGGCTCGTACAGCCAAAGGTGAAGGCTGACCAGCCGACTCATAGGCAAGTGAGATAGCCTCGACCACCCACTTGCTCATTCTCTGTTTAGACGCGGGACACCCATTCTTCTGACTTCCTCCAGAGGGCAGTTCTGTGGACATAGGCATCTAACGCCCTAACAGGGCAGAGTAAATTAAGTTTCTCCTGGTCAGACGACAGAAATGGAGGAGGACAAAAGGCCTGCAGAACTGTAGGTCTAACAACATTAGTAGGGACCTTGGGAACGTAACCTTGTCTAGGATGCAGAAAAGCTTTAACCATGCCAGGCGAAAATTCCAGGCACGAGGGTGAAACCGACAGAGCCTGCAAATCTTTGATTCTCTTTAGTGAGGAGATAGCAAGAAGAAAGATAGTCTTAAACGTGAGAAACTTCTCAGGAACTTCTTCGATAGGTTCAAGAGGGTCTAGGGAAAGACCTTCTAATACAATGGCCAGATCCCAGGCCGGCACCCTCGTACGAAATGCTGGCCTCAGCCTCAGTGTGCCATGAAGGAAACGAGTTATAAGCGGGTGTCTCCCAAGAGAAACTCCACTGAAAGGGACGTGGTAAGCAGCCAGTGCCGCCACATACACCTTTAGTGTGGAGGGGGATGGCCCTGTGGAGAAGCGCTCCTGCAGGAATTCCAGCACTGCACCCACTGGGCAGTTAACTGGGTCCTGCAGGTGCTCTCCACACCAAGAAGTGAAGAGTTTCCACTTCAAGGCATAAAGCTTCCTCGTGGATGGAGCTCTGGAGTGAAGAATGGTCTCAACAACCTCGGTTGAGAGACCAGAGTTCATGAGCTGGGCCCCCTCAGAGGCCAAGCCCACAATACTGGGCGGGGGTGAAATATCATGCTGCCCGCCTGAGAGAGTAGATCCCTCCTGACCGGGAGCTCCAAGGGAGAGCCGTCCAGGAGAGAAATCAGGTCCGCAAACCATACTCGGGCCGGCCAGAACGGGACTACTAATAGTAGGCTGACCCCGTCCCGGCGAACCCTCTCCAGAACTCCAGGTAGCAGAGCAATCGGGGGAAAGGCGAACAGACGTGACCTCGGCCACGGCTGCACCATAGCGTCCAACCCCAGAGGGGCTGGATGGCTGATGGAAAACCACAGATGACAATGCGTGGTCTCCTTGGAGGCGAATAGGTCCACCTCGGCGCGACTGAATCTCAACCAAAGGAGCTCCACCACCTCGGGATGGAGTCTCCAATCCCCCGTTGCCTCGGCCCCTGTCTCGACAGGGAGTCTGCTACCACATTCAAATACCCAGGAAGATACATTTCTCTCAGAAATAGTAACCCCCCTTGGGACCACAGGAGGATCTGACGGGCCAACTTGTAAAGCCGGCGAAACCGCAGGCCCCCCTGATGATTTATTTAAGAGACCACCAACGTGTTGTCTGACTGAACTAACACATGATGACCTCTCAGGTCTGCTAGGAAGTGTTTCAGAGCCTGGAACACCGCCACCATCTCTAGACAATTTATAAGCCGTGATAGATGATGTTCCTGCGACAGCCCTTGGGCTGGACGACCACTCCTGACCGCCCCCCACCCTGTGAGGGAAGCATCCGTCGTTAGCGTTACGCGACGACAAAGAGCCCCCAACACAGGCCCTTTGAATAGGAACCAAGTTTCTTTCCACATGACCAGAGCACGAAGGCAGCGCCGCGTGACTTTGACCGTGCGGAGCGGATTTCCCCTCAGGGAGAATCCCTTGGTCCTGAGCCACGACTGTAGCGATCTCATGTACAACAGGCCGCAAGGTATAACGTCGGACGCTGCTGCCATTTATTTTTTTTATTTATTTATCCTTTATTTTACCAGGATAGTCCCATTGAGATAAAAATCTCTTCTTCCAGGGAGTCCTGGCCAAAATGGCAGCCCAAAGTTTCACATATACAATACAAACATAAAATTCAAAAATCGTACATAAAATGTAACCCAGCACTCATAAAATGGCAACAAAAGTTACTTTACAAAACATGCACACGTTTCCTTTAAATTGGTCAATAAGAGATTTTTAAAAACGTTTAAAGAGGGGAGAGTTTGTATCATTATTATACTCTGCAGCTCATTCCATAACCAGGGATCATAGGAAGAAAAGGCAGTTTTACCAAGCTTTGAACGTACTCTAGGAACCTTTAAAAGCAGTTTTGCACTAGATCTAGTGCTATAATTACAGATACAATAAGATAATAGACGACAGATATAAATTGGTAATTTGCCTAACAATGCCTTAGCAATAAACATCAACATGTGTATTTTTCTCCTTTGAAACAAAGAAGTCCAACCCACCAATTCATATAAAGTACAATGATGAGTGCGTGAGGAGGCACTCGTCACAAAGCGTAAGGCAGCATGGTAAACACAATCCAATCTTTTTAGCGACGATGAACCTGCATGCATATAAATCACATCACCGTAATCCAATGCTGAGAGGAAACAGCTTTGAATAATTCTCTTTCTTGCTTCAAAAGGAAAACCTTTCTTTAAACGAAAGAGGAACGACTCGGTTACTAACGTAACCTCGGTTCCCTGAGAGGAGGGAACGAGTATTGCGTAAGTAGCTTACGCTATGGGAAAACTCCTTTTCTCGAGAATATTGAAGTCTTTATGTAAAACGCATTGCAGCTGCACAGCTGACAGCAATGAACGAAGGCAGCTCGGTCATTGGCTGTGCTGCGGCAACTTGCTCGAACCAATGACGGGGCGACTCTGAATGCGCGACCAATGAGTGCTCTTCGCGCCCGCGCGCGTCAGAGCCCGCCAAGATGGGCGTGGCCAAGAGCTATATATTGGGCGCCCCGTCATGAGAGTTCTTTAGGTTAAAACGACTGAAGCGAACTAACCAAGCACAAGCACGGCAGCTTACACAATACTCGTTCCCTCCTCTCAGGGAACCGAGGTTACGTTAGTAACCGAGTCGTTCCCTTTCGAGAGGTCTCTCCTATTGCGTAAGTAGCTTACGCTATGGGAACACCATGCAAAACGCCGTGCGTGCTGAACTTCGCCTTATGATAGCCAGAGGCAGGTGCCTGAGCTAAAAAAGCAAAGTTATCATCCAACTAGCCGGCAGAGGCGAGCTTTATATGTGGGAAAGAATACAGAGCGGCTAGAAGGCGCTCAGTGTGACACAAGCACATACATAATCTAGATACGAACTCGTAGTTCAACTAGCATCATGCTGATAGTACATTGGAATGCAGTGTCGGGACCTGTAGGTTGTAGAACATGATAAATGTGGACGGTGAGGCCCAGCCTGCCGCCGCACAAATATCCTCGATCGGTATCCCGCTCGACCATGCCCAGGAAGAAGCCACACTCCTGGTGGAGTGTGCTTTGACTCCCCAGGGGCATTGAAGTCCCTTAGCTTCATAAGCCAGCGCTATAGCTTCAACTATCCAGTGAGAGATTCTCTGCTTTGAAACGGCGGAACCTTTCGTACGGCCGCCAAAGCATACAAACAGTTGTTCTGTCTGTCTGAATAGGGCAGAACGCTCCAAATACACTCTGAGAGCCCTAACGGGGCAGAGTAGATTAGCGTCGTGTTCGTCTGCTGGGGACGATAGCGCAGTTAGGGAGATAACCTGTGCTCTGAAGGGAGTGGTGAGCACTTTAGGAATATACCCATGTTTCGGTCTAAGGACGACCCTGCAGTCGTTAGGTCCGAATTCTAGGCAGGCAGCGCTTGTCGAAAGCGCGTGCAGGTCGCCCACTCTCTTGACCGAGGCGAGTGCCAGCAAGAGCGCAGTCTTGAGCGAGAGCTGTTTAAGGTGCACGGTTCGGAGTGGTTCGAACGGAGGCCCTTTAAGAGCGTCTAGGACAGTAGCTAGGTCCCAGATCGGCACTGAGGGGGGGCGTGAAGGGTTCATCCTCCTAGCGCCCCTTAGGAAACGAATAATTAGGTCGTTTCTTCCCAATGGACGTTCCATTACAGGGTCGTGTGATGCTGTGATGGCCGCCACATATACTTTGAGCGTGGAGGGGGCGCGGCCCGCCTCCAGAAGCCCTTGTAGAAAAGCGAGTACGTTCGTAATCTCGCATGTTTCAGGGTTCAGGCCCTTGGCATTACACCAGACACTGAACACTTTCCATTTCTGGGCATATAAGCGTCTCGTGGAGGGCGCCCGCGCCTCAGCGATGGTTTTTAGTGCTCCGCTCGTGAGGTTCCTGGGAACCCGTTGAGGGGCCATGCATGAAGGGCCCACAGATCGGGGCGGGGATGAAATATCATCCCGTTGGCCTGACTGAGGAGGTCTGGCCTCAGTGGAATCGGCCGTGGTGCAGATTGCATTTGCATCAGATCTGGAAACCATGTTTGGTTCTTCCAGAGTGGGGCTATCAGCAGCACTGCGTTTTTCTCCTCTCTGACCCGACTGATGACCTGCGGTAGCATCGCGATCGGGGGAAAGGCATATAAGGGACGGCTCGGCCAGCTCTGGGCGAGCGCATCCATGCTTTTCGTGAAGAAAAGAGGGCAGTGCGCGTTCTCCTTGGAGGCGAAGAGGTCGATCTCCGCTTTGCCAAAGGTTTTCCATAACCAGTGAATCGTCAGCGGGTTGAGAGCCCATTCTCCTGGGAGAATTTTGTCTCTGGATAGCATGTCCGCCCCCTGGTTCAGGGCACCTGGCACATGCGCTGCTCTCAGCGAGCGCAAGTTGTGCTGGGACCATAAAATGAGTCTCCTGGCCATTGAATGCATGGAGCTCGACCTGAGTCCACCCTGGCGATTTATGTACGATACTACCGTCATGTTGTCCGTTCGGACCAAGACGTGTTCGTTTCTCAGCTGTGGGAGCAGGGCTCTGAGAGCCAAAGCGACCGCTTTCATTTCCAGACAGTTTATGTGTAGGCGCTTCTCCGGGTTTGACCAAAAGCCGGAGACAGGCCTGCCCTCGTAAAGGGCCCCCCAACCTATTTTGGAGGCATCTGTCGTTATCATCTTTCTCCTTGTGTTCACACCCAGACTCACGCCTGACTGGTACCAGTCGGCGGCTTTCCAGTGCGTCAGGGCTTTTATACAGCCGTGGTTCGCTCTGATTAAAAGGTGGCCCGAACGCCACGCGTGAGTAGGGACGCGGCTCTTGAGCCAGCGTTGGAGAGGGCGCATATGCAACAATCCTAGCTGGAGTACGGCCGATGCTGAGGCCATGAGACCGAGCATCCTCTGAAACCGCTTGACGGGGGCGAGCGCGCCCGCTCTGAATGATGTTGCAAGGCGCCGGATGGTGAGCGCGCGCTCTGATGAGAGACGCGCTGTCATTTGCATCGAGTCTAGAACTATTCCCAGGAAAGAAATCCTCTGGCTGGGAGATAGTATGCTTTTTGCAAAATTGATTCTTAGACCCAGGCATTCTAAATGGCTGATAATCCAAGATCTGTGTGTTATTAACTGACTCTCTGATTGTGCTAGAATCAGCCAATCGTCGAGATAATTCAGTATTCGCACTCCCCTTCGCCTTAGGGGGGAAAGTGCTGCATCCATACATTTCGTGAATGTACGGGGAGCCAGGGACAGGCCGAACGGAAGTACTGTGTACTGGTACGACTGTCCCTCGAAAGCGAATCTCAGAAACGGCCTGTGATGAGGCGCTATTGGAATGTGAAAGTAAACATCTTTCAGATCCACTGAGAGAAACCAATCTCATGGGCGTACTTGCGCGAGGATATGCTTGGTTGTTAACATTCTGAACGAGCGAATCATTAGTGCTTTGTTCAGGTGTCTGAGATCTAGGATGGGGCGGAGACCGCCATCCTTTTTCGGGACGAGAAAATAGCGGCTGTAAAAACCTGCCTCGCTCAGAGAGGGGGGAACAGTTTCCACAGCGCCCTTTTCTATTAGTTTGCGCACCTCGGTGCGTAGAACATGTGAGCACTCTTTTCTCACTTTCGTCTCGACCACAGTCGTAAAACGTGGTGGTCTGCGAGCGAACTGGAGCGAGTATCCGTGCTTTACTATATTCAATACCCATTTCGGCATATCTGGAATATTTTCCCATGCCGCTGCGTGTACAGATATGGGCTGAATACAGGCTAGGGGCGGGCCGCTGTGACGCAGGGACCCGGCCAGCGAATCGCCTGAGCTCATAGCTCTCAGAGGCGCGGGCGCGCGCTGAGCAGCTGAGTGAATGGGCGCGTGTGTGATTACAGCAGCGCGCGCTGTGTCTGTAAAACTCGCAGCCTGGGCTGGGGTTGTGTTTGACACTGTAAGGACAGTGTTTATAAGTGGGGGTGCATAAACAGTGGTAGGCACACGCGTCACTTTTATAATGTTTCCCGCTTTTACTGGGGATGAATTTATAACTGTGTGAACAGTGGTTGTGTGTAGTGGTGCGTACATGACCGTAGGCACGTGATCTACATTCATGGGGTGCGCAGCTTGAGCTGGGAATGAATTTGGCACTGTTTTGACAGTATCTGGGAATGCACACTTTGTGGACATGTGAACCCTTAGTGACACAGGCAGAAAAAGACTCTTTTTGTGTTTTCTGTGCGTCGCCGTAAAAACGGCGTTTGTTTGCAGGTGAGTGAGCTCTGTGACTGGCCCATTGACTGCTGTATGAACATATCCAGCCGCCTGTAAGGGGACTGGGTAATGCTTGAGCTTTTGCAGAGAGAGTGGTCCGGCTTTTGCGAGACACGCACTCTCTCTTTTCATTCTTGTGGCTAGGACGGCTTTCGAGGCTCGGGGTTCAGCACAATCTTGGGCCGAGGACCCCGTCGCTCAGAAGGCGGCTTGCGGTTGTGAGAGCGCGAGCGGCGTCGAGCGTCAGCCTGAGGCGCGGGCTGAGAGGCGGTGGGGGCTGTTCTAGCCCGCTGCGGCTGCGGCGGCCTCTGTCTGCTCTGGGATGAGCTGGAGCGCCTGGGCAGGAAATGCCGCATAGCTTGTGAAGCATTCTGGGCCTCAGTGAAGCGTTCGGCGAAACCCTTAACCGCCGGTCCAAACAGCCCGCTGGTGGAGATAGGCGCGTCGAGAAATGGCGCCTTATCCGCGTCCTTCATCTCAGTCAGAGTCAACCACAGATTGGCGCTCGAGAACAGTCAAATTAGCCATGGCACGGCCGATAGACTGGGCGGTGGCCTTCGTGGCTCGCAGGGCTATGTCAGTCGCGCTGCGTAGGTCCTTAAAGGCTTCGGGTTCGGGGCCAGACTCGTCCATAGAGCGGAGAAGCTTGGCTTGGAACACTTGAAGTACCGCCATAGAGTGAAGCGCTGATGCAGCTTGGCCGGCGGCGGCGTAGGCGCGACCGGCGAGAGCTGAAGTAGTGCGGCAGGGCTTCGAGGAGTGGGAAGCTTTGGCTTTCCATCCGGTGGTGGAGGGCGGGCAGAGATGATTGGCCACGGCCTCCTCGAGGGGCGGTGTTCCCTCGTAGCCTCTTTCCTTCGCGCCGTCCACAGAGGAGAGCGAGGAAGAAAAAGAAGGCTTTAGGCGCGCAGAGTGGGGGGCTTTCCACGACTTGGTGAGTTCGTCGTGAACTTCCGGGAAGAAGGGAGAAGGCCTTTGCCGAGGGGCCTGCTGGCGCCCCTGCAGAAACCACTCATCCAGTCGGCTCCGGGTTGGTTCTTCGGGAGAAGACCAATCGAGCCCGAGGTCTTCCACGGCCTTAGAGAGAACGCAGATAATCTCGCTATCCATGGTGGAGCCCCCGCTTGCGCTAGCTAGCGTCGACGGGGCGGGGTCGAGAGTGGAGCCCGGCCAGTCGTCATCCATTCCCCCGTCGTCCTCGGACGCGCCGAAAGTCACAAGGCCCACCGCTCTGCTAGAGGGGTGTGGGTCCGGCTGGTTGAACTGAACCGGCGGTGGGGAAGGCAAGAGCGGCGGTGAAGCACGCGGAGACTGGCTCGGCGTGACGTCACTGAGCTCAGGTTCAGGAAGCCTCTGTGTGCGGCGCTTTTTCTTAGTGCGCGGCTCGAACAGAGGGATGGCGGCGATGGGCTCGCTCACGGCGAAAGCGGCGAGGCGAGCCCGCAGTGCGGAGAGACCCAGGTCGTCACATTCGGGGCATCCGCCCTTGGTCAAAGCAGCTTCTGCGTGGTCCCGGCCCAGGCAGCGAGCGCAGATGATGTGACGATCCCCGTCCGGGACAAGGTCTCTGCACGACGCGCAGGAAGGCATTTGAAACAACGCCTTGGAAAATTTGCTCTTTTACAAGTGTCGCAGAGCGAACAGATGTAAATACTTGCGTGAGCAGTACGCCGGATGGCTCAGTAGGATCGCGTTAGAAGGCGGCTGAAGGTGCCGACGTCCTCGTAGCAAATCCCGCTGGTATGCCTTTCGACGGCGAAGCTTCAATAATCCGGAGGATCCAGCGAAGAAGGTGTTCGCTGAAGGAGATTAAATCTAAAGAACTCTCATGACGGGGCGCCCAATATATAGCTCTTGGCCACGCCCATCTTGGCGGGCTCTGACGCGCCCGGGACGCATTCCCAGATACTGTCAAAACAGTGCCAAATTCATTCCCAGCTCAAGCTGCGCACCCCATGAATGTAGATCACGTGCCTACGGTCATGTACGCACCCGCTCATTGGTCGCGCATTCAGAGTCGCCCCGTCATTGGTTCGAGCAAGTTGCCGCAGCACAGCCAATGACCGAGCTGCCTTCGTTCATTGCTGTCAGCTGTGCAGCTGCAATGCGTTTTACATAAAGACTTCAATATTCTCGAGAAAAGGAGTTTTCCCATAGCGTAAGCTACTTACGCAATAGGAGAGACCTCTCGAAAGGGAAACACAGTTTTGGTCTAAGCTTTTTCAAGAGATTTTCAATATGTACATTAAAACCTAATTTTTCATCCAACCATACGCCTAAGTATTTATAACAATTTACTCTTTCTATACAGTCCCCCTCTAAACTTAAAATGGAGCGATCTGTGTTGATGGAACAACGGGTGAAAAGCATATAATTTTTTATAGCATATAGTTTTTTCGTGTTTAAAACCAGTTTCAGACTTGACAATGACAGTTGCAAAGACCGAAAAGAATCTTGCAGAAGCTCTATGGCTTGATTCAGAGAGTGTGCTACTGTATAAATGATTGTGTCATCAGCATATAGATGAATTCTAGCTGGAGTTATCCCACAACCTGGGTCATTGATATAAATAGAAAATAAAATTGGTGCTAAAACAGAGCCCTGTGGGACACCTTTTTTAATTGTTTGTTCTGCTGAAGTAAAATTTTCAACTGAGACACACTGAGTTCTTTCTGATAAGTAGTTTTTAAACCAATTTAGAGCTGTTTCACTAAAACCCACACAACTAAGTCTCTGCAACAAAAGTTTATGATCTACAGAATCAAATGCTTTGGAGAGATCTACAAATAAGGCTGCACAATGCTGTTTACTATCCAAACATTCAATAATATCATTTGTGACCAGCATGGCTGCTGTTATAGTACTGTGACCTGATCTAAAGCCTGATTGGAATTCATTCAAAATTTTATTTTCAGTTAAAAACTGTTTTACTTGATCATTTACAAAAGATTCAAATACTTTTGCCATCACCGACAACCTTGAAGTTGGGCGATAGTTATTCATCTCTGATGGATCACCACCTTTTAACAAAGGTAGAATCATAGCCGATTTCCATGCACAGGGAATAACATTAGAATTTAAACTTAAATTTAAAATAGAAGTGATGGGCTCTGTTATAAAATCTGCAGCAATTTTTAAAAAATAAGGCTCTATTTTATCAGACCCCGCTGATTTTTTGCAATCCAAGTTTGATAAGGCTTTATAAACTTGTGTAGCTAAAATAGGAGTAAGAGTGAACCGCTGGCAATGACATGAAACGTTTTCCACATTGCCTTCTATGTTATGTTCCTTTAAATTACCAAAATCTGATATTAAATCAGCAGAGATAAAATGGCTATTAAAGGCTTTTACAATATTTTCTTTGTCCTGGATTACACTCTCATTTAATTTCAAACAATCCGGCAGACTGGTGGAGGTTGTTTTTTTTTACCACAAACAGATTTAGTCAAATTCAGAAATTAGTCGGATTGTTCAAATTTTCATTCATCATTTTTATGTAATAATTACATTTAGATTTTTTTACCAATTTTGTACAATTATTTCTTATTGTCCTATAATTTACCCAGTCCATGTTATTATTTGTTTTCTTTGCTTTAGCCCATGCCTCATCTCTTTTTTTTATAAGTAAAGATATTGACTCATTAAACCAGGGATTATCTCTACTTCTTACTCTAAACCTTTTAAAAGGTGCATGTTTGTCACATATAGTCAAAAAACTACATTTAAAATACTCCCATGCTATATCGACATCGGGTTTCTGTGAAACAACATATAAATCACTGTTATAAATATCTTGCAAAAAGGCTTGATCGTTAAAATGTTTAAATTGTCGTTTCAAAATAAAACGTGGATTACTCTTTGGAATCCTGCAATTTCTTACACATACTATTGGACAGTGATCACTAACATCATTACAAAAAACTTCAACTGCAGAGAATCTATGAGGAGCATTAGTTAAAATAACATCAAGTAGTGTAGATTTAACCAGATCTTTATGATTTAATCGGGTGGGTAAATTTATCAATTGATCCAAACAAAGAGAGTCACAAATACCAAGAGTATGGATCAGATACAAATACCAATGGATCAGACTTTTGTGATAACCAATCCCAGTTTAAATCACCGAGTAAAATCAGCTCTGATTTAGTCCAGTTATGAAGAAGGTCCGTAAGTGAAGTAATAGCTTCACTTGAAGCCGAAGGGGGACGATAACATCCAACAACGATGATATCTGGACAATTTAAAAAAAGTAATTTAATTGCCAAAAGTTCAAAACAGTTTGGTTTGCTAATGGATAGTATACAAGTGCAGTTTAGCTTAGACTTAATATACACTGCAACTCCACCACCCTTTTTTGTGCGGTCCGATCTAAAAACATGATATCCCTATATATAGATCATGGTGTTGGGAATTGACTTATTTAACCATGTCTCCGATAGAACAATAATGTCAGAATTCGTTGAATCAGCCCATATTCTTATTAAGTCTATTTTGTTTACCAGACTGCTTACATTAAGGTGAAAAAAACGCAAACCATTAATAGACTTGAACTCAGCAGGAGTTTGAAGCTGCGCAAGTTCTGGGCCTGGATTAGGATGGATGTTGCCCGATATTAAGAGCAGAAGAAAGACCAACCAGCTTCTCCGTGCTGAGCCGGCTGTCGAGCTGTCCCTACAGATGGACGTCGCATAGGGAGACAGCTTTTCATTTCCACGGGCCCACAGACATCGCAGACCTCTCGGTACATCCCTCAGAATAAAAGACGCCCGTCCAACAAGATACTTCTCAAACACCCAAGGCTTCATGATAGGATCTCCACCAACCGGCTCCAGGGAAGTCACAGCACTCGGAATAATCCACAAAAGTGACACAGGTGTATTTCTCTCCTCACTAGCATTAGCATTAAGCATGCCGTCCATTGGAATCCACAGTATCAAACAGCCGAGCAGGTAAACGAGTGTAGATGCCCTCATTTTGGCAATGGATTAGTGATCAATTTGAAAATGCAGATAGAAATCCAACGTAGGTCTTAAAAACAGTCTTTGATATCCTTTTAAAACTAACGCTTTAAAAAGAAAAACAGGAATCGACAACACAAACACACAAGGCTTTTCCACTCTGCCAGAAATTCTACTAAGGGTACCAGTCTCTCGAGACTGGCCTCTGGTGTAACTTGAGCAGCAAACGCAGCGCCCTGTAACGGCACACCGGCAGGGAACAACTGGTCTAACCGCTCTGAAACCCTCCTCAGAGGGAGCGAGCGTCCCTCGGGAAATCGCTCGCTGGGACCGTCTGCGCCCCGGCATGAAGGCGGGGTTGGCAGAACGGGCCCCTGAGGGCACCGAGGAAGAATGGGCACCGTAGAAAGAGGTGAACACCTTTCCGCCTCGGTGGGGACCACCCTCAGTGTCCTGCGCGCCGTGGTGCCAGGACTTCTTCTTAGCCGAAGCCTTCTTAGCTAATATAACCGTCCTCAGATCAGTTCTATTACTGGGAGATTTCGGCTGAGAGTGCCACGGCTGAGCCCACTGTCCAGCAGGGGGAGCACGAGACGCGACGCTCTGCTTCAGCGCCCTATATGATGAGTTTGCAGACGGCCGGGGCCCGGCCCGCCCAGCAGCCCCAGGGACATGAATTTTTAAAGGGAGAAATTTCTTAAAAGCTGTTGTTTGCTTTTCCTTCTCCTGGAATTTAACGATGGCAGAATTTACAGCAGCGCCAAATAAACCCAGGGGGGAGAGAGGAGTGTCTAAAAGGAAAGCTTTTTCTTTTATATTTGTCTGATTTAACCACAGATGTCTTTCTGCGGCCACCAGCGCTGCCATATATCGACCCACTAGCTTGGCCGACTCTCTGGTTAAGCGCAGGGATAAATCAGCAGCCTGACGCAGTTCGCGAACCACGTCAGAACTGACCTCCTCACTCTCACTCACGTCCCTCAGCAGATCAGCCTGGTATGCCTGCATAATAGACATAGTATGCAGACATGATGCAGCCTGACCCGCCTCCGAATACACTTTACCCACAAAAACCGAAATATTTCTAAGAGGCTTGGTGGGTAATGCCGGTGCCTTAACAGATGACACAGCCTCGAGGGAGAGAAAACTCGCAAGCGTCTCTTCCACGCGAGGCATAGCCGAATAACCATATGATTTTGCCCCCACAATATTAGAATATGTTGAAGTCTGGGGACTAAACACTCTATATGACACCGGTTTTTTCCACGATTTCGACAACTCAGTGTGGAGATCGGGAAAAAACGGCAAGCACCGGCGTGGAGGTTGCACTCGTGACGGCAAAAATCTCTCATCTAATTTTGATTTAGTCACTGGCCATACAATGCTGAGTTTTTCTACAGCTCTTGTTATTACCTCCTCTAGCTCATCACTTTCGGGAGTGTAAGGTGGCGAATCCTCCACATCTCCCTCATTTATAACTGTTGCCTCAGCCCGAGCGGAAGAAACCGCAGCGCGTGCTTCCGAACACGGGACTGAAGCACTGGATCTCACAGGTGAAGGGAGAGATGAGGCAGAGCCCGTCTCTAACCCCCCTGAGAGATCCATCTGCGATCCCCACGATACGCGTCGTCGCTCTGCCTCGGCAAGAGCGGGACCCGAACCGCGGGGAGCGCGCACCGAACCGTTCTCCTCGAAGAGCGCCCGGCGGGAGCGTCCTTAATGGCAGACGCTCGCAATGCTCACAATCAGCTCCCTCGAGAGCTGACTGGGCATGCTGCACTCCCAAACAAACAACACAAAGAACGTGTGTATCCCCACTCGTAAAATAATGCGAGCAGGGAGGGACACACTTCCTAAACTGCTGTTCGTTCGCCATATCTCTTTTAATATATATATATATATATATATATATATATATATATAAATTGTTTGTGTGGTGCAGAGTATGTAAAGACAGATAATATTCACACAGGGACAGATTCACATATAGCGTGACTGAAGGCACAGAAAGCTGTTGCGCTTGTGTTTATGGGGTGCTTTATAGTTTCCTGGTCGATGACGTCACCCGCCTATGACGTTCCATCTCTCCATTGGGCTGATTCCATACGTACTTCATGACGCACAACGCAGGGGCGTTCCCACAGCGTTTGACGCAGCTCAACTTCCCTTGAAAGTGAACATATATTTTTTTTAAAACACATTAAAACAGACCGTTTCAACAAACGTTTCTCCAAAGACCGTGTAAGGCAATCTCCGGGGAACACAATGAAAACACTTCTGGTTACTCAGGAGACCTGGCCAGAAATGGCTACAGGAGGGTCTGCACAGTAGCCACACGCTGACTCCTCCCACGACACACCTCCGCACCTGGAGCGTGGGAGATAGAACACAGAGTTCCCACGCACACACACATCTCCACACTTGGATCGAGGGGAATAGAACACAGAGTCCCCCACCGGCTGCGTTAAACCTAAGTGTGAGCGATAAGGGTTTTTTCCCGCATCACCTCAATAGATTGGAGAATGCTGATTATCTGGGGCCGTATCCAGCAAAAGAGTTTTACGGCTATGAGATGATGAGTCAATCCGAACGTACTAGATTTGAGCTATGGTATGCAGGTGTATCGGGTTTGTTTGACTTCAAAAAGGAGCTAGCTTTTTACTGTCGGAATGACGTGATTATTCTATGCCAGGCCTGTTTGAGCTATAGGGATGAGTTTTTAAAAATCACAAACATTGATCCATTTAAATCAGTAACACTAGCAGGAACGTGCATGAAAGTATTCAAAACTAATTTTCTGACACGCGACACACTGGCTCTCACCCACAGCCATGCGTACGTTAATCAACACAAAGCTTTTTCAAATTTGTCTATACAGTGGTTAGAATATTTTCAAAAAAAGCATAACGTAGATGTGCAACATGCTTTAAATCACGGTGAAGTCAAATTCGGTCCCCATCATGTTGATGGGTATTACGAGAGCAATGAAGGCATGAAAACAGCTTTAGAGCACTTAGGGTGTTTTTTTCACGGACATTCTTGCAGATTTAAGGCTGAAAAAATTCAACATTTATCAAAAATGTCTTTTGGATCTCTCAGGAGACTGTCGGATGACAAACTAGAGACCCTGCGTAAAACGTATTCCTTGCGTGTGATCTCTACTGTATATGGGAATGCGAATGGAACAATGCAAAACAGTTAGATCCGGACGTCATACGGTTTATGGAATCTTACGAAGCGCCTGAGAGGTTCAAACCCCGCGATGCTTTATACGGTGGCCGCACAAACGCATATAAGTTGTACCACAAAACTGCTGAGGGTGAGAGGGTAGATTATTATGCGTACATACAATCATGTAAAACATATCCTATCGGACATCCTAAAATCATTTTTAGGGATTTTGAATCTATAGAGAATTATTTTGGTCTTATCAAAGCCACAGTCCTGCTCCCACGCAAGCTATTTCACCCCGTACTGCCTTACAGGTGCTGTGGTTGTCACGGTTTATAAATTCACTGTTTCCTTTTTGTCTCGTGTTTCTGTTGTTATATGTGTGGGTGTGTGGTAATGGGCGTTGCCACTCCATCCAACTGATCAGCGCTCCAGCTGAGCGTACTCTAATCACCAGCTGCAGCCCATTCACTCGCCTACTTAAACTCACCACATTCTCCTCTCCTTGTCAGATCGTTGTGTGATGTCTCTCGTGTGTGTTGGTCCTGGTCCTGTCGGAGTTTCGGTTCGTGTCCTGTTCCTGTCTTCGTGTTCACTGGATTACTTCACCACCCGGCACTCATCACCTCATCACTCTACTACCGGACGCCTGATCATCTTGTCCCTGCGTCACCAGTTGTCTTATGTTATCTGACTAGAGTATTAAAGACCAGTACTTGCATCCTTGCTTCCTCGTTCTTGACCGTGATAGAACGATCTGACCAGCTATGGAAGCAGCAGGTGAATCTACTCCATTGGAGGATTTCGTTCATTCCAGTATTCGACGGATGGATCACCAAGAGAAGAATTTGAACGAGACGGCTCGCGCCGTTCAAGCGCTGGTGACGCAGGTGTCCGAGCTCACCCAGCAAGTACAACTGCTACGAGTTCCCACTGCGCCACCCACACCGGCCGTTCCCCACATCCCACCTGAAGAGGCGCCCCAGTCAGAACCCCGCCTACCAGTTCCTCAGACCTACAATGGTGAGCCTAACTTTTGTAGAGCATTTCTCACAAGTTGCTCCATGCACTTTTCTTTACAACCCCGGACTTTTCTTCAGGAAAAAACCAAAGTGGCTTTTGTGCTCACTCTACTGACTGGGAGAGCGGCACTCTGGGGAACGGCGGTGTGGGATAACCAAGATCCATGCTGCGCCTCGTTCCAAACACTCGCCGCCGAAATGAGAAGAGTTTTTGATAGAGCGGTCGCCGGGAGAGAAGCGGCTCGGATGCTCGCGGAACTCAAACAAGATGAGAAGTCGGTATCGGATTACTCGATCGAGTTCAGAACCCTGGCGGCAGAGTGTCACTGGAACGAGGAGGCGCAGTGGGACATGTTCCTGCATGGGCTGGCTGACCGCGTTCAAAGGGAGATCTACGCCCTGGACCTACCCACCTCACTAAACGAGCTCATTGATCTAGCCCTTCGAGTGGACGCGAGACTGACCAGGATCGAACGCAGGACACTGCCTAGCCGGAGCTTGGGAGGAGCCGAGAGTCAGGGGTCCAGCGGCGGGGACGCGGTCAGCCCCGTCTACGATCACGAGCCCATGCAGGTCGGTCGAGCTCGGCTTTCCCGGGAGGAGAAGGAAAGGCGGAGATCCCAAGGACTCTGCCTTTACTGCGGAGCAGCAGGACACTTTGCCTACAACT
Organism: Siphateles boraxobius; assembly: GCF_051911475.1. Lineage (NCBI taxonomy): Eukaryota > Metazoa > Chordata > Actinopteri > Cypriniformes > Leuciscidae > Siphateles > Siphateles boraxobius. Next base: position 15,886,024 of record NW_027509193.1, read on the forward strand.
GCCCAGTAAAAGGCCAAGCCCGACAGTAGCCTCCGCTGAGAAGACCTCATCTACATCTACTCTCCTCCCGGTAAGACTAAGATGGTCAGGCCACAATCACGACTGTCACGCACTGGTGGACTCTGGGGCAGAAGGTAACTTCATGGACCATTCATTTGCTCAAAGATTTCATATTCCCCTTTTACCCCTCACCAGTAGGATAGCTGTTCATGCATTCAACGGTCAAGATCTTCCCACCATCGCTCTCATCACCCAACCAGTCACACTTATCACGTCAGGCAACCACGCTGAGACTCTTTCATTTTACATACTGGACTCTCCACTCACACCCATTGTTCTTGGACACCCCTGGCTCATCATACACAACCCCAAAATTGACTGGCAGCAGAGATCAGTGGTGGAGTGGAGTAATAAATGTCATGAGTCTTGTCTTGTCTCTGCCTGTTCGTCTGTTGCTGTCTCTATGTTTCAGGAGGAGGCAGTGGACTTATCTAACGTGCCCGCGGAGTACCTAGGCCTGAAGGAGGTGTTCAGTAAGTCTCGTGCTGCTTCTCTCCCTCCGCATCGTCCCTATGACTGTGCCATAGATTTACTGTCAGGTAAGTCTCCGCCTAAGGGCAAGTTATATTCACTTTCTGTTCCAGAGAGGGAGGCTATGGAGAAATACATTTCTGATTCTCTAGCATCAGGGTTCATCCGCCATTCCTCTTCTCCAGCGGGGGCGGGGTTCTTTTTCGTGGGGAAAAAAGACGGGTCTCTGCGACCTTGTATTGACTACCGAGGGTTGAACAGCATCACGGTAAAGAATACTTATCCTTTGCCGTTGATGTCTTCAGCTTTCGAGAGGTTGCAGGGAGCGTCTATCTTCACTAAATTGGATTTGCGTAACGCTTATCATTTGGTTCGCATTAGGAAGGGGGATGAATGGAAGACTGCATTTAACACCCCCAGGGGGCACTTTGAATACTTGGTCATGCCGTTCGGGCTGTCCAACTCCCCAGCAGTCTTCCAGGCACTTGTCAACGATGTGCTGCGAGATATGGTTGACCAGTTCATATATGTTTACCTGGATGACATATTGATATTTTCATCTTCTCTCCAGGAACACGTGCAGCACGTCCGACGAGTGCTTCAAAGGTTGCTAGAGAATGGGCTTTTTGTCAAGGCGGAGAAATGCGTTTTTCATGCACAGTCTGTTCCGTTCCTAGGATACATCGTGTCGACTGAGGGAATTCGCATGGATCCTGAGAAGGTTAAGGCTGTGGTGGATTGGCCAAGTCCAGATTCTCGTAAGGCCCTACAGAGGTTTCTGGGATTTGCCAATTTTTACCGGCGTTTTATTCGCAATTTCAGTCAACTAGCCACGCCTCTGACCGCCTTGACCTCCCCCAGAACTACGTTCAGGTGGTCTGACGCTGCTGAAGCAGCATTTGCCAAACTGAAGGCCCGCTTTGTTTCGGCCCCCATCCTCATTACCCCTGATACATCACGTCAGTTCGTGGTGGAGGTCGACGCGTCAGAGGTGGGGGTAGGTGCAGTGATATCCCAGCGTTCTCCCACAGATGACAGGGTTCATCCGTGCGCGTTTTTGTCTCATCGTTTATCCCCTGCCGAACGCAATTATGACATTGGTAACAGAGAGTTGTTGGCAGTCAAGTTAGCGTTGGAGGAATGGCGTCACTGGTTAGAAGGGTCGGGGGTACCTTTTATCGTCTGGACCGACCATAAGAATTTGGAATATATTAGAACCGCTAAAAGATTGAACTCCAGGCAGGCTCGATGGGCACTTTTTTTCGGACGTTTTGACTTTACTCTCTCGTACCGCCCGGGTTCTAAGAACATCAAACCCGATTCTTTATCACGCATTTTTGACCGTTCCGAACGCCCGTCTACTCCCGAGTGTATTTTGCCTGAGACTCTAGTTGTCTCCACACTTGTATGGGAGGTCGAATCGAAGGTCATAACGGCCTTAGAAGGGGTAACGCCTCCGCCCGGGTGCCCACCGAATCGTATATTTGTGCCGGAGGGATTACGGTCGGACGTTATTCAGTGGGGTCATTGTTCCAACGTGGCTTGTCATCCAGGAGTCAACCGCACTAGTTTTTTAGTCAAGCAACGGTTCTGGTGGCCACTTATGGCTCGTGACATTCACAGTTTTGTTTTGGCTTGCTCGGTTTGTGCCACTGGTAAGACTTCCAATCGACCCCCAGATGGGTTACTTCAACCGCTGCCTGTCCCTTCGAGACCCTGGTCCCATATCGCTCTAGATTTTATTACCGCCCTCCCACCCTCCCAGGGTAGCACGGTTGTTTTAACTGTGGTGGACCGGTTCTCGAAGGCGGCTCACTTTATTCCCTTACCCAAATTACCCTCAGCTAAGGAGACAGCGTTGACAGTCGTAGATCACGTCTTTCGTATACATGGCCTCCCGACGGACATGGTCTCTGACAGGGGACCCCAGTTTGTGTCAAAATTTTGGCGAGAGTTTTGTAGGTTACTGGGAGCGACTGTTAGTCTGTCCTCAGGGTTCCATCCCCAGAGCAATGGTCAAACCGAGAGAGCCAACCAGGATTTGGAAAGGGTGTTGCGATGTTTGGTTTCCAAGAATCCTTCCTCATGGAGCCAGCAACTGTCCATGGTGGAGTACGCCCACAACACGTTACCAGTGTCATCTACGGGTCTGTCTCCGTTTGAGTGTAGCGTAGGGTACCAGCCACCAATTTTTGCCAGTCTGGAATCCGAGGTCGCGGTTCCCTCCGCTCACGCCTTCGTCCAGAGGTGTCACCGCACTTGGACTAGAGCCCGGGAGACTCTACTCCAGGTGGGGGCGCGCACCAAGGCTAAGGCCGATCGCCACCGGTCAAAGCCTCCCGTATACGTCGTTGGTCAAAAGGTGTGGCTTTCTACTAAGAACATTCCTCTCCGCTCCGTTTCTAATAAACTTGCTCCCAAATTCATTGGCCCGTTTACTGTCGCCAAAATCATTAGTCCGGTGGCAGTCCGCCTCAACTTGCCTCCAGTGTACAGGAGGATTCATTCCGTCTTTCATGTATCCAAAATTAAGCCCGTATTTCATTCTCGCATTAACCCGCCAGTCCCGGTTCCTCCCCCGCCGCGACTCGTAGAAGGGGAACCCACCTATTCGGTTAATCGTATTCTGGACTCCAGGCGGAGGGGACGCGGATTCCAGTACTTGGTGGACTGGGAAGGTTACGGTCCGGAGGAGAGAAGTTGGGTACCTGCTAGAGACATCCTGGATCACTCCCTTATTGATGATTACAATCGACAGGTAAGGGAGCCTGGGAACGCCAAGAGGCGTTCCTAGGAGGAGGGGTACTGTCACGGTTTATAAATTCACTGTTTCCTTTTTGTCTCGTGTTTCTGTTGTTATATGTGTGGGTGTGTGGTAATGGGCGTTGCCACTCCATCCAACTGATCAGCGCTCCAGCTGAGCGTACTCTAATCACCAGCTGCAGCCCATTCACTCGCCTACTTAAACTCACCACATTCTCCTCTCCTTGTCAGATCGTTGTGTGATGTCTCTCGTGTGTGTTGGTCCTGGTCCTGTCGGAGTTTCGGTTCGTGTCCTGTTCCTGTCTTCGTGTTCACTGGATTACTTCACCACCCGGCACTCATCACCTCATCACTCTACTACCGGACGCCTGATCATCTTGTCCCTGCGTCACCAGTTGTCTTATGTTATCTGACTAGAGTATTAAAGACCAGAGTTTTACTTGCATCCTTGCTTCCTCGTTCTTGACCGTGATAGTGGTAAGCTAATGTTTCCATTGTGTAGGACTTGTGCAGAGAATCAGATTCAAAACCCTCACTGCAGTCATACGGATGAAGAGAGGTGTATTGCAGGGTCGTGGGTCTCCGTCGAATTACAGCGTACTATTCAACACGGATATAAAGTGTTGAAAATGGACAAAGTCTGGCATTTTGAACAGACATCTGACACCTTGTTTAGCGCCTATATAAATAAATTTCTAAAATTCAAACAGGAACCCTCAGGCTTTCCCTCACATGTAGTGACAGACGAAGACAAACAGTCTTATGTCAACGATTATCTTGAAAACCAGGGTGTTAGTTTGGATGTTTCTAATATTTCACACAACCCTGCAAAAAGATCTATAAGTAAGCTAATCCTGAACACATTGTGGGGTCGGTTCTCATTGCGTACCCATCTCCCGAACGCGGAGCTTCTGACAGATCCAGAAGAGTTCACACAGCGCATTTTTAGTTATGCGTATGTCATAAAACATTTCTCTTTTGTATCTGATTCACGTCGCATTAATCCGATGGTCTTATGCCGAACAAGACCCCTCTCCCACTCGCGATGTTAATGTGTTTATCGGAGCGTTCAACACCGCATACGCGCGACTTGATCTCTATAATCTTTTGGATAAATTAAATGAGCGTGTCCTTTACGCCGATACGGATTCAGTCATCTTTGTATCGAAAAATTGATCCCTGAAACAGGTGCATATCTCGGACAGCTCACAAGCGAGTTAGAAGCGAACGATTGGATAGAAGTGTTCTCTTCTTCTGGTCCGAAATCTTACGGGTACTAAACTGCAAAAGGATATACATGTCTCAAAGCAAAAGCCATTACGCTTCACGTAGAGAATATACAAATAGTCACGTTGCAGAGTCTGATCGGTTTAGAGTGCTTACATGTTGAGACAGGTGTCGGTCTGCCCCTGCTCGCTAGCTCAGACACCATCCCGCGCAATAAGTCGTGTCTCACACTGCATAATAAAACAGTTGTGAAGAGTTTCAGAATCGTGTACGACAAACGCGTCCTTCTAACAGACTATACAACATTGCCTTAAGGGTTTTAACAATATTTTGTGTATATGTGTGAAATTGATGTTTTTGACTACAGACTGCAACATCCGTTTTCTGGGGTTGTTAGCGGTCCTAGCAACAGTGGGAAGACTTTTTTTGTGAAAACTCTGATGTATAACTCTGACAAGATGTGTTCTGTAAAGTTTGATAATTTTGTGTACATATATACATCCTGGCAACCTTTATACGATGAATTGTTGCATGCTTTTGATGTTAAATTCATTGAAAACATTCCAAAGAAACTGGATGATGATACTTTATTTCCCCCCGATAAACGGTCATTATTAATATTGGATGATGTTATGACACATGCTGCGTCCAATCCAGAAGTCGCTAAAGTTTTTACTCAGTACACTCATCACAACAAGATCAGCTTTTTATTGTTGATACAGAATCTATTCTTCCGGGGCAAAACTAGCAGAACTATAAGTCTTAATGCTAACTATTTAATAATATTTAAAAATCCCCGTGATAAACAACAGATAGGGGTTTTGGGCCGACAGATGTTTCCTACCAGTACAAAGTTTTTTATTGAGGCCTACCAAGATGCAACCGAACGACCTTACAGCTATTTACTGATAGATTATAAAACACAAACGCCTGAAAAATTCCGTCTCAGATCGGACTTACTGTCTGACTATCCGGTCGTGTACGTTCAGAAGGGAACTTAGCAATGAGTTCGAGGCTTTCCAGAAACCTGTACCTTTTAAAGTTATTTTACAAGGCTACACCCAAGCAACGAGGAGTTATTCTGCATTCGGCCCCCGACGAGTTAATACTAGCATTATGCGAAGTTGCCTTAAATATACTTCACGGATCAATTCCTCTTACTACGAAGCAACATAATTCTTTAAAAAGAAGGAAAAACGAAATAAAGTACGTTGCTAATAAGATGATTAATATAGTCAGGAAGAGGTGTATGATTAATCAAAGAGGTGGCTTTCTACTTCCTTTATTATCAGTAGCTCTCCCGTTTATAACCAGTCTGATTACTAGAAACTGAACCTAAAAAGGATGGACCATACCAAAAAAATGTATCTAGTGCCAAAGCATCAATTGAACAGATTGAGGTCTGCACCGCCTCGTGAAAATATTCATACGTTCGTGGAGGATAATCTGGACTTCGGAGACATGATTTGGACACGCACGAAAAAGCAAAACTTTACACTAACGCTTTACAACGATTTCTTAATGTGGTAAAACACCGTGATATGGAAAGTAACACTCTAACCCTTACAATGCCTCAAGAGACAACTGAAATCCCCAATAGTACCGGAAATAGCACCAGTGACATCACTGATGATGCAATCGTATCAGAGGTACTAAACAACGTGTCTCAGAGAAGCTTAAAAAATGTAAAATATATTATGGATAAAATGTCCAAAGCCAAACATCTGGCATCATAGACTGATAATGGAGAGTTTGTTTATAAAGGACGAATCATCCCCGGATCCCATGTGTTTGATCTACTGAAAAGTGTGACGTCACCGCAGATGATACGCGACAACAGGCGTCCGGTGGGCTAGCGCGAGTTTCTGGATGCGTTTGCAGAACTACATATACCTTGTTTGACTGTAACCAATCAACATGTTAGGCACACGATTGAATCGCTTAAAAGAAAGACAAACGATGGAGGTATTGAATCGCTTAAAAGAAAAACATCCAATGGTGATTTTGAGGCTGTACCACCTAAATCGTCGAAAAAGGCTGGATATCATGACTCACACATACACAACACACATACATACAAACACACTGAATGAAAGTGTATTTAATTCACCTGCATTAGACACTAAACACTGGTTGAAATTTTAACGATTATATGCGTTGATATAAGTTTGTCTGTTTTACAAATATAACCATATGGGTGATTTAGCGCTACCTATTTCAAAACTGTGAATTTCATGAATGTTTTTATTTTATTATTTTAAAAGATGTGTGTGATGTTATTGTTTTCTGCTGTCAAATAAAAGAAAGAAACGTTTCATCTGTTTATGTGTCATTTTATTTGTAACATATAAACATAAATAATACATCACAAATTAATACGACTGGAACATTTTACCAGATTGCACACACTGTATACACTTAAACGATTTACTATCACAGACACGGGGTTTCAATTTTTTCACAAAAAGAGATACCATAGAATCATTTTTTATTAGATTATCATTATGGTAAAATTTCATTACATTTTCATACTCAAACCCTCGCGATATATGATACAGAAAAAAGACACAATGCTGTCCACAGGTGACAGATGTAAAATCTTGTACTTGTCTGGTAGAATAAAGAACATGTGTAGAATTCTTTTTTAGAAAAATTTGAATAGATCTCGGAAAACAAACTACATCCGGTGGATTACCGAAGCTGTCGAAAAAACATGCGAAACCACCTCGACCTATGTACATTGCTAGCCAGTGCTGACCCGGATCGCCTGAAGCACCTGTATTAGAAATTAACAGGGCAGGTACATCTAGCAACGGTTCTTTGGGGAGGTAGTCGCTAGGAAACACTCCTAGAAAATGTATATCACATATGTTGTCCATGATTCCTGTCAACTGTATCGTGTTCATTTCAATCCCCTTCAGTAGTGTTCGGCAAGCACCTGTCTCCGGTTTGATATTTCAAGAAGAGAGTCAAAGGTTGCATAAATTAAAAGGTTCACCGTGTGCTCTAGACGCTCTCTAAAACGTGCTTCTAATCTAATATTTCCTGATCTAATAAGTGACGCATGCTGTCCACATTCATCGTCGGGTGTCAGGTTGAACGCGTAGAGAGTATATCCATTGAGAAAATCCTCTCTGTCTATGGCCAATGGCTGGTTCTTCAGATGTCTACCTGTCGCAGACACCAATTGAGAAAACTCTCTAACGGCGTTTCCTAAGTTATATTCTGGCTGAAACGGACGGTTAGGGATGTGCACGCCGTCAGAGGTGAGAGTTATGAATTCTAAATTAAAGTGTTTAAAGGCGAACGGGTTTTTATCATAGGCCCCTGTAAACGCAGAGTTATCTGTCATCGCTAAAATGATAGATTTTGGCAGAGTCCCAAGGAAGAGATTTTCATGGTTAGAGACGTGCGCCCCTGCTGGTATGGAGAAATTTTTCACACAGACACGGTCGATAGGATATTTGGCCGTGGCCGAGAGGAGCGCTTGTGCATGTCCCAAACGCACTGCAGGCGATACAGTGACTCTCTTGACACAGAGTGAAGCAGAGAGTATTTTTAGTTTATAATCGACAGCGTCAGCACGCATCAAACAGAATGCGTCTTTTGCTCTGGTTAACCGAAGACGAATATCAACACCGTTCAATAATAGTTTCGGCTGAAAGAATATATCACTGTGTATCGGTGCTAGTAGCTCCACAACATTGCTAGCGTTGGTGAATGCTGCTCTTTTTGTTAATCCTTCGTTACCACCGGCTGGGTCTACTGTGTCCATCCGGCCCGCGGAATCTTTGTAAAAAAGTCCTACACTAAAGTTACTCTCTAATGAATCTCTCCCATAATTAATGAGTGTTTCTAAAATACATCTATACGGATAGGTATTCGAAGAATGGGATACCAGGGTATCTCCTAACGATACATCAACCTGTGAGAAGATACAGGATAAGGAAGAAGCCCTACTGGAGCTCCGTCAGGTATATCATCACCGTTCGGTAGAGTTATTTTGACACGGGTAAATAACAGGGTGTTATTCAAATCTGTGTAATCTTCACCCGTCCCCGCTATGAAAAATTCTATCAGAGATAAATCTGTAAGAGATGAAATCAGCGGAATCTCCACATATGTGTTTTTTTCAATAGCTGTCTGTGTCAAAGGACAGTAAACAGATCCAGTTCCGTCTTGATGCATTCGTCAGACATGCAGTGTAACAGAGACATTTTATTTTTTATTTTATTTTTTTAGAATATAGTTTTGGATCGTCTTTTTAATTTTGTTGTTCTTTTCACACGCTTCGTACGGGTTCTTCGTTTGATTTTTGCGACTGAGCGCTTCTTACTGATGTGTCTAGTTTTCTTTATGCCGTGACCACGCCCTCTTCTCATACGGGTCCCTGGTGGTTTTAACCGTCTACGCCCCATGACCATAAGTCCATGCCCGCTCTGACCGTCATCATTGTTATACAACTTTGTTAGAGCTGTAGTTACGACATCACTTACTATGTTTTTTGCAGCGGCTTTTAGATGTGGTTTTGCTATACTGAACCCTCTTCTAAGAAATGGGATTGCCATACGGTACAAGCCCCTAAACAATCCGCCGATTCCTGATGCAAAACCGGAATCGTACATAACACCACCCCCTGCGTAACCGGGCAAGCCGTTTCCGGTTTGAGATTTGTAGTACGCAACATAACTATCGGGGTCCGACTGGTACGGTGCGAGATAAGCCATTTTAAAAATTGTTTCACGGGTCTGAAGTGAAGTTTAGATACAACCTTTCCGTAGGTGAATGGTATCTCTCTGTTTAAGTCGTCTTTAACCTCAATAGTAATCTCGTTAATACTGGTTTTATTAAGACGCACGTAGTGTGACTTGTCGTACCTGACAGAGGCAGCCTAGTTTGTTTCCCCTTCGATATGTACTGTGCCTAGTAAAGGGACATAAGAATCTCCAACTGCCTGGTAATCTATTATATCTGTGTACACATATAGGGTATAAAAACCACCTCTTATATCAGCCTGGAATGGTGCATATGTGACGTGTGTGTCTTGATGTTCATCCGAACTGTTTGCAGCTTCTATAGAAACACCGGGTTTTAATCCTAGTATAACAGCCACCTTACCATAAAATGTCAACGAAGCCCTCTGGGCTGCTTTCAGAAATATCTTATTCTTTATATGATCGTAGCCGAGCTGCACCCGTGGGGGGAGAGATTCATTTATTTCCCCGAGTAATATGGGTATATCCTCAAAATAACCACACTTTAAAGCGTTCCGGCTCGTAGATATTTTTAGGGCTTTCCGAAAAGTCTGGATATTAAGGTCACCCCTTACACTGTGCAGTTCGCCGTTATTCTGTAATAGGCTTTGATCACAATCGATAATAAAAACAGCGTCGTCCTCATTGAAGGTGTACCAGGTCAACGGATATTCACACTCGACCAATGCCACTTCCCACAGGCCTTTTAAATTTATACTTCTAGCCATTCTAGTTCTGTAATTAAATATACGATTCTCAGGATAGACATTAGTCGATGCATTGCATGGTAGTGTAACGTAGAACCCCTCCTCAGACATGATTTACATAAATGACACCTGTTACGAATTCACTATAACTTTAAGGTGGTTTGAAGGTCCATCACCTGTTTTTTAGGAATCCAGCTATTGAATTTAGAAGGCCACCCCCACCACTTGACTAACATGTACATGACTTTCCCGCGGCGTTGTTTATCCAGTATTTTTCAACCTTGAAAGATGAATCATTACTCACGATAATCTTCTGCAGCTCTTTCTCATAAAAACAACCGGCGATAATTTCCCCGTCATAGTCTTGTAACAGATATACAGGAGGGATACGTGGAATGCAAGCGGATATTGTGAAATATTCTTAAGTATAATTCCGCTCGTATCCTTTGGCGAAAATATTCCGGACTTTAGAGATTCTCACGACATCTCCAATTGAGAATTTAAATTTGGAGGTCTCTTTACGTATTTTCCCATATAAATTATTAAACACTACATCTTCATTTTCTTTATTCACGTCCAACGGTCGCATTTTAATGGATTTGTGATAACTGGAATTATACCCCTCTGTCAGATCTTGAAGTATACGACAGTACCGTTTAGAATTTATAGCCGTTAAATATCTCCACATTCGACCTTTTAATGTTCGATTAAATCGTTCAACCACTGACGCTTTCAGGTCACTGGCTGTGGCAAAATGATGTATGTTATATTTTTTTGTCATCTGCTGAAAATGTTTATTGAAAAACTCTGTGCCCTTATCTGTTTGTAGCTTTGCAGGTATACGCCCCTCCCGCAGAATAGACAAAAAAGCTTTGGTCACTTCCGGCCCCGTCTTATTTTTAAGTACACGCGTCCATGCGAATTTACTGAAAATATCAATAACAGTAATTATGTATTGAATATAATCATTCTGTTTCGAGAATGCAGTTATATCAACCAAATCAGCTTGAAATTGCTGGTCTTTTCCATACACTACCACACGATTCCGTTTATATTTTATTGGTGCAGTACGATGGAGAGTGTATGCGTTTTTACTGGAGAGCCAGTCGGTCACCTCTTTATCAGATAGTCTTACGTTGTATTCCTGCAATACCGCCTGTTTTAATCTGTCCTTACCACCAAAAGCACCAGAATTCGCGGGATCATAGTATATCTTCTTCATTAGCTCTGACATGTCGACGCTATGAGTTTTTCAGACAATACTGAATCACTGGCATTGTTGTTCAGTTTTAATTTTTTACAAACAATCAGCAAACAACAAAGTTTTATTTTTTATTTTTTACAAACAATCAGCAAACAATAAAGTTTTTTTTCTTTATTTTTTATTTCAGGAATATCTATTATTTTATTTCAGAAAATAACGGATCACTTACAATGTTGTTCAGTTTATTTATTTTTTATCTATTTATTTATTTTTTTACATACATAGTCACACACAAAAGGGTATATCAACATAATCATTTTTTTATTTATTTTAGAATAGAGAAAAGTACAGGGTTACAAGGATAATCATGTATCATCCAAACGTCAAAAGAAATTTCACACACATTTCAAAATTTTTGTCCAGGACGAATTCAACTAAAATATCAATAATTTTACAAATATCATTGTGCCTAGGGGGAGTGGTCTCGCGAAGTCTGTAGTGAGAGACGAGTCAGCGAACTGTGCGATGAGTAAGTAGGTCAAGTGCAGATGATGAACACCTGTGTCTGATTGCAGTGATTGGCGCGGAGACCGCATATAAGCTGCCAGGAAGGAGAGAGCGAGAGAGAGAAGCTCCTGGGACTCGCACGCGCCCCGCAGCCGGAACCCGCAGTGTACAAACGGATTGGAAAGAGTTTTTGACTGAATGGACTGTGTTATTTATGCAACGGGAAGAGTGGTCGTTTGACTGAACCTTGAGAGCTGGAGACATACAGCGAGAGCTGGTACAGCGGGCAGAGTGTTTTTGTATTTAAATGCTGTAGTGCTACACTACGGTGAAGGCGCACGAGCGCACCTTTCTTTTTTTCTTTTATTGTTCTAAATAAAGTGCGAGTCCCAAGTTCGCCGACCCTGTCTTCTTCTTCCTTCACCCACATACACTGAAATTGACTACACTGGTGCCGAAACCCGGGAAGGAGAAGACCGCCGCCGCCATGCAGAACCCGCAGGGAAAGCCATTTGCGGACCTCATTCAAATGCTTGCGGGTCTTCGCAGGGTACAACACCACGCCCTGCTGGCCGTAAAGGTGGAGCCGGATCAACGGTTCCAGCTGCTCCTCCAAGGCCAGCAAGAAGACCGCGAGCTGTTCCGGAGCTGGGTCGACCGGGAGATTCGGGCCGTCCCCAATCCAGCTATGGCCTCGGCCCCGCCCCTGCCTCTCAATAAAATGGGGGCCCTGGATGATCCGGAGGCGTTCCTGGACCTCTTTGAGAGGTCGGCCGAGGCCCGGGGATGGCCCAGAGCGGACTGGCCCCTGCGGCTCATCCCCCTACTGTCAGGCGAGTCGCAGGTAGCCGTCCACCAACTGCCAGTCCAGAATCTCCTGGTCTATGAAGACCTGAGGCGCGCCATTCTCCAGCGGGTCGGCCGGACCCCGGAACAACATCGCCAGCGGTTCAGGTCCCTGGGCCTGGACGAGTCCGGCCGGCCCTTCGTCATGGTGCAGCAGATCCGGGACTCCTGCCGCAGATGGCTGATGGCCGACGGAGGCGACGTCGAGGATGTCATCAACAAGGTGGTACTGGAACAGTTCATCGCGAAGCTGCCCAAGAAAACCGCGCAGTGGGTCCAGTGCCACCGCCCGACGTCACTGGACCAGGCCATCCAACTGGCGGAGGATCACATGGTGGCGTGCCCAGGGGTCGGCGAGCCCCTCCCATCTGTCTCTCTCTCACCCTCTCTCTCTCTCTCGGCCCCTTCTCTCCCCAATCCTGTCCCCCTTCCCAGGTCTCGTGGGGGGCTGATGCCCCGGCCGGCACCGAGGTGGAGAACGGGGCCTCCGGCGGAACCCGTCCCGGCATCCAGGGCCCCACCCAGGGGGACGACGTCGCTCGACCACTCCGCCCCGGTTTCTGCAGCCTCGCGCTCTCCACGCCAATCCCTTGACCCGCTTCCCACCACTGGGGCGGCGGGGAGGCCTGGGCCGGCCTGTTGGCGCTGCGGGGACCCAGGACACTTTATAGACCGGTGTCCGGTGATGGAGGTGGGGACACTGATCCGGGTCCCCGACGCGCCGCAGGCTGCCCCTGATCAAGCTGGCCTGTACCAGATACCAGTGAGTGTCAAGGGGGGTACTTATCAGGCTTTGGTGGATTCAGGCTGCAACCAAACCTCCATTCATCAAAGCCTGATTCAACCTGGGGCATTGGATAACGGACACATGGTTAAGGTGCGGTGTGTGCACGGGGTGGTAGTGAGTTATCCTATAATGCCTGTGGTAATTCAATTTAGGGGACAAAAACATAGCGTAGAGGTAGCAGTTAACCCGCACCTCCGGCATTCGCTAATTCTGGGAACGAATTGGCCGGCTTTTAGTAAATTATTGGGGTCTTTGTGCGCGAATGCCTCTTGGAAAAAGAAAAGCAAGGGGAAGACAGCGGTTGTTCAGGTGGGAGATGCGGAGCCGGGACCTCTGGCTTCTGCTGCGGGGGAACAGAGTGCTCTGGAGAGAACCATCCTCACAGAGCGCGATGATTTTCCCCTGGAGCAGTCCCAGGACGGGACATTAAAACGTGCGTTTGATCAGGTCCGTTCTATCGACGGCCAGGTACTCAACCCAGACCAACCGCTCTCTTACCCCTACTTTTCTATTTTAAAAGATAAGTTGTATCGGGTGACCCAAGACACCCAATCAAAAGAAGATACAACACAGTTGTTAGTTCCTAAGAGCCGCCGGGAAATGCTTTTCAGGCGGCTCACTGTAATCCAATGGCCGGGCATTTAGGTCAAACGGCGACACTAAACCGTCTCATGGGCCGATTCTTTTGGCCGGGCATTCACGAGAACGTGCGCAGGTGGTGCGCGTCTTGTCTTGAATGTCAGTTGGTGAATCCACCGGCCAATCCAAAAGCACCATTGTGCCCCCTTCCATTAATGCAGGTCCCCTCGAACGAATTGGTATGGACCTCATCGGGCCATTAGAACGGTCAGCACGGGGGCACCGCTTTGCGTTAGTCCTGGTGGATTACGCAACGCGGTACCCCGAAGCAGTCCTGCTCCGTAACATTTCTGCCAAAAGTGTTGCAAGCGCGCTCTTCTCGTTAATCTCCCGGGTGGGAATCCCTAAGGAGATTTTCACCGATCAGGGCACGGAGTTTATGTCACGAACTATTCGCGAGCTTTACGAATTATTGGGCGTTAAATCGATTCGCACTAGCGTCTACCACCCACAGACAGACGGGCTAGTGGAACGATTTAATCGCACTTTGAAGTCCATGATTCGGAAGTTCGTTTACGAAGACGCCAAAAATTGGGATAAGTGGCTAGAACCCCTCTTGTTTGCTGTACGCGAGGTCCCCGAAGCCTCCACGGGGTTTTCCCCCTTCGAGCTTCTCTTTGGGTGTCAGCCCCGCGGGGTGTTGGACGTTCTTAGAGAAACTTGGGAGGACGGACCGTCCGCTAGTAAAAACGAAATTCAGTATGTCTTGGACCTGAGAACAAAACTCCACACTTTGGGGCGGCTATCAATGGAGAATTTGTTACAGGCCCAGGGCAGACAGAGTCAGCTGTACAACAGGGGGGCTAGACTGCGTCAATTTGCACTGGGAGATAAAGTACTTGTATTACTCCCTACTTCCAGCTCTAAATTACTCGCCAAGTGGCAAGGACCGTTTGAGGTCACACAACGGGTTAGCGATCTCAATTATGAGGTGGTTTGAACAGATAGGGGCGGAGCACATCAAATTTATCATCTCAACCTCCTAAAAAAGTGGGTTGAGGCCGAGTCAGTGATGCTGGCGACAGTAGTGAGCGGAGAGGAGGATCTCGGGCCAGAAGCGACCACAAAACCACAATCTCTCGTGCTGGCTCTTGGTGGAGATCACCTCTCACCCTCCCAGCTCACTGACATTAAAAATTTACAAGCTGAATTTGCTGATGTGTTCTCGCCCCTGCCTGGCCGAACGGACCTCATTCAGCACCACATTGAGACGGAACCGGGTGTGGTGGTGCGCTGCTGCCCATATCGTTTACCTGAACACAAGAAAAAGGTAGTTCAGAACGAATTAGAGGCTATGCTGGATATGGGGGTAATAGAAGAGTCCAGCAGTGACTGGGCGAGCCCGATAGTTTTGGTTCCTAAAACCGACGGCTCGGTCCGGTTCTGTGTAGACTATAGAAAGGTGAACGGGTGTCTAAGTTTGATGCTTATCCAATGCCGAGGGTTGACGAATTGCTTGATCGGCTGGGTACTGCTCGTTTTTATTCGACACTGGACTTAACAAAGGGTTATTGGCAGATCCCCTTGTCTCCTATGTCCAAGGAAAAATCAGCTTTCACAACGCCGTTCGGTTTACACCAATTTGTCACCCTTCCTTTCAGCTTGTTCGGGGCTCCTCTGACTTTTCAGCGTCTGATGGACAAAATTCTCCGGCCGCATGCTGCATATGCCGCTGCCTACTTGGATGATATTATCATCTATAGTAATGATCGGCAGCGTCATATGCAGCATTTGCATGCTGTCCTGAAGACGCTGGGAAGGGCGGGGCTCACGGCCAAACCGAAGAAGTGTGCAATTGGGCGTGTGGAAGTAAGGTAT
This sequence comes from Siphateles boraxobius, assembly GCF_051911475.1. Classification (NCBI taxonomy): domain Eukaryota; kingdom Metazoa; phylum Chordata; class Actinopteri; order Cypriniformes; family Leuciscidae; genus Siphateles; species Siphateles boraxobius. Next base: position 15,901,807 of record NW_027509193.1, read on the forward strand.
CTGGGTTTCCACTTGGGTCACGGACAGGTGCGTCCCCAAATTGATAAGACGGCAGCGGTTGCGACCTGTCCGAGAACTAAGACCAAAAAGGAGGTTAGACAGTTCCTGGGGCTAGCGGGTTATTACAGAAGGTTTGTGCCTAATTATTCGGACCTCGCTAGCCCGCTGACTGATCTAACTAAAAAGGAGGCACCAGATACGGTCCAGTGGAAGGAGTAGTGTCATCAGGCTTTCACCCGGATAAAGGCTGCTCTGTGTGGCGGGCCGCTTTTACATGCACCTGACTTTTCTCTCCCTTTCATCCTTCAGACAGACGCATCGGACAGGGGGCTGGGCGCGGTCCTGTCCCTGGAGGTGGAGGGTGAAGAGCGGCCGGTGCTGTACATCAATTGAACGCTCTCTAAGAGAGAGACGATGTACAGCACCATTGAGAAAGAGTGTTTAGCCATCCGGTGGGCTGTTCTCTACCTCCGCTACTACCTCCTGGGGCGGGAGTTCACCCTCTGTTCGGACCACGCTCCCCTGCAGTGGCTCCACCGCATGAAGGATACCAACGCGCGGATCACTTGTTGGTATTTTGCTTTACAGCCTTTTAAATTCCAGGTGGTCCACAGGCCGGGTGCACAGATGGCTGTGGCCGACTTCCTCTCCAGGAGGGGGTGGGGGTATGTGGCGAGGGGGGCGTGGTCTCGCGAAGTCTGTAGTGAGAGACGAGTCAGCGAGCTGTGCGGTGAGTTAGTAGGTCAGGGGCAGATGATGAACACCTGTGTCTGATTGCAGTGATTGGCGTGGAGACCGCATATAAGCTGCCAGGAAGGAGAGAGCGAGAGAGAGAAGCTCCTGGGACTCGCACACGCCCCGCAGCCGGAACCCGCAGTGTACAAACGGATTGGAAAGAGTTTTTGACTGAATGGACGGAGTTATTTATGCAACGGGAAGAGTGGTCGTTTGACTGAACCTTGAGAGCTGGAGACATACAGCGAGAGCTGGTACAGCGGGCAGAGTGTTTTCGTATTTAAATGCTGTAGTGCTACACTACGGTGAAGGCGCACTTTTTTAAAGAAATATTTGATAATCCAGAATCTGCATAGGTTCCACATTTTCACACGAGGACAGGTTCAGGGTCTTCAGCAGCAGCAAGCTTCCACTTCTCGACAGCGGAGTAAATAATTTCCTCACAACTTTCAATCACAAGTTTCTGTCTGGTAGATCCCAGCTGCTCCACAATGACCATCTCATCCTTAAGCTCAAACAAGATTGTCTCGACAGCACCTTGGATCCTTTGCAGATGTGGTGTAGCACCATACAGACTCAGCCATTGAGCTAGGATAGTTTTTAGCTCCGGTCTGAGAACCTTCAGGCTGATCTAGTCAAAACATCCATAAAAATAATATCCAGGTGGTTCGAACAAACACGAGTGCCTCGTTTGGGATGGGTGGTGAAGTGGTTTTCAATCTTTCTGAAAAATAACTTCGCAGAGATCTTTGATGCCAGAAATATTTAGACTTTATTTTCGAACGCCGTTCCGTTCCATAGAACGGCGCTCTAACGCTCTCTGCCCTCTGGCCTTCCAGCGCGCTCCAAAGTATTTTTTGGTTCAGAGTTATATACATACATCTTCTTCCAAAGAAGGTAACACACCCTATAGATAGTTTTGGGTAAAGGTCTTTTACCATGTGACTTCTCAGAATAGAATTTTCTGCAGCAAACAACATTCCATTCAAGGTCTTTCACATACACAGAGGAAATCCAAAGTCACAGACAGAAGAAATAATTGTGTCCAAATATATAGCTAAATTACTTAGTTTCTAAATAATAAAATCTTCAACATTACCTCCTCTGAGGCTTATTAAGCCTCACATTCACTATCCTTTTCCAGAGTGTACAGGGCCAGCGCTAGCCATTTGGGTGCCCTAAGCACAAATGCACAAAAATTCATGTCCCTGGGGCTGCTGGGCGGGAGCAGCCCCGGCCGTCTGCGAGCTCATCATATAGGGCGCTGAAGCAGAGTGTCGCGTCTCATGCTCCCCCTGCTGGACAGTGCGCTCAGCCGCGGCACTCTCAGCCGAAATCTCCCAGTAATAGAACTGATCTGAGGACAGTTATATTAGCTAAGAAGGCTTCGGCTAAGAAGAAGTCCTGGCGCCACGGCGCGCAGGACACTGAGGGTGGTCCCCACCAAGGCGGAAAGGTGTTCACCTCTTTCTACGGTGCCCATTCTTCCTCGGTGCCCTCAGGGGCCCGTTCTGCCAACTCCGCCTTCATGCCGGGGCGCAGACGGTCCCAGCGAGCGATTTCCCGAGGGACGCTCGCTCCCTCTGAGGAGGGTTTCAGAGCGGTTAGACCAGTTGTTCCCTGCCGGTGTGCCGTTACAGGGCGGGAATGGGCGGGCAAAAAAAAACCCTGCGGGATCGGGAGGTTGCCGAACGACATGATGGAGATGTCAATGATGTGGAAAAGAGCCTCAAACTGGGTATTTACAGCACAAAACCTGAGCAAGGCAAGTCTGACATTTACTATTCATCTTCCTGATCAGTGCATCAGAATACATGCAGGCCAGGGAAACGAAACCAACAAACCCATGAATCTCTTTAATAATAGCAATACAAATACGCGTTTTTTTCCTGCGGGACGGGAGAAGACACAAAGTCAGTGCATCTCTATTATTGTGCGGGAATAAATTCTCAGAGTTTTGCGGGAGCGGGCGGGAGTGGACATACATATTGCGGGAGCGGGCGGGAGTGTAACACATACGTTGCGGGAGCGGGCGGTAATGGTCAGAAATTCGGCGGGCGCGGGCGGGAGCGGGATGAAGAAAACAGTCCCGCGCAGGACTCTAGATGGGGGGTTGCGTCCAATTTTAGACCTGCGCCTATTGAATCGCTCGGTAGGGAAGCCAAAATTCAAGATGCTCACTATCAAGCAGATCGTGTCACAAATCAGATCCGAGGACTGGTCTGTCACGATAGATCTAAGGGACGCGTACTTCCCCATGTCCATCCTTTCACAACACAGGAAGTTCCTGAGGTTCGCCTTCGGGGGCGAGGTGTACCAGCACAGGGTTCTTCCGTTTGGCCTAGCTTTATCTCCCCGAGCTTTCACGAAATGCAGCACTAGTGCCTCTGAGGCTTCAGGGTGTTCGTGTCCTCAATTACATCAACGATTGGTTGATTTTAGCTCAGACAGAGCAGATGGCGGTTCGACATTGAGATGTCATTCTCGTTCATATCTGGAAGTTGGGGTTGAGGCTGAACGCAAAGAAAAGTGTATTATCTCCTCAGAAGACCACTTTTCTGGGTGTCGTTTGGGTTTCGGTTTCGATGCAGGCGCGACTCGCTCCGACCCGCATCGTTTTGATACTCTCAGCTGTGAAACAAGTAAAGCTAGGCCAGCTACTTACTGTAAAACAGTTTTAGAGACTGTCGGGTCTGATGGCAGCAGCGTCCGACGTTATACCTTGCGGCCTGTTGTACATGAGATGGCTACAGTGGTGGCTCAGGACCAAGGGATTCTCCCCGAGGGGAAATCCGCTCCGCACGGTCAAAGTCACGCGGCGCTGCCTTCGTGCTCTGGTCATGTGGAAACAAACTTGGTTCCTATTCAAAGGGCCTGTGTTGGGGGCTCTTTGTTGTCGCGTAACACTGACGACGGATGCTTCCCTCACAGGGTGGGGGGCAGTCACGAGTGGTCGTCCAGCCCAAGGGCTGTCGCAGGAACATCATCTATCACGGCTTATAAATTGTCTAGAGATGTTGGCGGTGTTCCAGGCTCTGAAACACTTCCTAGCAGACCTGAGAGGTCATCATGGGTTAGTTCAGTCAGACAACACGTCGGTGGTCTCTTATATAAATCATCAGGGGGGCCTGCGGTTTCGCCGGCTTTACAAGTTGGCCCGTCAGATCCTCCTGTGGTCCCAAGGGAGGTTACTATTTCTGAGAGCAATGTATCTTCCTGGGTATTTGAATGTGGTAGCAGACTCCCCTTCGAGACAGGGGCCGAGGCCGGGGGATTGGAGACTCCATCCCGAGGTGGTGGAGCTCCTTTGGTTGAGTTTCGGTCGCGCCGAGGTGGACCTATTCGCTTCCAAGGAGACCACGCATTGTCATCTGTGGTTTTCCATCAGCCATCCAGCCCCTCTGGGGTTGGACGCTATGGTGCAGCCGTGGCCGAGGTCACGTCTGTTCGCCTTTCCCCTGATTGCTCTGCTACCTGGAGTTCTGGAGAGGGTTCGCCGGGACGGGGTCAGCCTACTATTAGTTTCCCCATTCTGGCCGGCCCGAGTATGGTTTGCGGACCTGATTTCTCTCCTGGACGGCTCTCCCTTGGAGCTCCCGGTCAGGAGGGATCTACTCTCTCAGGCGGGCAGCATGATATTTCACCCCCGCCCAGTATTGTGGGCTTGGCCTCTGAGGGGGCCCAGCTCATGAACTCTGGTCTCTCAACCGAGGTTGTTGAGACCATTCTTCACTCCAGAGCTCCATCCACGAGGAAGCTTTATGCCTTGAAGTGGAAACTCTTCACTTCTTGGTGTGGAAAGCACCTGCAGGACCCAGTTAACTGCCCAGTGGGTGCAGTGCTGGAATTCCTGCAGGAACGCTTCTCCACAGGGCTATCCCCCTCCACACTAAAGGTGTATGTGGCGGCACTGGCTGCTTACCACGTCCCTTTCAGTGGAGTTTCTCTTGGGAGACACCCGCTTATAACTCGTTTCCTTCGTGGCACACTGAGGCTGAGGCCAGCAGTTCGTACGAGGGTGCCGGCCTGGGATCTGGCCATCGTATTAGAAGGTCTTTCCCTAGCTCCTCTTGAACCTAATCGAAGAAGTTCCTGAGAAGTTTCTCACGTTTAAGACTATCTTTCTTCTTGCTATCTCCTCACTAAAGAGAATCGGAGATTTGCAGGCTCTGTCGGTTTCACCATTTTGCCTGGAATTTTCGCCTGGCATGGTTAAGGCTTTTCTGCATCCTAGACCAGGTTACATTCCCAAGGTCCCTACTAATGTTGTTAGACCTAAAGTTCTGCAGGCCTTTTGTCCTCCTCCATTTCTGTCGTCTGACCAGGAGAAACTTAATTTACTCTGCCCTGTTATGGCGTTAGACGCCTATGTCCACAGAACTGCCCTGTGGAGGAAGTCAGAACAACTATTTGTGTGCTTTGGGCCACCAAAAAAGGGGTGTCCCGCGTCTAAACAGAGAATGAGCAAGTGGTTGGTCGAGGCTATCTCACTTGCCTATGAGTTGGCTGGTCAGCCTTCACCTTTGGCTGTCCTTGCCCACTCTACCAGGAGTATGGCGGCTTCTAAAGCCTTACTGTCAGGAGTTTCCCTCAGTGACGTTTGTGATGCGGCTGGATGGTCTTCACCGCATACTTTCATTAAGTTCTACGACCTAGACTTAAGTTCTACCCCTGGGGCACAGGTGCTCTCGTCCTCTGTGCGCTAGTTCTCACATGGCGGTCACTTGGTACTATGGCGACGTGGGTATTAGCGTTCCCACAGCTTTGACGCAGCTCGAGTTCCCTTGAAAGGGAACGTCTCGGTTACGTATGTAACCCTAGTTCCCTGATAGGGAACGAGACGCTGCGTCATTCCACCATACTCCCGGCATTCCCGCTCGCGCTTCCTTCAGGCCTATCAGAAGCTGTTGCGCTTGTGTTTATGGGGTGCTTTATAGTTTCCTGGTCGATGACGTCACCCGCCTATGACGTTCCATCTCTCCATTGGGCTGATTCCATACGTGCTTCATGATGCACAACGCAGGGGCGTTCCCACAGCGTTTGACGCAGCGTCTCGTTCCCTATCAGGGAACTAGGGTTACATACGTAACCCAGACGTTTTCTTGACTCAATCGTAATCGCTAAATTTTCCTCCCTGCGCTATATTATTTAGTAAAAGTGCAACACTGATCACCAAACATAAGTCATTCTACTTTTTTCACATAATTGTTTTTCTCCTAATACAGACAAAGCATTATAATAAATATCTGCTTATTATAGTAGTCTAATTGATTTATTATGCATTTTTGTTCTACTTGATCCTTATGACTATTAATTCAAAATATGGCTGGGTAAACATAACTCTATAATTTTTATCACTTCTTATGAGAGAATATCATTTCTTAAATTCGAAGAATCCATCTTTTAGTCAGTCAATTTTAGTCAACAGAACAATTTACACCTATCTAATAAATTGCAATACATTTCACTTACTGTCTATTTTATTACCAAATTTAAACAATAAATTCCATTTTGACCTTTTTAATCTCGCGTGTTGCTTCTCATTCTCATTGTAGCTCCTCAGTTCAAGACTAAACTGAATACATTTTCTTCGTTTCTACTAATTTCTAAATAATCTATCATGAATAAACTAATTATGTCTCATGTAATCACTCCAACTAAGAAAGCTTCAGAGCAATGTTACATTTATCTCATAAAAGTCATTCAATAAACTCATTAGACAATTAGAAAAATAACTCTAGCAAATAACTTTTTGCACTCTTACATATTCCTTATATGTACATTTATTTTTCTTTATATCTAACAATCTAAAAGTTTGTCTATCAACCATTTAAACCATTAGCATTATAACTTAATTATTATTAAAACTTCCTTGTGTTCGTATGCAACTTATTTTTAATCTTCAATACTTCTGTTTAGTTGACCCATTATCTGACCTTATTTCTGATAGACTTCCAATCTAAGGATTACTTCTCTGTCAGAGATTTAATTTCTGTTCCTGTCCCTCCTCTGTTGATTTCATTGCTTTTACCCATCTATATCATGTCCACATGGTATACTGATATATGGCCTATTTTTGTCGCTGTTCTTATCTTAACTTTGTTTTTGCCACAAATTTCACAAAACTTTGCAAAAATGCCTTTTAATTTAAAATGCCTTTAATTTTATCTTTATTTTAAATTTTAATTTCCTTACCTTACTCCCCCCTTTGCGCACTGGTTTAAAACCATTGCGCATCTGGATTGAGAATATTCAAAAGTCTTCATTGGTTCAACAATCTGTCCTTCATGTGAATGCCAAATATCTATTTTTTAAATTTTAAAATTAAAATTTAATATTTGTTAAAACTTGCTTTAATTTTAACTGTAGCCTTAAGTTAATTTTGTATACCTTTGTATTGCCCAATTGCATCTGAGTACCCATTAAGATTTATTTAAAAGTTCTTTTTAGTTCTAATTTTTTCCTTCATGAATTGTCTTAATTCCCACTATGCTATATCAATTTCTTAAATTAATTGTTAACATTATTTTAGTTTCTTTTCTTTTTTTCATTATCATTGTTTTCTATATTGCTTTAATATATTTTTCTCTTCAATCATTTTTGTTATGGTGAGGTTATTATTAAGTTGCTACTGAATCTATTCAAGGGCTGAACATTCAATAGGAAAGTTGGTTGATGTTGACTATTGTTTGAGAAAGTTTTCATCCCTGTTGAATCTCTCTTCTTTCCACAGCTCGTCTCATTACTGTGTTTTTGGTCAAGTTTGTCTTCTTTTTCCATTCATGATTTGATCATTCTGTTAGTCTTGTCATCTTTACATCTTTCACCAGGGTGACTCTTGAGTCCTTCGTTGCAATGGACTCTTTCGCTCATTGTCAGCATGTCCTTGATCCCTCACTTCAGTTGTGGGGGGTTGCTGAAGTTAGTTGGTTTATTTTAAGTTGAGAGACATGAACTCATATGTCACTTTGTTGATCACTTCCTCTGAAATTACAAAGCACAGTTACTGGTTCTTTTTGTTAGACTCGTCCCAGAATCCTTCCTGGAATCGAGCTGCTGCTATCTGTAAATTAAAGCTTAATTATTTTTGTTAGTGACAACATCATATAATTTCAATCATCTGCTCATCTGTCCCATTGTCCTTCTCGATGTTACCTATAGAAAGGTCATGTGGGCTGAGTTGTGTCCTTTCTCTTTTCATTAACAGCAGGACTTTAATCCATATATTCCTATTTGTTTTTCATAAATTTGACTTTTCATCATTATTTGCAACTTTTTGCATTTTTCTCACAATAAATTTCAAATGTACTCTTATAATTAGTCAATTCAACTCAGTTATCTCTTTGTCTTGAGTTCCACTATTAGCACATTATTTATTAGGCATCTTGGACAATACTCAACCCACTTTGACAAAAGTTATAAGACAATATTTCATACTTTTGACAAAGATCAGCTCCATCATGATATGCTGAAAAGAAAGGCAGACGTGTTATTCTGCAAAGAAAGTCAGATATGTTATGTGCTGCGCAAATGTGGCACTGTTTTTTATTTTTTTTATTTTACTCTTTTCATTCTTTGTTTTTTCATATTGTTACTTCAGTTCCTGACCAGGTAATTTAACCAAATCCATCCATGGTCATTATTTTTTGGGCAGAATTTGCCCTGTGGGCCCACATGTTAAATTTTAAATACAGCTGTATTGGCAAAATAATTGATTTGCCTTAGATGTTTCTTCAAACACCATCTCTCACTCATTCATACTCAGTGTCTCTCTCACACACACTGGCCAGCATACATTCTTGCAGGTTGTGCTCTAAATGTGGCATCCTGTAATTTTAGCCACAAGGTCTGATCAGGTCAACACAACTATGTCAAACACTATTGAGAAGTGTCAATGATCATAAGGTTTAGTTTAACACCATTGTTATAATCCTTTTTTTCTTTTTACAAATTCTAATAGACTAAGTATTTTAGAATAATAAGCCTGCCAATTGTAATTTTTCAAATACATTTTGTCATTTGTTTTTCTGATTTTTCCTATTCTTTTTTGTTTTTGCTCATGAGCTGCTTTATGAAATAAATTGGAGATCTCTGCATAATCTTGGATCCATGGCCAACAACATTTCCATCTCATTATCCCAGTTTTGACAGGATTTGCGATTTCATAATTTTGGACTTTTGGAGTAATTTTTTCTCCAATCTATATCTCTAAAAACTTACCAAAACAAAATGGAGTGACCAGTATCATTGTTTTGCAAACAATAATAATATTCTTTGACATTTTGTTTACTATCTTTTTCTTTGCTACAGAATAATTTTTCTCATGCTTTTAGCCCTATAGTTTTTTAATGTAATAGCCCTCACTATAACAAATCCAGCCTCAGTTTGAACTATTTGGTGAGTTGAGCACCCACTTGTCTCTTTCAGTGTATTTTCTTTCTTTTTTTATAGGGCTGGACTTGAACCTATACTGAAAAAGAGGGTTAGTTTAGCAGAGAATAGAAAGAATTGCTTATGAGACCAGTGAATAATCAGAATGAATAAAGTTAATATAATAATTAACTAAATTTGAAGCAGTCTCTAGAGTGATAATCGGAGTTGCCACACCTGTGTTGCCCGTAAGGGAAGGGTTTCGGTCAGTTCTTCTGTTTTTAGATTATCAGTCTGTTGAAGCTTCTTGGCTGTCGCTCTGCATGTGTCGTCAGCTCAGCTGTCACTCAAAGGCCTGTTGCCGTAGACTGTAATATAGGCCCTTTTTTTCTCTGCCCCTTCTCAGTTTGGGCTTTGATAGATTTTGCCACAGCTTTGCATCACAGGATTTTCCCCTTTGTCCTCAGGAAAAAGTCTCCAGTGAAATAGTGAAAGTTCACCTTTTCCAGCATTAAATCAGTCTTTCTCCATGCTGAGTTTTCCAGAGAGTGGTCATCTTCAGAAGGGGAGCTGAAAGCCCCTCACCCACTCTTGTTCTTCTCTCTGCAGTCGTCTTTGACCTTTCACCTCTTCCATTCGACACTGAAGCCATCTGAAACTTGAACACTCAGAGAGCTGCATAGATCAAATTAATCTTTATAAATATTTGTTCCTGAGCTATTAGCTTTTTTTTATCTAAATTCCATTTTATTAAACCATCTTTTTCCTAGTTCTTTTATACTATATAATAATCACTGGTTGACAACAGCAGTTCCCCCATTCTGTTTTTAGTAAAGCAAGTTCTTCGTTGCAGGAAAAAGCAAGCTATCTCTTCTTTGCAATATCAGCAATAATCTAACATTTGATTTTCTGAGTATAATACAATTAAATAATTTGCCCTATCATAAATCAGACATCAATCTTTATCCTATATTTGCACGCTGTGCTCAAAATAACTCCATGGTGAATACAATTTTGCTCAGCCATTTCCAACAATTCACATTACCACAATTCTAAGATTGCTGTAACTTATTTATGACTGTTGAAACTTGACTGTTGTCCCTCAATCTTGTTCACTTTTAGCACACTGCACAAGTTATTTTTTCCTTAGCACAAACTTAATTATCTACAATGGAATCATTTTTTTCTCACTTTGTCTTCAGGGATAATGAGATACAAATTTTAGACGTCTTCAGATATAAGATATAATATATTAAGCACGTGCATTTATCTAGTGCATTTATCTTATTTATTTATCTATTAATATATATCATTATATCAGTCCATTTATTAATTAAATATATATTTTATACTTTATACAATTGTTTTCTTTTACTATTTCCTTTATTTTTACTACCCATCATTTATACAGTACTTGTCCCTCAAGCTCATTCACACATTTCTTGTCCCCTATTTTTAACCACAGGCACAGTCAAGCAGACACACAGGATCCCACATACACACATCCTCTACTCACACAAAACAGTGACAATACAATAACTTTAAACTATAAGACCTCTGCGATTCACTTCCTCCGACACAACAGAGTCATTTACTAGTCCCTTGTTAACCTATAACATGGCTAAACTTTTTCTGCAATAGTCGCCATCCATCAAGGCCCTCTTGGCAAAAATCCACAGAAAACGTACCCAGTCCCTTGTTAACCTATAACAAGGCAGTAACTATAAGCTAAACTTATCTGTGCGCATGCTATCTTATTATCCGTCAAGGCCCTCTTAATAAGAAACACAGAAAACTGATACCCTATACCAGTATACTTAATGATACCCTTTATCATTATACTTAATGATACCCTTTATCATTAAACTCAAATTTACAAAAAACTGATAACCTTTATCAGTAAACTAAAATCTACAAAAAACTGATAACCTTTATCAGTAAACTAAAATCTTTACATACGTACGACAAAACCTTTAGCGGCACATCAGCAGTACCAATATTCAACAATATACAATCTGCATCAGATTATATAAACACAGGCAAACACTAACGGGAGCTCCGCCGCGCTATGACACATTACTTGATATCGTCAACAACAATGCATGCACTTATTTCTAGAATCAAAGATCCTCTTTTTAATTTTATAGTTTTTTAAACTTGGAGAAGCATTTTAAAGGGTCTTACCACTCTGGCTCACTGGTGACAACACATACTTTTTCAAAAGCAAAAATTGCTCACCTCAAAGTACAGTGGCCACTGTTGTCTGTGTCGGTCACCAGTGTCGCCTTTCGTGGTTCCTTCAGCCTCAAAACCCAAGTCCCATCTGGGGTGCCAAATGAAGTGGTTTTCAATCTTTCTGAAAAATAACTTTGCAGAGATCTTTGATGCCAGAAATATTTAGACTTTATTTTCGAACGCCGTTCCGTTCCATAGAACGGCGCTCTAACGCTCTGGCCCTCCGGCCCACTGGCCCTCTGGCCTTCCAGCGCGCTCCCAAGTATTTTTTGGTTCAGAGTTATATACATACATCTTCTTCCAAAGAAGGTAACACACCCTATAGATAGTTTTGGGTAAAGGTCTTTTACCATGTGACTTCTCAGAATAGAATTTTCTGCAGCAAACAACATTCCATTCAAGGTCTTTCACATACACAGAGGAAATCCAAAGTCACAGACAGAAGAAATAATTGTGTCCAAATATATAGCTAAATTACTTAGTTTCTAAATAATAAAATCTTCAACAGTGGTCTAGGATACAGCGGTCGCAGCTTTGTTTCATCCGTTTATCGATCAAATATTCCAATATGATTGTAACTACACTTTTAATAATCCGATGTCCAGTATCGCCGAGACACCCGTCTGGTCATCAGCAGACGTGTCAGCGTTCACAGGGGATGCTGTATCTGCATTTGTAATGGGCCCATTAGCTCCATAGTTCGTGAAGAACGCCAAGTTGTGATATCCAAGATCTCTTTACAAAATATATTCATCCAGTCGACGCTTCTTTCCGGTGCATTTGATAATTTGATAACAGCTCCAAGAAGAGAGGACCCTACATGTAAACAAGATACGTTTAGCAACTTAGCCATTGTTTCAACTCACCTAAATAGTCTTTTAGACGGCAAGCTGTAGTCTCGCGCTGCAGTCCCGTGCTGTAGCCGGAAAAGGTAAACAATGTCCAGGTGGGAGGAGCGTTGATCATGTGCGACGAGTTAAGATCAGAGTTGCTTACAAGTGAAGAAGAAATGGTTCGTTTTTGTGCCTTTCCGAATTGTGGCAACAGAATGCGAAAATATAAGAGCTTAAATTTTCATTGTCTTCCTTTTCATGACCTCGAGATTCTGCAGTTGTGGCTAGTTGTACTTCAACTTGATGTGCAAACTCCCGTAGAAGTACTACGCGCTAAAGATTACCGCATCTTAGAGTGACATCATCGTAATGACAGTGTGTGTGTGTGTGTGTGTGTGTGTGTGTGTGTGTGTGTGTGTGTGTGTGTGTGTGTGTGTGTGTGTGTGTGTGTGTGTGTGTGTGTGTGTGGCCTGGTACACACTACATTATGGGGACAAAATGTCCCCATAAGGATGACAATATCTGAAATACTTGTTCGTGCGGCGGACATTTGTTGGTCCCCATGAGGAAAACAGCTTTTAAATCACACTAAGTGATGTTTTTTGAAAATGTAAAAATGCAGAAAGTTTTCTGTGATGGTAAGGTTTAGGGGAAGGGTTAGTATAAGGGAATAGAATATACAGTTTGTACAGTATAAAAATCATTGTGTCTATGGAAAGTCCCCATAAAACTTGGAAACTGTGTGTGTTTGTGTGTGTGTGTGTGTGTGTGTGTGTGTGTGTGTGTGTGTGTGTGTGTGTGTGTGTGTGTTCTATCGCCCCATGGTCCAGGTGTGGAGATGTGTGTGTGCGTGGGAACTCTATATTCGATCTCCCTCGCTCCAGGTGCGGAGGTGTGTCGTGGGAGGAGTCAGCGTGTGGCTACTGTGCAGACCCTCATGTAGCCATTTCTGGTCGGAGCGCTGAAGCGAGCGCAGGTGTTTCACAACGCGTCTCACAAAACATTTTGGAAACCAATGTCTTTTTCTCCTTCTTTCAGCAATAACGGAGTTTTGTAAAAACGTAAAACCTTTTTTAACTTTATACAACGTTTTTAATACCTTTAAACACTACTTAATTGTAAAAGTACAACTTTTCTTCAAACGTATGTTAGAAAATAAAACTATTTGCGTGATATAATTTTAATTCTACAACATGTATGCAACTCATGCTTTTAAAATGTATGTGCTTTAACGATACACATTGTTTTGATGTATTTTTATATGTGATTGTGAAAAGTACAACTTCAAATGTAAATGTGAAAGACCTCTTTTAAAATAAAAAACACACTGATCTCACCTCTGTCACGAAACTGCTTCGAGACACGAAGGTGGAGAATCCAAATGCAGTTTTATTAAGGGGTAATCCAAAACAGGCAAGGTCAAACACAGGCAGGCAGTCCGTACAAACAAACACACAAAGCAGGCAGGGGTCAGAGGCAAAAGAGTAATCCAAAACAGGCAAGAAATCCAAAAAGACCAAGAGACAAGAAAACAGGGCGAATGCTCAGAATTGCAGTGTGACACTAAAACAATACTTCACGGTGAGTGAATGAATGAACCTGGTATAAATAGACAGACTAACAGGATGAGACACAGGTGAATGCAATCAGTGAATGAGGTACAGGTGAATGTGATCAGTGATGGTAAGTCCGGGCAGTGAGTTATGGGAAATGTAGTTTGTGAGTGATAATAGTCTTATCTGGAGTGCCCTCTGGTGGCTCTCAAGGGCACTCCAGCTGGTGACCATTACAACCTCTGACTATGGCATTTATTATACATTTTCTTTAAAAAGATTAAAATATATTGTTTTAATGTTTTTCATCATTATGAACATTTTTTACATTGAGCCCTAGTGATCGTGGATGATTTTCCACGCTTAATGTGTTCAGACCAATACGGGGAGGAAGGGGAGGAGTTAGCGTGGGGAGAAATTCCATGCACAGGTGTACAGGCCGGAAGTGGGAGGGAGGGGAGGGGAGGGCTGAGTATCTCGGGGGATTCCCACGGTCACGTGACCAATCTGGAAGGGGCGTGGTCTAGCGTGGGAAATTCCCACAGCGTCATAAACGGGGAGGGGCGGGGCTTTATGGGGGGCAATAAAACTGTCAGTTTGATGAAAGCCGCCCTTATACCTCTCTCAGGTTTATGTTAAGATTGTTCTTAGTTCACTTAAATTAAAAGTTGTTATATTTTTTAAAGCCTAATAAATGTTCAAACGTATCACTGTAAAATCCAACAGTGATTCTAACTAAAACTTTTTAATTAACTTTACTTAATGTCTTAACTTAATTGTAAAAATCTAGTAATCTGTACTAATCACAAACTATGCTTTGTTTACTCAGAAAACCCAAGTAAAGATTAATTGATTGGTTTGAGTGCAGTTTTTGAGGCGGGGAAATTCTTAATCTTCACTCATTTCCTCCACTTCTGCAGTTATTTTTCTCTGTTTGCATTCACTCATTTCCCAAACTCATCTTGAATGTTGAACTGTCTTTGGTTGGGCACTTGGAACTTCATTTACTTTACTTTATTGTAATTCTCTTTCCATTGATGCAGCGATGCAACAAGAAATCAGTTTTTTGGTGTCAAAGGAAGAGAAGTAATTATATATATATATATATATATATATATATATATATATATATATATATATATATATCAAATACTCACGTAATGAGTGGAAATATGAAGTGTGTGTGTGTGTGTGTGTGTGTGTGTGTGTGTGTGTGTGTGTGTGTGTGTGTGTGTGTGTGTGTGTGTGTGTGTGTGTGTGTGTGTGTGTGTGTGTGTGTGAATGAATGATGTATAACGCAACTATATTTCATGTCTATTAATGATCTTTTATGATTTTGTTGCCAACACTTATGTCCTTAACACCTTGTGAAACTTTTAATTTGATTTATATAATACCTATTTCACTTTACTTGCTTTTTTTATGGCAACCGGTTTCCTGATATTTTCCTAGTAATGTGAACTCTAATGAGAAGTTAGCACAACTAATGGTTTTGATTCAACAGTACTTGAGTATACTTGATTAACAAGTTTTCTATACAAATGTTATTAAGTTGTGCCAACTAAAAATTAATACACTACTTAGAAAAAGTAAAATTTAATTGATCAATAAACACATAAGATGGGCACAAGTACTTAAACACATTCCCTCCTTAATTTAAGGTCAGAAACGTTATCAATATGGCCACAGACTTTTTCCTCTCATGGATTAAAAAAACAAGCGAAAATCACAATTAGAAAGAATAGATGGGATTCCTAATGAATGTTGATTGCACCCTCATTGAAACTGCGGGCACCTTAAACAGAGGCCAAGAATGTGCTCCCTGTCCCTCTCCACCAGCCGTTCTGATTGACTTCAGCTAAGCATTAGTCTGAATCATTTTAGAAAGCTGTCCACACTGGTAGACAGGACTAAATTCGAAAACACTGCAGTGTGCGTCACAGCTGTCCTCAAGTCAATTTGAGTTGAAAGGTCCTTTAATCTTATATTTTCTTTTTGACTAAATACAAAGTAAACTGGATGGCAAAGGTGTAATCCTTATGCATTTTTCATCAGCTCCACTATGTGCTGAAGTGGAAAATTAACAACACAACAAAAAGCATTTGGAGTCAGATCAAAAATAACCTCATTCATATGCATTTAAACATGCCACTATTTTGCAAATTCTCTCCCTCCAACCATACAGCTCTGATTAACTTATTCTCAGGGGGTCCAGAGCTAAAGAATAAAGCTAATATATTCCAGAACACACTGAGTACATAGCCTACATTCGAACAATACACAATAATTTAACTAAATCTGATTTACATGTTAAATGTAATACCCAATTTTTCAGTGTCTTTACCAAAAGATGCTAAAAAATAAATAAATCACACACTGTATAAAATAATTTACAAATAACCAATCACAAGCTGTAAATGGCATGCGACGAATTACACAGGAGCTGCAAGAAAATATCATCATGATGACAAAGCTGATCATGTTGTGACATCATTAGACACATCATATTAACAGTTCAAGTGATTAGCTCAAAAAACCTGAAAGCAGAAATGTGTTATGCATCTAGCAGTGGCTAAATAGGTCATGCTAACCAAACATTAATCCCTTGGGTTGTACTAGCACTGCAGGAAAATCAACTGCTACTCAATTGCCCTCTGAATAACCTCCAATGTGTTTTATATACATATATTTATTCATATTCGGCATGTAATGAAGTAAATTGAAGTAAATTAAGGAGTTGCTTAAAACATTTCTTACTGCCACTGCAGGTCCTTGTGTATGTGGTTAATGTCTGTAAATTACAGAGGAGTAGGCAGTAGTTATCTGTCAGCCATTCCACAAAGGAAGAATAAACCGCATGCATTTTAGACAGATGGGTGCTAAGGTTGCACCATCTACATTGTGTTGCTGATGTAAATACAGGCAATAGTAAAGTGTGGATAGCACAGGGTAATTACAGCTTCAACTCACAGAATATGGGGTGATTACAGCTGTCACCCTGCAATGGTTCATTAACAAATACGAAATTGACAATGGAAATTGTGAGCTGTAACCCTTAATTGCAATGTTACTTCATACTTTGACAGTAGTTGAACTTTAATGCTTGTACACCTACACTGAAATTAAAATAAGGGTGAAGTGAAGTTTCAAATAAAGCCAAATAAAGGCTGCTTAGTTATTATTCATTCTCATTGAATCTTGTAAGACAAAAAGGCTGCAAAACTGAAGAAAAAAAAGTTACTGTATCAAGGAATCTGTTCAACATGTTGAGGTGTTCACCATGTTTGGGTGCAAAATCCATTTACACACAAAAAGTGTTTTACTAATCACTTAAAAAAAAGTGACGAATATATAGCCTATTAAAAACAGAAAAATCTAGAATTCACTTCAAATAGCAAATGAATTGCGACTACATGATGGTTTCAAACTGATGTCATGTATAAAATCTAGTAGCTATATAATTTTCTTCTGATATTGTTAGCTACTCATAGGCCTTCCTTAAAATGGACTGAATGTTAAAACTTCAAACAATTTACTTACTTGTTGGATGGAGTTACTACCACGGTGCATGGGGAACAAAATCTATTAAAATATTTAAATATCTGAGAATGTTGACCAAAATAATGGATTGGACATGTTAAACTTCATGAAAGTGTTTTTTTTTTACCATTTTGGTGAAAAACTTTTTTTTTTACCATTTCTTTCTGTCAGTAATATATAATAGACACATTTGCTGAAGTGGAAAATTAACAACACAACAAAAAGCATTTGTAGTCCATTTAAATGACTTTAAACATGCCACTATTTCACAAATTCTCTCCCTCCAAACGTACAGCTCTGATTAACTTATTCTCAGGGGGTCCAGAGCTAAAGAATAAAGCTAATATTTCCAGAACACACTGAGCTTTTAGCATTAAATGGACAATCTTTACACGATTAAGTAATTCCTGAATCCAATGAGCAAGACAATAATTTAACTCATTTCAAAATCTGATTTACATGTAATACTGAATTTTTCAGTATAATGTTTTATGTTTTATATTTTACTTTCTATTTCTATTTATGCTAGAGGGGAAGAGAGCAATAGTGTATTATTATAATTTTGATAAAATTAAAAAAAAAAACATTTTTACATTGTGTGTCAAGATCATTAGTGACCGTCTCAGATCAATTTCAAAGCGGAAAAGTTTTTTTTCTTCTAAATGGCAGATAAAGTTCTGTCCCATGTCTCAAGATTCAGTGTTCTGTTCTTTTACTTACTTTCCTTTTGTCTTTTTCCACTTTCTACTCCACCAACACAAAGCAAATTAAAAAGAGAGCAGGTGGAAAGCACATACAGCCAGCAAGTTGCCCTAAACTTGTCTCAATCATGCATCTCTGGATTTAAGTCTTAAAGAGCAGCGGCCCCTTTCGTGTCTCTGAATTATTGAACCACATCTTCAAGTGAAGCATTTCCCCCTGGAGGATGTGGGGTTTGAAGATAAAAGGCATGTAAATGACAGCAGCTCTAAAATCAGGACAACCGCGTTCCTCCATGAGCTTCAACGAGCTGCTGGAACCGCTCAGTAAACCACCGTGTTTTCTGTATTTTGTGCCCATGTCGAATGTCTCTCATGTTTTCGCTGACTGTGACAGAGAGTCACTCAGAGGGATGGTTAGTCAACACCTTATCAGATTCAGCCTGGAAAATGATCTGTGAAACCTGTGCCATGTTTTTCTCCCTGATAGTGGGGATTCGTTTCAGTAGGCAGAATCCCTTGTCCTTTGAAGCAGCACATATGCTTGGGAAGGAACTATTCTACAGCTAACCTGTTATATACACGCAGTTACTAACATCAGCACAGTCCTTTACTAGCTCTTCTAAGTAGAAGGAGCGAACCTGCCATCCGACATAAAAAGGGGGGGAAATGCATGTTGTCAAGAAGTACATTTCTAGCATTTATTGAGATTGACTTGAGTCTTACAGCCTCTGACATGCAGATCTAAAAAATAATATGGATGCACCAATATAAAAATTCTGTCTGATAACGATAAATGGTCAAATAATTAAATTTCATAAATATTTGCTTTCTATACTAAATTTAGACAAAACAAAGTAGAAAAAGCTATAAATACTACAAGAATATGCTTTACTAAAAATATATAACTACTAAAAGAAAATTTAGGCATCAAAATAAAAATGTACAGTATGAAAGATGGACATTCACTCTGAGATTTGCCAAAGTTACATTTAACAGTGTTATTAGCTATTGGATTAACTTTAAATGAGCATTATATGATGCAAAGGTTAATTGCAAAAATAGAGAAAATCAGCAAGCATAATTATATCCAATGTTATTGTACCAATATTTTGTGAATTCCTAAAAATGTTGAAATTACCCTGATACTTTCGTATCACTTCTGTTTATTCTATTTTTTCCCACGGTATTCTAGGCCTAGACCCAATACAACACTACTCTAAAAAACAGCATATAAATCAACCAAAAGGGGCGTAAATAAAACTGAAAACAGGGAGAGCAAATGTCAACTAAATATCAACAAATCCACTGGGCAAACAAATCCTTTTGTCCATATAGCAGAGATATGGACCAACATGTGTTAGAAGGACAGCAACAGTGATGTTAGATAATCCTGAGGTTGGCTGGCCGACAGAATAAAAAGTTGTCTGATTAAGTGGTTAAAATAAAATATTATTTTTAAGCAAAAAAATTAACATATGATGCATTTTCTAACAATAAATTAAAAAAAGGTTAGCTCATTTAATTTTCTTTCAGATCATTTGGCATCACGTTATGGTGCCTTGGAAGGCCATCTAACACCAGTATTCTTGATGCCTTCTTACACAAATGTCTGTTACTGAGGCAACAGAACATATGGTTACCTTTGAATGGCCATAAATGGAGAAAGATATTTTTTTCACTATACTAGATGGTGTAGTTCCAGCATCTGCCAGCAGGTGTTAATTGGGCCATGCTAATCAACCAAATCCTGACACATTGTCACAAGTGACTGTCATAAAGTGTCGAAGGTGGGTCTAGAACCCGGGTTTCCCGGTCAGAGAAAGCTATTTCTCTACCTCTGGTCTACTGGGAAGACAGTTTGTAGAAGACCCATGTGCAGAAGCAAAAGCAAACTAGGAGGCTCAGATAACTCAAAAGCAGGTAGTCTTTACTTGATCACAGTTCTCAAATACAAACAAAACAGCAGTCGTAGCTTTACAAAACAAAACAAAGTAAGCCCAATGGCAACATAGAAACAGCACTTAACTCTTCAAGAACTCAGGATATCCATAGATGGTAGGCTCAAGACTGAACACAGCTCAAAGAAAACTGCCAACTTAAATAGGGCAAAATACAGGTGGAACACATTAACTTGATTAGCAGTCATAACTAAAGAGTTCACAGCAGGTGGTGCCGGCTAGTGGCTGGGAGAATAATTGCAGGAAGGAGCAGTCAGCTCTCCCTAGTGGCTTGGAGTGTCATTGCAAGAGGGATCAGACAGTGCTCCCTAGTGGCTTGGAGAGTCATTGCAGAAGGAGTCTTACAGGAGCCCCTCTCTCAGGAACGGCTCCTGACGTTCCGTTGGCTACGGTTGGAATCCAGACAGTGGAACTCTCTGATAAGGTCTGGATCTAAGACTCCACGGACTCGTTGAGAATCCAGCAGTCGAAGGACAGTGTACACTGGCTGCCCACCAACGATCTGGGGTAATGGGGGCGGCTTCTTGGCTGTGGACAGAGGAGACCAAACAACAGGCTTCAAACGTGAAATGTGAAAAGTGGGGTGGATGCGCATAGACCTGGGTAGGAGTAGCCGGTATGACACGGGGTTGATCTTCCGAAGGATCTTAAAAGGACCGATGAATCGTGGGGCCAGTTTCCGAGACTCTAGATGAAGTGGAAGATCCTTAGTTGACAACCACACCCTCTGACCCTGACGTAGGGATGGCCCGATTCTACGGCGCCGGTTGGCCTGTTTCCGTTGCCGTTGCGATGCTCGAACTAAGGCTGTGCGTGCTTTCCGCCAGGCCTGGACTAATTGGTTTGCGGCTGGTACCTGGACCTCCAGTTCCTGCTCAGAAAACAAAGATGGGGGAAACCCAAATTGACATTCAAAAGGAGACATGCCCAAGGATGAATGGTGTAGAGTGTTATGAGCAAACTCAGCCCAGATCAGACAGGAGCTCCAGGTGCTTTGGTTATTGGAGACCAGGCATCTGAGAGTCTTCTCAATCTCCTGGTTGACCCGTTCTGTCTGACCATTAGAATGAGGGTGGAACCCAGAAGACAGACTGATGGATGTTCCAATAAGACGGCCAAAAGCCTTCCAAAATCGAGAAGTAAATTGCGACCCCCGATCAGAGACCATGTCCTGAGGAAACCCGTGGATCCTCAAGACCTATCCAAGATGGCGCCGCGGATGGCTGCCTCGGTGTGGAGCTCTCCAGCTATTGTGTTGTTTTTGTTCGTTTGTTCTGCGTTTAGTCATTCTTTTCCTATCAGTTTCACCAAAGACGAACTACTGGACATTAGGAAACACACACCAGAAACCTTTTCTACAGTTTTTGATTATTCGGACGTTTTGCTGGACATTCTCGTCGGAGGTGCAGCGTTGTTGTTCAAACGCGCGTTCAGACGCAAACGCGGGAAGCGAGCCGGCGCGCTGGTTAAACTCCGCGAGCGCGGCCTGCGCACTGCACTCCCCAGTATTCATCTCGCGAATCTCCGATCCCTTCCTAACAAAACGGATGAACTTCTTCTCCTCACCCACACTAACAAGGATTTTTTAAACTCTGCTGCTTTGTGCTTCACTGAAACCTGGCTGAGTGAAGCCATACCGGACAATGCAATACATCTGCCGGGCTTCCAGCTGTTCCGAGCGGATCGCATCGCGGAGCTAACGGGGAAAACGAGAGGTGGTGGATTGTGTTTCTACATTAACGAAAGTTGGTGTTCAGATGTAACAACACTGAAGAAGATGTGCTCTCCTAATTTAGAGGCACATTTCATAAACTGTAAACCCTTCTACTCGCCTCGGGAATTTTCCTCTTTCATTCTCGTGAATGTTTACATCCCTCCAGACGCGTGCGTGAGCGCGGCGCTACAACAGCTGGCTGAACAAATATCTGAAACGGAACAAAGGTACCCAGACTCTCTTTTAATCATTCTTGGGGATTTTAACAAAGCAAATCTTTCCCGTGAACTACCAAAATACAGACAGTAATATACTGGACCACTGTTACACCACAATAAGAAATGCGTATCACTCCGTCCCACGGGCAGCTTTGAGGCTCTCTGATCACTGTTTGGTTCATCTCATACCGACCTACAGGCAGAAACTGAAATCAGCTAAACCTGGATTAAGGACTGTAAAAAGATGGACTAATGAAGCAGAGCAGAATCTACAGGCCTGCTTTGATTGCACTGATTGGACTGTTTTTGAAGCTGCTACCAATGATCTGGATGAGCTCACAGATACTGTAACATCATATATAAGTTTCTGTGAGGATCAATGCATTCCTACCAGGACATTCTTATCATTCACTAATGATAAACCATGGTTTACTGGGAAACTCAAACACCTTCGTCATGCCAAAGAGGATGCTTACAGAAGTGGGGATAAAATCTTGTATAACCAGGCCAGAAACAGATTGACAAAGGAGATCAGAGTTGCTAAAAGGAACTACTCTGATAAACTGAAAAACCAGTTTTCATCCAACGACCCATCATCAGTCTGGAATGGCCTGAGGAACATCACCAACTACAAGTCACCATCCCCTCGATCTGTGGACAATCAACACCTGGCTGACGATTTAAATTCATTTTACTGCCGGTTTGAAAAGCCCTCATTCACACCACACACCCGGTCTGATCTGCACTTCACACTTTCACCATCATCTCCTGCACTCCAATTATCTCTCCCCCCTCCTGCCATCCAACCTGAGCTTAAGGTCTGTGTGGAGGACGTGAGCCGAGTCTTCAAAAAACAGAAGACTAGGAAAGCCTCAGGCCCAGACAGCATCTCATCTGCTTGTTTAAAAGCCTGCGCTGACCAACTGGCCCCGGTCTTCACGCAGATCTTCAACAGATCATTGGAGCAGTGTGAAGTTCCCTGCTGCTTCAAACGCTCCACTATCATTCCTGTCCCCAAAAAACCCCAAATCACTGGACTTAATGACTACAGACCTGTCGCTCTCACGTCTGTGGTCATGAAGTCGTTTGAAAGACTGGTGCTGGCCCACCTGAAGGACCTCACTGGACCCTTGCTGGATCCCTTTCAGTTTGCTTACAGAGCAAACAGGACTGTGGATGATGCAGTCAACATGGGACTGCATTATATCCTGCAACATCTCGACAGACCAGGGACTTATGCAAGGATCCTCTTTGTGGACTTCAGTTCGGCCTTCAATACCATCATGCCTGGTCTTCTCACAGCCAAACTGACCCAGCTCTCCATACCATCCTCGATCTGTCAGTGGATCACCAGCTTCCTGACGGACCGGCAGCAGCGAGTGAGACTGGGGAAACACACATCCAAGACACTCACAATCAGCACCGGAGCCCCCCAAGGGTGCGTTCTCTCCCCACTGCTCTTCTCCCTGTACACTAATGACTGCACTTCTAAAGACCCCACTGTCAAGCTCCTGAAATTTGCAGACGACACCACTGTCATCGGTCTCATCCAAAACGGTGACGAGTCTGCTTACAGACTGGAGGTTGAACAGCTGGCTGCCTGGTGCAGTTATAACAACCTTGAGCTGAACACGCTCAAAACAGTGGAGATGATCGTGGACTTCAGGAGGAACAGCCCAGCACTCCCCCCACTCACCATCATGAACAGCACTGTGGAAGCATTCAGGTTCCTGGGCACTATCATCTATCAGGATCTGAAGTGGGACAATCACATTGACTCCACTGTGAAAAAGGCCCAGCAGAGACTGTACTTCCTTCGCCTGCTGAGGAAGTTCAACCTGCCACAGGATCTGCTGATTCAGTTCTACTCAGCCGTCATTGAGTCTGTCTTGTGCGCTTCCATCACTGTCTGGTTTGGTTCAGCTACCAAATCAGACATCAGGAGACTACAACGGACAGTCCGGACTGCGGAGAGGATCATTGGTGCCCCCCTGCCAAACCTCCAGGACCTGTACTCTTCCAGAGTGAGGAAGAGAGCAGGTAAAATCATCACAGACTCCACTCACCCTGGACACCACCTGTTTGA
The DNA here is from genome assembly GCF_051911475.1 of Siphateles boraxobius. Taxonomy (NCBI): domain Eukaryota; kingdom Metazoa; phylum Chordata; class Actinopteri; order Cypriniformes; family Leuciscidae; genus Siphateles; species Siphateles boraxobius. The sequence continues at coordinate 15,925,750 of NW_027509193.1, forward strand.
ACTGTTACCGTCAAGACGGAGACTCAGATCACTGGCCACAAGAACATCTCGGCACAGGAACAGTTTCTTCCCACAGGCCATTTCCCTCCTGAACAGTTAACACTCCTCCCAAGGCATATGCCTGTAAGTGCAATACTCCCACTGTTTAGTGCAATATCCTACAACTCAGGTGATACTTATATGTATATTTATTTATTATAATATTCAAAACACTGTAAATAGGTTCATAATCTGTAAATCTGAAAATGTCTATTCTGACTAAACCCAACTGTGATAGTTTTATTCTCATATATTTATATTTTTTTATTCTTATAATTTGTAGTATTATGTTTCATGTTGTATTTGTATATGTCCCCTGGAAGCCTCAGTACCAAAACAAATTCCTTGTGTGTGCAAGCACACTTGGCAATAAAGCTCTTTCTGACATGCTGCATCATGAGGTCTGCCGTCTGACAAGCTGTGGGGATCTTAGGTAAAGGTATCAGATGACATTCTTTTGAGAATCTGTCTACCACCACCAAGATGACTGTGTTACCTTGCGATTTAGGAAGTCCAGAAACAAAGTCCAAGGAGATGTGAGACCATGGACGTCGCGGGATGGGTAAAGGGTGAAGACCTTGAGGGTGGGCTTTAGGTTCTTTATTTTGGGCACATACAAAACAGCCAGACACAAATTTTCTGACATCTGCTTGCATACTGGGCCACCAGAACCGTGTCTGGATACGCTTCAAAGTTCTTGTAACTCCAGGGTGACCCGAAAGAAGAGATGAATGTCCCCACTGCAACACATCAGATCGTACAACATCAGGAACAAAAAGACGACCTGGGGGGCCATTACCTGGGTCAGGCTGTTGTCGTTGAGCCTTCTTTACTGCCAACTCCATTCCCCACTGAACCCCTGCCAAAACCTTGAAGCCTGGAATGATGGGCTCGGGTTTGTCCTCCACCTCTGGCGTATCAAACTGTCTCGAAAGGGCATCGGGCTTAGACTTCTTAGAGCCTGGTCTATAAGAGAGGATGAACTCGAAGCGATTAAAAAAAGAGAGCCCATCGGGCCTGCCGAGGATTCAACCTTTTAGCCTCCCGGATGTGAGGTTTTTGTGGTCGGTCCAAATGATGAATGGGTGTTTGGCTCCTTCCAGCCAGTGTCTCCATTCCTGGAGCGCCAACTTCACCGCCAGCAACTCCCGGTAACCAATATTATAGTTCTTTTTTGCTGGGGTAAGTCGACGTGAAAAAAAGGCACAAGGATGAAGCTTACTGTCCCTCGTGGTCTTTTGGGACAAAACAGCTCCCACTCCAAAATCTGACGCGTCCACTTCAACTACAAAGGGCAACTCTGGATCGGGGAGGGTCAGGATTGGTGCAGAGGTGAATCTTTGCTTGAGCAGCTCAAATGCTTGATTAGCTCTTTCAGTCCATTGAAATTGCCTTGAGGTCTTCTTGGTAAGGGCTGTAAGGGGTTCTGCAATGGAGCTGGAATTCTGTATAAATCTCCTATAAAAATTCGCAAAACCAAGAAAGCGCTGAACCTGTTTTACAGAGAACGGCTGGGGCCAGTTCAGAACTGCACGGGTTTTGCCAGGGTCCATCTGAATGCTGCCATTAGAGACAATGAACCCAAGGAAGGAGACAGTTGGTACATGAAACACACATTTCTCCACCTTCACGAAGAGGTTGTTCCTTAACAGTTGAGACAAAACCTGCCGGACATGATCTTGGTAACAATGGGAGAAGATTAAGATGTCATCAAGATAAACAAACACAAACTGGTTAAGCATCTCTCGTAGAACAACATTAATGAATGCCTGGAAGACGGCTGGGGCATTGACTAGGCCAAAGGGCATTACCTTATATTCATAGTGACCAGTTGGGGTGTTGAATGCAGTCTTCCACTCATCCCCGGCTCGGATCCTAACTAGGTGGTAGGCATTCCGAAGGTCCAGTTTGGTAAATATAGTTGCACCTTGAAGGAGTTCAAAGGCTGTAGTCATCAATGGCAGTGGGTAACGATTCTTTACAGTGATACGATTTAAACCCCGGTAGTCAATACATGGCCGGAGACTGCCATCTTTCTTACCCACAAAGAAAAACCCGGCTCCTGGTGGTGAGGTTGAAGGGCGGATGAATCCACTGTCAAGTGCCTTGTTGATATATTCTTCCATAGATGCTCTCCCAGTGGCAGACAGAGAAAATAGTCTCCCTCGGGGTGGACAAGTTCCAGGGTGCAGTTCAATGGCGCAGTCATAGGGTCTATGGGGTGGAAGAGAAGCAGCACGTTCCTTGCTGAACACTTCACAGAGGTCTGCATTCTCCTGGGGACACGGGTTGACTCGGGAGAGGCAGCAAGATCACTGGAAGCCACTTGACTCAGCCCAGAAATAGCCAGCATCTCTGTGGATGGGACTGATGACTCAGGTATTGTAGGGAAGGTCGTTTGTGGCTCAGGAGAATGACAGAGAGACAAGCCAGACACACAGCAGTTAGGCCCCCACTCGCTTATTTGGTTGGAAGACCAATCAATTTGTGGATTATGCAAAACTAGCCAAGGATACCCAAGGATCAAGGGGAATTCGGGAGAATTGATTAAAAAGAACTGTATCACTTCTCTATGAGAACCCACTTGAAAGTGGAGGAATGTGGTGCACTGGCTTACCTGGCCAGAACCTAGGGGCCTCCCATCCAATGCAGTAACAGTCAGAGGATCATGGAGAGTGATGGGCTGAATCTTTAACTGTTAGGCCAGTGTAAACTCCATGAAATTCCCTGCAGCACCAGAGTCTATGAAAGCCATGAGCTCATGAAGTTCATTGCCCCAGGAGAGTTTGACATCAATGGAAAGGTCCAAAGCTGCTGGTCGGGGGTAAGTGATTACTCTCGTCCCAGGCCCCCTCTTCTTGGGCGAGAGCTGCCTTTTCCCACCAGTTCAGGGCAGTTGGCTCGGAAGTGACCTGACTCACCGCAATACAGGCAGCACTTATCTCTCATCCGTCTCTCCCTCTCCGCCTGTGCTCCTCAGAACACCCGATCAGTGAGGAAGGCTCCATAGAACCAGTGGAGATGTTAAACTCAGGCAGTCGAGTCTCACGGCGACGTTCACCTTGTCGATCCCGGATGCGGTTGTCCAGTCTGATGGCAACATCGATCAGAGACTCCAAGTCAGGGGCTGAGTCTCTGTATGCCAACTCATCCTTTAATTAGTGTGATAGGGCACGATGGAATGCAGCTTTGAGGGCTCGCTGATCCCACTCACTCTCTGGAGCTAGGGTGCGGAACTTGATAGCAAACTCTGCAACACTGCGTCTTCCTTGTGTGAGTTGAAGCAGTCGATGATCAACCTCTGCTCCACTAACAGGGTGGTGGAATACCTTCCTCATCTCTGATATGAAGAGGTCGCTGCTGGTAGTGAGAGGAGACTGCCGCTCCCATAGAGCTGTAGCCCAATCTAACGCCTTTCCTACGAGAAGGGTTGTCATATATGCCACTCTGCTGCACCCTGTAGGGAAACTGTTAGGCTGCAATTGGAAAGCAAGAGTACACTGTGTTATAAATCCTCTACACCTCTCTGGGTTCCCATCATACCTCTCAGGGGCTGGAAGTCTAGGCTCAAGTAGGAGACCTGCTGGGGGACCTGGCTGAGGAGTACCTTGAGATTGAGCTGGTAGGACTGGAACAGCTTGAGATATGGACTGGGTATGTGGAACTGGAGAGGCTTGAGATATAGACTGATGTCTTAGACGCTGGAGAATCTCATTTAGAATCTGTTCATGCTTGTTAATGGCTGAAGCTTGGCTAGAGAGCTCAGAGAGGATGCGTTCCACGTTGGAGGGAGGAGTATGTTCTTCTACTGGGTCTACTTCCATGGTTCAGTCTTGCTGTCACAAGTGACTGTCATAAAGTGTCGAAGGTGGGTCTAGAACCCGGGTCTCCCGGTCAGAGAAAGCTATTTCTCTACCTCTGGTCTACTAGGAAGACAGTTTGTAGAAGACCCATGTGCAGAAGCAAAAGCAAACTAGGAGGCTCAGATAACTCAAAAGCAGGTAGTCTTTACTTGATCACAGTTCTCAAATACAAACAAAACAGCAGTCGTAGCTTTACAAAACAAAACAAAGTAAGCCCAATTGCAACATAGAAACAGCACTTAACTCTTCAAGAACTCAGGATATCCATAGATGGTAGGCTCAAGACTGAACACAGCTCAAAGAAAACTGCCAACTTAAATAGGGCAAAATACAGGTGGAACACATTAACTTGATTAGCAGCCATAACTAAAGAGTTCACAGCAGGTTGTGCCGGCTAGTGGCTGGGAGAATAATTGCAGGAAGGAGCAGTCAGCTCACCCTAGTGGCTTGGAGTGTCATTGCAAGAGGGATCAGACAGTGCTCCCTAGTGGCTTGGAGAGTCATTGCAGGAGGAGTCTTACACACATTGAACACATAACCAAGTCAGCAAGTTTTCAAACGCAGATCTTTCTCTACTTAGCAACACAGTCCAATCCTATCATTTAGAGTAAAGTTGGCTTGCTAGATTATACATGCATACTCTCTATGAAGTAGCATCCTCATGCCTCATATTAGGATGTACATTCCTTTTTTTTCTTTCTTTTTTTTAGTGAAGCTTGCTGAGGGCTGCTATTAGGAACTTTTAAAAGACAATCTCGGTTAACACAGTCTGAAACAACCACATGGTAAGCTAACCTTTATCCCCATATAGGTTTATGCTATAGCATTACCAGTCATAATTTCAATGTGAAACCAGATATCAACTGGATATGTACGATTACACACATGATATATATAATCAGCACAAACGTGGGTTGAGTGTAGAGCTTTCTCGCATCCAAACGCAGCCAGAGGATCTTCACATGACTAATGCTGTTTGCCATTAATTTGCTATCTAATTAAATATTTAATTAATCAGAAGCTGTAGAGCATAGATGAGTAAAGGTTGCCATTTGTCTAAAATGCCATTGACAGGATATGCCACTCCCCTATAAACTTTTGGTGACATCTAACCTCTGCCCCCAAGCCTTGTTTATACTCAGCGCGTTCGCAAGAGCGCGAAGGTGCGCACGGCAAAAATGACGTCATTGCGGTGTGGGCGGTCGTGCGCGTTGGGTGCGCAAGACCCCATTTCGCCTGGCGGTGTGCACGGCACTTTTTGTAACATCGCGCGCGGCGCCGCATCCAAAGATGAACAAGTTCCAGCCGAATCTGGCCGAACTGGTACATCTGTACCAGCATGTTTATGATCCTTCTATACACAGAGACATTTGCATTGATGGGCGACCATAAAAGACTCTCATTTTGTGAATAGGAACACATTTGCATTATGCACCCAGTTTGCACTTGTCTAAGGTAACAGCTTACATTTACAAAATAAGCCTACTATAGCAGAAGTAAGCCCTGCTGATGATAAGCCTTCAGTTGTTTAACTAGTTTACATGCAGTGAAAGTACAATAAACCTACTGTATTTATTACTTTTTTTATATGAATCAGAAATTAATAAACTAAACGGCAAACTACTTCTTCACTGCTGATTCCTGGTGGTTTAGAGGAGAATTACTCCGACCTAGTCGCCCCCTGTCGGTTCACAGAATAGCACAACGGCGAGCGCGTCAAGTATAATGGTGTGTTCACACCGAACGCGAATAGAGCGTCAAATACGCGTCTATCGCGTCTAGTTAGACGGTTGAACATTGCTCGAGTTCAATTTTTTCAACTTGCGCAGAAGACGTTCGCGGCAAACGCGTCGCCCAATTCGCCGGGCATGCACCGGGCGTCGCGAATGGCGCTTCTATTCGCGTCTTTGCATTGACTTTGTATTTAATCTACTCGCGCAAATAATTAAATTCGCGCTCGGTGTGAACACACCATTAGATTATGGTGGGTGAAACTAGGATTAGGCCTTAGTTCAATTAGGACATTTAAGTAGCTTTTAAACATGCCTTAGAAAAAACATTACTGGTGTACATCTTGAGACAAAACAATGGCAGTGACATATTTTAAGATATGTCACTGTGCGTTGCTTTCAGTTAAAACAGCTCAAACATGCATTTTAGTCAGGGACTAGGCTTAAACCTTGTCTGTGAAACTGGGGTAGGGGTCCCAAACTATCAACTTACAGGTTGTGTGTCCCACATGTATTGCTTGTGTTTTGACATGATGCTCGGTTATTCCAGCCACTTTCTTTTTCCTGACTGACTTTAATAAAAAAAAAATTATTAATTTTTTTTTGCCATTACATTTTTGCAGTTTATGTAAATATATGACCATTATATCATAAACCAAAAAAATTCTAGTCACTTACAGTTTTTCTTGATTGCTTAAAGACTATAACCAGGCTTTTGAACTAAAATTTCAGGTGAAGGTGAAGGGCAAGGAGAAAAGTCTCGGATGAAATTCGTGCCACTCTAGTTGCTCATGTCTTTGTCCATGGTATGACTATGAGGGAGGCTGGGCTACGAGTAAGGCCAAATTTGAGTCGCTTCAACGTTGCCTCGATCATAAGAACCTTTTCAGGAGAAAAACAGGTAGATGTACTACAGACTGCTCTCTAACTTTTGAGAGCTGTACTATGTGCTGTTACAACACATACATGTACTGTAGCTGTTGCACTATACTACTGTAATAAAAAGAAATGCATCAAAGTGCCTTACATACAGATAGTTTTCTGAATGCTTCCATTTTTTAAAAAGGATGTGTTACAGTTACAGTAATCAGTACTTCTATTTTTCTAGGTCACAGAGATGATGAAATGGAAGAAGCCTGACAAATATTTCAGTTTAGGTGTGCCAGCGGGGAACAGGCATTCAAGAGGATTTTAGCCTCGCTGCCTGGCTAGAGCCAATATAGCCTGTGATGTGAACGAGATTCTCTGGCCTGACCCAGACCAAACACAGGATGCTGAATTTATTTATTTTGTGTGTGTGTGTGTGTGTGTGTGTGTGTGTGTGTGTGTGTATTGTACTGTGTAGTACATGAATGAATAAAATGTGCCAATGTATCCATTGGTTGTGTCTTTTATGTTCATGTGAAAAGGTTTGTGAGGGGGGAACCACAAGCAACATAACTTACCAGTTTTGGAAATGTTGTTTTAAATGTATTGCACCTGTGTGTGTGTGTGTGTGTGTGTGTGTGTGTGTGTGTGTGTGTGGGCTTGTATGGAAAGTCTGAGGGCATTTTTTTTTTTTTTTAAGCAAGAGTGAATGGTTTTGAGTGCAGAGCTTCATTTTAACCTGAAAGTAGGATGTTTAGGGAATTGGGTGAGGCGTTTTGGATTTGTGTTTATTGTTTTGAGAATACGAGGCATAGTTTCAAGAAATGTGTTTAAGCAATAGAGAAAAACTGTAACAAAACAACCTGAAACAGTTGAGTAAACTGAGTTGCTCAAATCCAAAAGGCATCTTTCCATCCATTAATAATAATAACAATTAGCTGCTCTAATAATTGTACAGAAAATTCACATTATAACAAATCTGATAATAGGCCAATTTCTAAAATTATTAAATCAATTCAAACATTGTTCTAAAATATTCAACACAGGGTCAGTCATGTAGGCCTACTTGATGATTTGCATTATTACCAACAAGAAAAAAGTTGAATATCCAACACAAGATTATTTCCTCCTTTCAAATAATCCTAATTAAATGTCTCCTGCACTTCCTGTTGTAGACAATGTGGAACACTATACTACAATGGTAATTCAAATTCATAATATTGGGTAACTGATGTCTACATATGTACCCCACAAACTCCAACTTGTGGGAATGTCACAATGGTTGTAAAAACAGTTTGTTGTTGTTGTTTTAGCTGTACACCTCTCCCCCTGGTGGTGAACAACACCTGTCTACTGAGACCCAAGTAACTGAAGTTTGAGACACCTAAACAACTTTTCATTTTTAGTCCAACAAACGAGGGAGAGTAACTGGCAGGATATTTCATGAATAGGCCTTTCCTAAAATATGGCATATATTATTTGAGGTCTAAGAGACCAGGACGTTAAAATTCATTCTCCGTTCTCACTGAAGCCTTTTCTGCATCTTCAGCTGTTTTTGAATTGATAGACTGAGCGAGTCTTTAATAGCTGCATTCTTTCTTCAGTCACATAATAATATATATTAGCCCTGCGAGGTCTGTTAACCACAGCACTGCAGCAAAAAGCTAACAAAAAAAATCAGAATCATCATGTATAGCCATTTACCACATACAAAAGATTACTCTGGAAACTTATTTAATTTTAAAAACCGTAGGAGGTCATTTAGTGTAAACAAACAAATTTAGTGAATTCAATAACTCGATTATTAAGCATATTATAGTTTTTTAAACAATTGCTTGCAGACAATTTCTGAAACTATGGCTACATTTCTCAAAACTCTAAACACAAAACATGCACACAAGATGCAAAACGTCATACATGCACTGCACACATCTCTTGCAAAAGCAAACACTTGCAAAAGCAAAACTATTTTAAGTTTTTTTGCGTAGTAACTGAACACACAAACCATTAAATGATTAGCCACATACATGACCTACTACACACAGATGTAAAAAATGTAAAACACTATTTATTGTGTTTTTGCTTGTTCAGTGTGCAGTGGAGTGTACAGTAGTTTGTAATAGCACTTGCACATACTTTATATTGATAAACTTTACATTTATTGAATTGAACTGAATCAACATTAGGGTGACCACCCATCCCGCTTTGCGTTGTACCGCACAGCATTTTCACCCCTTGTCCCGCACATCACATATTGAGAAAATGTCCCGCATTTTCATCAGTCTGTTAGTTTTTAATTATTATATTAAGAAAACGTGCATGCGTTCTTTTGTCTTTTTAAGAAAGCATTTTATTTATTCCTTTTGCGGTATAGTTTTTCACCTATATTTAACAGCGCTTCGTCAGAAGTACAAATACAACAGCCGTTTTTAAAATCCTATCCAATGGTTGAAAGCAAAAGAGTGAACACGGTCACTAGTGGGTTGTGACGGCTGTGGATCGAAATGTCGAGCAGTGATTCATTTTTATCAGCTGAAAGGCAGAATACAAATGTTTTTATTAAGTTACATAAACATTATTTCACGAGTTCACACTTACATCAATTAAACAGAGTAAAGATTATGCGTATTTGGCGTGCTGTCCGGGGGAGGGCTCCGAGCTCGGAATTTTGCCCGAACCCAGAGTACTCCCCCCATTGTTGTAAGAGTATTAGGACTATAAGTGAGGAGATGGGGTGGTGGAGGGATGCCGTTAAACTGTCAATGAACGGAGGTTAGTTTGCTGTATATATACACAGCGATTAACTCATTGATTAAGCACCACTCTTGTCTAATTAGGTTTGATTATCTGAATGTGCTCCACGTGTTTAATTAGGTTTAATTATCTGAACGTGCTCCTCCCGAACTTTGTTAATAAAACATCATTTCACGAGTTCACACTTACATCAATTAAACAGAGTAAAGATTATGCGTATTTGGCGTGCTGTCCGGGGGGAGGGCTCCGAGCTCGGAATTTTGCCCGAACCCAGAGTACTCCCCCAAAAGGCAAAAAGAGCAAAGGACAGCCGCCAGACTAAAGACCCCCCAAAACGCAGAGAATTTGGCGGGCTGGCGTTTTGAGAATAAGCCTGGTTGCTTGACCAGGAGGGCCTGCTGGCTCACGAACGGGGAGCAGTCGTAATTTGGAACAGTTGGGAGGGCTCGCACAGTTTCTCGACGGGAGCAGCTCACAGCGTCAGACAGGTGAGCTCTACCGGCCGATGAACAGCGTGATTTATGCCGCCTGACCAGGAGGGCCCATGTTGCTTCTGGCGGAAGCAGCTCACTGTGCTAGGCGGACGGGCCCTATTGGCTGACGAATGAGGTGTGATCTCTGCCGACCGATGGGCGGGGAGCAGCGAGATCTAAGATGGCCGACCGATAGGGCCCATGTAGCTTCCGACGGGAGCAGCTCACAGCGTCGGACTGGTGGGCTCTACCGGCCGACGGCGGAGTGACAAATTTTGGAAGCCCGGCCGGGAGATTTCTTGCTGTGTCTGCTGGGAAATCAATACCTGCTGGATGGGAAAGAGGAAACATAGATGAATGCTACGTCCACTGGGAGACCAAAGCTTGCTGGACGGAGAAGGAAAAACAGATGCATGCTATGTCTGCTAGGAGACCAATGCTCGCTGGACAGAGGAAGAGGAAACCTAGATGCATGCCACGTTCGCTGGGAGACCAATGCTCGCTGGACAGAGAAAGAGGAAACATAGATGCATGCGACGTCCGCTGGGAGACCAATGCTCGCTGGACAGAGAAAGAGGAAACATAGATGCATGCAACGTCCGCTGGGAGACCAATGCTCGCTGGACAGAGAAAGAGAAAACAGATGCATGCGACGTCCGCTGGGAGACCAATGCTCGCTGGACAGAGAAAGAGGAAACATAGATGCATGCGACGTCCGCTGGGAGACCAATGCTCGCTGGACAGAGAAAGAGGAAACATAGATGCATGCTACGTCCGCTGGGAGACCAATGCTCGCTGGACAGAGAAAGAGGAAACAGATGCATGCAACGTCCGCTGGGAGACCAATGCTCGCTGGACAGAGAAAGAGGAAACATAGATGCATGCGACGTCCGCTGGGAGACCAATGCTCGCTGGACAGAGAAAGAGGAAACATAGATGCATGCAACGTCCGCTGGGAGACCAATGCTCGCTGGACAGAGAAAGAGGAAACATAGATGTATGCAACGTCCGCTGGGAGACCAATGCTCGCTGGACAGAGAAAGAGAAAACAGATGCATGCGACGTCCGCTGGGAGACCAATGCTCGCTGGACGGAGAAAGAGGAAACATAGATGCATGCAACGTCCGCTGGGAGACCAATGCTCGCTGGACAGAGAAAGAGGCATCACGTAGGGGTTTTAACAGGAATATTAATTCTGAATAGTGAGGTACTGGAGAGGAGACATCACTGCTGCGGCAGTGGAGAAAATAGCCAGAGAAACAGAGCTCATGCGGGAGCAGAGACATCACTGCAGTGGCAGTGGAGAAAATAGCCAGAGAAACAGAGCTCCTGCGGGAGCAGAGGAGACATCACTGCTGCGGCAGTGGAGAAAATAGCCAGAGAAACAGAGCTCCTGCGGGAGCAGAGGAGACATCACTGCTGCGGCAGTGGAGAAAATAGCCAGAGAAACAGAGCTCCTGCGGGAGCAGAGGAGACATCACTGCTGCGGCAGTGGAGAAAATAGCCAGGGAAACGGAGCTCCTGCGGGATCAGAGGAGACATCACTGCTGCGGCAGTGGAGAAAATAGCCAGGGAAACGGAGCTCCTGCGGGAGCAGAGGAGACATCACTGCTGCGGCAGTGGAGAAATTAGCCAGAGAGACAGAGCTCCTGCGGGAGCAGAGACATCACTGCTGCGGCAGTGGAGAAAATAGCCAGGGAAACGGAGCTCCTGCGGGAGCAGAGGAGACATCACTGCTGCGGCAGTGGAGAAAATAGCCAGAGAAACAGAGCTCCTGTGGGAACAGATGAGACGTCACTACTGTGGCAGTGGAGAAACTTACCTGGAGAAAAAAGAGCTCCTGCGGGAGCAGATACATCACTGCTGCGGCAGTGGAGAAAATAGCCAGAGAAACAGAGCTCCTGCGGGAGCAGAGGAGACATCACTGCTGCGGCAGTGGAGAAAATAGCCAGAGAAACAGAGCTCCTGCGGGAGCAGAGACATCACTGCTGCGGCAGTGGAGAAAATAGCCAGAGAAAGAGAGCTCCTGTGGGAACAGATGAGACGTCACTACTGTGGCAGTGGAGAAACTTACCTGGAGAAAAAAGAGCTCCTGCGGGAGCAGAGGAGACATCACTGCTGCGGCAGTGGAGAAAATAGCCAGAGAAACAGAGCTCCTGCGGGAGCAGAGGAGACATCACTGCTGCGGCAGTGGAGAAAATAGCCAGAGAAACAGAGCTCCTGCGGGAGCAGAGGAGACATCACTGCTGCGGCAGTGGAGAAAATAGCCAGAGAAACAGAGCTCCTGCGGGAGCAGAGGAGACATCACTGCAGCGGCAGTGGAGAAAATAGCCAGAGAAACGGAGCTCCTGCGGGAGCAGAGGAGACATCACTGCTGCGGCAGTGGAGAAATTAGCCAGAGAGACAGAGCTCCTGCGGGAGCAGAGACATCACTGCTGCGGCAGTGGAGAAAATAGCCAGGGAAACGGAGCTCCTGCGGGAGCAGAGGAGACATCACTGCTGCGGCAGTGGAGAAAATAGCCAGAGAAACAGAGCTCCTGTGGGAACAGATGAGACGTCACTACTGTGGCAGTGGAGAAACTTACCTGGAGAAAAAAGAGCTCCTGCGGGAGCAGATACATCACTGCTGCGGCAGTGGAGAAAATAGCCAGAGAAACAGAGCTCCTGCCGGAGCAGAGGAGACATCACTGCTGCGGCAGTGGAGAAAATAGCCAGAGAAACAGAGCTCCTGCGGGAGCAGAGGAGACATCACTGCAGCGGCAGTGGAGAAAATAGCCAGAGAAACAGATCAGATTATTTTATTTAATGCCATGTCGGCATTCAGAGCTATTTTCATGGCAAAAATTCAATCACAAAAATACAAATATCATATAAATACAATAAAAACAAAGCAAATATAAACAAGTCATATTATATAATATATATATTTAAATTAACATGATAAAAAATCCAAAACCTTTTCAGGCATAATCTCATTAAATATGTCCTTCAATGAAGAAACTTAATAAAAGAGCATTCTGCTTGCATGAAGGGCAGAACAATCTAATAAAACATGTTTGACAGATAAGGGAATTTTACAAAACATACACAAAGTTGGGTCTTCAACTTTAAGCAAAAAGCATGGGTCAAACTTGTGTCCAGAGAAACAGAGCTCCTGCGGGAGCAGAAAACTTACCTGGAGAAATGAGCTCCTGCGGGAGCGGAGAAGACATCACTGCTGCGGCAGTGGAGAAATTTACTTGGACAAATTGAGTTCCTCTGGTGTGAGGCTGAGCAAAGGGAGGAGTAGGTTTGTTCGTTCGTTCGCTACTTCAAAAAAATAAATAAAATAAAAATGCATTTATGCTATAACTTTAAGTTTCTAAGCAATTTTTGTAAATAAATTGCAGGACAGTGTTAACGAAAGGTTCTTAATGATTCGGTGTGCAATCTGCACGTAATGTGCGACCTATTGTTTACGTGTGAGTTTACCAAAAGGAAGCATCGCGTTAATGAACGGCAAATCATTTGTACGGAAACTATTTAAAACGCGTGTTCCCCCGATCAAAATTAGTATCCAGATAGCATAACTTGCTCGTGATTCAACAACTGAAGTGATACGAAGTTCAATTAGGGACAGAAAACGAAAAGGTTTTGAGCCAAGCACTCACAGAGTTGACCCGGCAGATGTTGAGTGTGGACTGACCGGGACTGAATCTGCAGCGCGGCTTACTTAGGGCCTGCTGCGGCGGCCTGACGCTGGAGGAAGACCCGTTCCTTCGAATTAAGAGGGCGGCATTGCCTTATGACCATTTCTCTATGGCAGGAATTATTGAATGGGACAGTTTAAAGAAATACGCGGAAGTAGATTGCTTATGTTTCGCCAACATTTGTTTGGCCTGACGCCCACGAGATAATACCAGAGGATTGTGGCAAAGATTCCTAATCCTGAAGGACGAAAGATTCTTCATCAAACGGGAAGCGCTCGATTCGGACATGTTAGGAAGGTACTCCGGGGCCAAATGCCGTTAAACTGTCAATGAACGGAGGTTAGTTTGCTGTATATATACACAGCGATTAACTCATTGATTAAGCACCACTCTTGTCTAATTAGGTTTGATTATCTGAATGTGCTCCACGTGTTTAATTAGGTTTAATTATCTGAACGTGCTCCTCCCGAACTTTGTTAATAAAACATCATATAACAGTTTCAGGTTATGTTTTAGTGTTGGTAACATGTCCCACATTGTTCCACACAAACTTATAATCGTCCCACATTTGGTTTGTTTGATGGTGGTCACCCTAATCAATACTGAATTGACTTTTTAAAGTTGCTTACACACTAAAAGTGGTACTTGAGGCCCACTTTCCAAAAACATTCACTTAAATCTTTTATTTCATTTTATTTAACCTTTATTTAACCAGGAAAAGTCCCATTGAGTTACGGTAACTCTTCTCCCAGGGAGTCCTGGCCAAGACTGTCGGCCAAAAGTTTCAAAAAATACATAAAACACAGGACAAAGGTTATATACTATATTACACAAATCTCTATACATACACTATACATATTAAAACTCAAACAATACATTATACTTAACGTAAGAAAATACAGACATACAACTTAAAGGCACTTAGCTCAAAGCAATTACTCTTTTCAGTCAGAGTTGACTTTAAAAGGTTTTTAAAAGTATTAATAGGTGGAAGTGATTCTATATTTAAAGTGTTTTGGAGTTCATTTCAAACCATTGGTGCATAATATGATTAGAAAGCTTTTTTACCTAGTTCTGTTCTTGTTGATGGAATAATTTATAGTATTTTTTTGACAACCTTGTCCTATAAATACTATTATGGTATAAGCAAATTTGAAATGTTGAGGGGTAATTTACCCATTCATGCTTTAGCAATGAAAATCAATAAATGGAATTTCCTGCTGAGGGAGAGGGAGGACCATTGTACAGTTTCATACAGAATGCACTGGTGAGTCCTGCTGCACCTGTAATGAAATGCAAGGATGAGAGGTATAGTACATCTAGTTTTTTTTTTATAAAAATGAAGTAGAGTGCATATAAATTAGGTCACCATAATACAAAACCGATAAGAATGTGCGCTGCACCAACCTTTTCCTTGCTGAATAAGGAAAGCACTTCTTTCATTTAAAATAAAAACCTAACTTGGGTCTGAGTTTTTTTTAAAAGGTTCTCAATATGGATCCTAAAAGACAATTTATCATCCAACCAAATACCTAGGTATTTGTAGGAAGTCACTCTCTCTATTGAAGTACCACTTTGTGTTGAAATAGTGAAATCCATAAGAGAATGTGAACATGTAAGAACAAGTTTTTTTAGCATTTAATACCAACTTTAATCCTACCAGAGGTTTTTGTACCTGACTAAAGGCAGACTGTAAATGATTCCTTAAATGACGTAGCAGTGGTGTACAAAATAGTATCATCTGCATAAAAATGTGCCTTTGTTTGTGTGATGATGTGGGTGAAGCAGAGAAGGAAGCACGTGCAGAAGTGTTTTTAATAAATAAACTTGAACTTGAACTTGAACTTGAACTTGAACTTGAACTTGACAAAGGCTCAGACTCAGGACACGTGAGCAAAACAACCAACATAACAACATCAAGAGCTCACAAAGACTGAACTAGACACAGGACTTAAATACACAGGCAAACAAGCTAAACGAGATAACAAGGGGGTGTGGCTAATCTAAAAAACCTGGGGAAACTAGTTAGACATGACAGGGACCTACCAAACATGGAAAAAGACAGGGGAACACAGACAGGAAACATGACAGAACCCACACCGTGACAGTTTGATTCAGATCAGCACCTAAATTATTTATATAAACAGAAAAAAAATAGGACCCAAAACTGATCCTTGGGGAACACTCATTTTTAGTTCTAGCAAGGAACAGTTATCTAATGCCACACACTGAGTTCTACCACTCAGGTAATTAGAAAATCTATTTAACACAGTGCTACTAAAACCTGTTTTTCAGCTAAAAAAATTTTAGTTGCTTATTAAGAGACTCAAATAGTTTAGCCAAGACAGATAGTCTGGAGATTGGTCGATAATTGTCTAAGACCAACAGGTCTCCACTTTTTAATAGTGGGAGGACAAATGCAGTTTTCCATGATTTAGGAATAGATCCTCTGTATAGACTAAGATTAAAAATGGAGGAGATAGGACAAGCAAGCAAATTTGCAGCAGTTTTGAAGAAATATGGGTCAATCTGATCTGGGCCAGCAGATTTTTTACAGTCTAGGCCTATCAAGGCCTAATAAGTACCTTTCGTACTTCAGAGACAGATATAGAAGTAAAGTTAAAGTTATTCAAATTTACATTAGACAAGTTTGTGTTAGAGGTTACACTATCGTTGGGGTTGGCTGGAAGTGTTGGCTGAGTATCTATTCCTGCATTAATAAAGTGCTTGTTGAAAGTATCTACTATATTTTGTCTACCCTTTACTTCACCTTGGCTTGCTGTTATAACTTCAGGGATAGTGGGGGGTGTAACATCACCCAAAAGATCACCTAATTGATTTCCAGAATTTTTTTAGGTCATTAAGGTTTTCATTTATTAAATTCAGATAATGTTTACTTGTTGTACTTTTTATTAGTCTTGTGCATTTGTTTCTTAATACCCTATAATAATTTAACCAACATTTATCATTATTTCTTTTTGCTTTGATCCATGTTTCATTTAGTTCTCTAATAGCTATTGCAATAAACCAAGGATTATCTCTGCCCCTTACCCTATATCTTATAGCATGTTTGTCAACTATGGCTAAAAAGGTATTTTTAAAATAATTCCAGGCCAGCTCAACATCATCCATATCACAATCTAAGTTTAAATCACTCTGATAGATTTCATGAAGGAAAGCTTGTTCATTAAAACATTTGTAATTTCATTAAAAAAATAAACCGATTTCCAGGGGCGTTTCTAGGTTTTAAAAACATCAGGGGCTGAGCCCGAAACATCAGGGGCTGGGGTGGATAATAAGATAACATGATTCGATACAGAGAATAATGTATATTGTAGGCCTATTTGCAGGGGGCAGATTGGTAAAAATATTCAGCCCTGGCACTGTAGCCACAACAGCTCACATTACACATGCACATTCAAATGTGAGGTAGCTAGGGTGGTTCGGGCGCTCCCCCGAGAAAATTTTGATTTCTCGGACCTACATATGTGCATTATAAGGTGTTTGAAGGCCAAAAAAAATTGGATAACAATAGCGTTAAAAGCATGTCAGTGGGCAGTAGTATACATTATTTGTCAAGCAGATAACAGATTCTTAAACATGAGAATGAGGATAAATTAAATCATCCCACCTTACATATACCTAAACCTACCCATCTCCGCCCCCTAATCCCTAAACCCACCCCTAATCCTGCCCATCTCCACCCCTTGGATCTTGATCCGACTCCTCCCCGTGGATTTCGTGTACTGCATTGAGGTGCTACTGGGCAAATGAGCAATTTATATATTAGCAATAAAGATTGGTTTCAGCAACTTGTTTCTTTCTTGAGTTAAGCAATGTTTTTGGCACTAATCAGTTCAATTAAAGTTAAATTGTTCACTCATAAAGACAGTCACTAGTCGTCACCTACTGGCTTAATGATGCAAGTTGTGCTAACACAGACAAGCGGATTGATTCAAACGGTGAAAAGGCTGATACTGGTGAAATATTCGAACACATTCGAGGAGGACCATACAAATAAATATATATATTTATACTTATACATTTTATAAATATATATATATATATATTTATACTTATACATTTTATAAATACATCTATTTATACTTATGAATTTTGCTTATAGCTTCTATAATTAGCCAAGCACATCTGTGTTAAATAGGAATACATTGTAGGAATAATGTTAATCAAGCTGACTAAATCACACGACTGCGCAGCCTTCACACTCACAATAAAAAAATACAATATAATTTATAACAAAGACAACCTCATTATACACAGGAAATAATAATACAGATCTAGACAAATTGGGTTGCTATAGTTAAAAGAATGCCATGAACAATAATTTAGGCTAGATGTATTTTTCAAATTTTTGGTCACAAAATATATATTTTTTAATGACCCAAGTCAGTTTTGATGACTTTCCAATATTGATAAAATGTTAAAATAATAAAAATGAAAAATTAGTAGGGCTACGCCAAAATGTGTAACATTTATGTAGCCTACAAAGGAATACAAAAGCCCCGACATAGAGTTTTGACGCAGCTTTAATCTCCCTTTTGGTTATTTCAATACTTAATTGACGACAGAACACAACGTTACATACTCGTAGTTTCTTTTGCGTGATACAGGGCGCGCCGCATTTGCGCGTGATATTGAAGAGTTGCGCACCGCGAACACACGGCTGACACGACAGGAAAGTTTGTTTTTCTGAGTTTTACTTAAATAAAGCCTGACAACATCTCATCTGACAGAGGACTGTGTGGCGGTGCTGACTGCCTTATTTATTTATTTTTTTAAATTGCTGTGAGATTGTTTGCTGTTGCGCGCAAATCCTGGAGATATTCTACGAAAGGCTGAACAGTGAAAACACTCACGTGGTGCGTCTGTGTGAGACAGATTTCAACAATCACCAGTCAGAGACAGCAGCAAAGCCAAAGCACAATGAAATAAGGCAACTTATGATTTCGGGGGTTTACATAACGTTAGGCTATATTGTCCGGTTTCATATCAGTCAACTTTTCAAAATACATTCGGGGCTACACTCAAAACATTCGGGGCTGAAGCCCGGTAAAATCGGCTGACGACGCCCCTGCCGATTTCTAACACAGACAACCATAAAGTGATCACTGACATCATTAAAGAAAACTCCAGTAGCTGAGTACTTATGTGGAGCATTAGTTAGAATGACATCAATTAATGAAGATTTGTCCATTCGTTTTGGATTTAGGCTTGTAGTTGACTGTACTAGTTGTGTCAAATGTAACGCATCACATAGGTCTCTTAACGATGAGGAAGTCCAGCCAGTCCCAGTTCAGGTATCCTATATACTCGTTGGGCAGTTTATGCAAAAAGTCAGACAGCAGGGCAGTTGCTCCAGCTGTGGCCGAAGTTGGGCGGTAGCATGCCACCACAGTCAGAGAAGCGCCATTGGGTAGATTTAATTTAATGGCATATTGCCTTTGTCATTGTTTCAATGGAACAACATTCCAACGCTGCCTTAGCATATATGGCTACTCCCCCTCCTTTATCCACACCATCCGTCCTAAAGAGATTATACTGATCGATGTCAAGTCAAGTCAAGTCACCTTTATTTATATAGCGCTTTTTACAATACAGATTGTATCAAAGCAGCTTCACAGTGATAATATGAAAATAATATAACAGAGTTTGTTTCTAAAAGAAAATTGAGTCAACGTCCACCTTAAGTAAGGCAGATCAATAATATTATTGAATAATAAATGTCCCCAACTAAGCAAGCCAAAAGACAAGGCAACAGTGGCAAGGAACCAAAACTCCATCAGGTGACAGAATGGAGAAAAAAACCTTGGGAGAAACCAGACTCAGTCGGAGGGCCAGTTCTCCTCTGGCCAACGAAGGAACAGTGCATGATTTATGATTCGGGCAGCATTACAAGTCAGATTGGATCGGAACATTTAGAATATTTATCCATTTCCATCATTTGGAAGTCCAAGTAATCACGCCGGTGTTGAGACGAGTTGTTGAGGATCAGTGCCGTCCACCATAGAGGGTCCATATCGCCGGTATTGAGTCGTCTCTTCACAGGCTTTGTGATTGGGGTATCTGAAGTCTCTGTGAAAGGCTGGATACAAACTGGAGCTGACGAACGTCGTTTTTCTCGGGACTCGCGTCCCGAGATAACAGCAGAAAAGCAAAAAGGGAAAATAATTAGCGTAGCTGCTGTTCATAATGATTTCCATAACACGGGCGTAAATGATAAAAAACATGAAGAAAGTGATTCTTGCGTCCCAGAGTCACCCCCCTCCCTCCCCCACTCAACTCAGCCCTGCTTACTGACCTCTACATCCCTCCTGCTGCTGAGACCCAACCACAATCTCACAATCTCTCCGCAGCCCAACCATACGCGCCGACCCGTTTGACTAAGGCTGTCGAGCCCCACTGTCGTCGTTAAAGCAGGTTCAGTGGCAACGGTTCCGTATGGCATACCACCTACCGCAAAACACAATATCTACCCAACCACCCGTCATTCACGCAATATACACAGGAACGTAATGACTGTAAATACTATGCAACCTATACAAATAACCTACAGACTCTTCAAGTTTTATAATATTAAATGCATTTGATCTGATTCAGCAGTGGTATAAAAGGTAAGCATTATGTAAATGCTTGGCTAAAGAGATGCGTCTTTAATCTAGTTTTAAACTGGGACAGCGAGTCAGAGCCTCGAACAATATCAGGAAGGCTATTCCAGAGTTTTGGAGCTAAATGTGAGAACGTCCTTCCTCCTTTAGTGGACTTAGATATCCTAGGAATGACCAGAAGCCTCGAATTTAGTGATCTTAAAGAACGCGATGGATTGTAGGGCGATAGAAGGTCCATTAAATACACAGGAGCTAAACCATTTAGGGCTTTATAGGTCAGTAATAGTACTTTGTAATTGATACGGAATTTGATAGGTAACCAGTGTAGAGATGATAAAATTGGTGTTATATGATCATATTTTCTTGACCTAGTAAGAACTCTAGCAGCTGCATTTTGCACTAACTGTAGCTTGTTTATTGAGGATGCAGGACAGCCAGCTAATATAGCATTACAATAATCTAGTCTCGAGGTCATGAATACATGAACTAACTTTTCTGCATCAGAAACAGATAGCATGTTAAGTAGCTTTGTAATGTTTCTAAGGTGGAAAAAGGCTGTTCTTGTAACATATGAAATATGATTTTCGAAAGACAAGTTGCGGTCTAGTATAACACCCAGGTCTTTTACTGTAGTGGATAAAGTAACAGGACATCCTTCTATATTAAAGTTGTATTGTAAGTGAGTTTGTGGGTAGTTTTTTGGACCAATAAGTAATACCTCCGTTTTATCTGAATTTAGTAGCAGGAAATTACGCTTCATCCAGCATTTTATATCTTTAAGACACTCTGTCAAATTTGATAAGTTAGTGTTTTCATCTGGCCGTGATGAAATATATAATTGAGTGTCATCAGCATAACAGTGGAAATTAATTCCATGTTTTCTTATAATATTACCAAGTGGGAGCATATAAATTGAGAATAGCAGAGGGCCTAACACCGATCCTTGCGGCACTCCATAGTCTACTGACGTTATCTTTGATTTTTCCCCATTTAAACAGACAAAATGATAACGGTCTGATAAGTACGATCTAAACCAGCTTAATGCCTGTCCCTGAACACCAGTGTAGTTTTGTAGTCGATCCAGGAGTAATTTATGATCGATAGTGTCGAACGCAGCGCTAAGATCGAGTAGAACTAGTATTGAGATACAGCCTTGGTCAGAAGCTAAAAGTAAATCATTTGTAATTTTAACTAGCGCAGTTTCTGTGCTATGATGCGGTCTGAATCCTGACTGGAATTTTTCATATATCTCATTTTCTTGCAAGAAAGAGCACAATTGAGCGGACACAATTTTTTCTAGTATTTTAGACATAAATGGAAGATTTGAAATGGGTCTGTAATTTGCTAAGTTATTTGGGTCTAATTGCGGTTTCTTAATGAGAGGTTTTATTACTGCCAGCTTGAATATTTTTGGAACATGACCTAAAAATAAAGACGATTTAATATTGAGAAGAGGCTCTTCCACTACAGGTAACACTTCTTTCAGTAGTTTAGTGGGTATTGGATCTAATAAACATGTTGTTGGTTTCGATGCAATGATAAGTTTATTTAGCTCTTCCTGTCCTATAGTTGTAAAGCGGTGTAGTTGTTCCAGAGGGGCGATAATTGAGGCTGCATCAGAAGACACCATAAAAGAGTGTACATTTACAATTGTGTTACGGATGCTTTCTATTTTCTCATTAAAGTAGTTCATAAAATCATTACTACTATACTGTAACGGAATATTTTGCTCTGGTGATGTCTGTATATTTGTTAGTCTAGCCACGGTGTTAAATAAAAACCTTGGATTATTTTGGTTATTTTCTATTAGTTTGTGGAGATGCTCAGCCCCATAACGTGACATACTGTCTTTCCACGCTATTCTAAAGACCTCTAAATTAGTTTGTTTCCATTTACGCTCTAAGTTACGAGTTTCTCTCTTGATAACATGCGTAGCACAGTTGTACCAAGGTGCTTTAGTTTTCTCTCTAACCTTTTTTGATCTAATTGGTGCAACAATATCTAATGTACTAGAGAAAATGGTGCTCAAACTGCTAGTCATTTCCTCTAGTTCATCTGTTTGTTTGTGTTCACTGAGTAGCTGAGATAGATCAGGTAAGCTATTTGAGAATCTATCTATAGTGGTTGGAACCATTGTTCTGCCTGGTCTATAACGTGGCGCAACATGACAAATTTCAGCAGTACGTATTATACAAGTTACCATGTGATGATCAGTGAGATCGTCACTTTGCGGTATAATATCTATATCAGTTGGATTGGTTCCATATGATATAATTAAGTCTAGTGTATGATTTAGACGATGAGTGGGACCACTGACGTTTTGCTTGACCCCAAAAGAGTTTAATAAATCTGTAAACGCAGTCCCTAACGCATCATTTGTGTTATCTACGTGTATGTTAAAATCTCCAACAATTATTGCTTTATCGGTATTGACCAATAGATCTGAGAGAAACTCTGCAAACTCTTTTAGGAAATCAGCATAGAGCCCTGGAGGTCTATATACAGTAGCCAAGGCTAGAGATAATAGGGATTTCTTTCTTACATCTAAGAGCGTTATATTTAGTACAAGTACTTCAAACGAATTAAACCTGTGACCTGTTTCCTGAGTAACATTAAGAATATCTCTATAGATTGTTGCAACACCGCCGCCACGACCGATCAGACGGGGCTCATGCTTATAACAGTATCCTGGTGGAGTAGACTCATTTAGACCGAAATACTCATTTGGTTTAAGCCAGGTTTCAGTAAGGCAAAGTACATCGAAGCTATTATCTGTGACCATTTCATTTACAATAACCGCCTTAGGGTTGTGAGCGATCTAATGTTTAGAAGACCTAGTTTTAGAAATTGTTTTTGTTCACTGATATTTAGATTTTCAGGTTTAATTACAATAAGATTTTTCCTAGATCCTACAGTAGATTTATTATATGGCCTCACTAAACGAGGAATAGACACAGTTTCTATATAATGTTCTACACTACTTATATCAATTAATTTGGCACAGCAAAGACTGTGATTTGGACTTTGATTTTCTAGTCATATGGTGTGTAACGTTTTGGAGATGTTGTCCGACAGAACAGCCGCTCCGATTCTGCTGGGGTGCAGGCCATCAGCACGGTAGAGCCTAGGTCGCTCCCAGAACAGATTCCAATTATTTACAAAGAGCAGTTTCTGTTCATTACACCATGACATTAACCATTCATTTAGTGCAAATAATCTACTGAACCTTTCCTGTCCTTGTCGGTACGTGGGAAGCGGTCCAGACACGATGATCGTTGCCTCAGGCGCTGTGCTGCGTACCGTCTCGATCAGGCTCTTGTAGTCCTTCTTCAGAACCTCCGTCTGCCGCAGCCTGATGTCATTCACTCCCGTGTGCAGCACCACAGCTCCGACGCGCTCGTCACCGTTCAGGATCTCGGGAACCTGTGCGGCGACATCAAGAACACGAGCACCAGGAAAGCAGTGAGTGCGCACCGTACCCTTACCTGAGGTAGCGCGGACATGACGGACCATGGAACTGCCGATGATCACGGCGTCGTCGCGTTCCGACTCGCGAAGGGGGGAGAAGCGGTTCCGGGTGGAGATCTCGAAGACCGGGAGGGGCGGTGAGGTTCTTGCTCTGGTCCTGGCTTGTGTCTTTCGCTGTGGGATCATCCAGGGTCCATGGTGTTGTGTCGGTGCCGGAGTGAATGATGCCAGAGATGATCGCGTCCTCCTGGGCAGAGAAACGCACGGAGTAGACGAAGTCGGAGTCAAAAAGTTACTAACCACTGACTTATGAGCATCGGCGCGTGACGTTTCAAGCGCTGTGAATCATATTGTTCGTAATTGATGGTTTGAACCACGTCTCTGACAGGACAATTGTCACTTTGTGTCAGTTTAGTCCACAGTAGAATAGCGTCGATTTTATTAATCAGGCTGCGCATGAATAAAAGGCAATGAATAAAACGCAAGCCACTGCTATCTTTCAAATCGTCAGGTTTCAAAAGCTCAATCAGTTCTGAGCCAGAGTTGGGATGGGAAAGATGTTACCTGATAGGAACAGGAGTAGAGAAAGTCCAAAAGCCTGTTGTTCTTTTGGGGGGGGGTGTTGCCGACTCCATGGTCGCGCCTGGAGGAGATGGACTGGAACTGCCGTATTTCTGCCCAACTGAGAAGTTCGTACTTGTGCAGGGTCTCAGTAGAACAGTCAGAAAAGACGGATGAAGCCATGTGGATTGATGTAAAGCCACCGGTATCAGGAAAATTTGGTAGAATAATCCGTAAAAATGCAAATGATCCATTACCAGATCCGAGAGCGTCCACAGTCGGTGAGCTCAGTACATTACATTAGTGAGCAGCAGTTAAACCGGTGACAGCGGCCTCATGTTGTTGATGCAGCCAGACCAGCTCGTTTCCTTGTTATAGAGTAGGCTATGTTATTGTTTACTGTTTACCATCACCAAGTTGTTAGCACAATTGTGAGACCCAGGATGAAAATTATTCCGAATCAGGTAACCCGTTAAGCTTATAAAACACAGATATAAACACAGGAAAACTCCGCAGACAAACGTGAAAACAATGGCGGCGCCATCTTGGATCTAATCTTCAGACCAAGTGCTAGATCTAACAAGAGCAGCGCAAATTAGCTTCTTTTTGGAAGTTACAGTTTTTTGACAATAACACACAATTTTGCAAACTAAGCTGGTTTTATCAAAATACCACACACCCAGACTAAAATACCTCATATATCCTGCAAAATGAACCACTGCAACCAAAACTATATATAGCATTATCAAAATCAAACTTTTGCATGAAATGGAACACACTTTATTCATAATACCAGATTTTTGTCTAACCAACTACACACTGTTGGGCATAATGAAAAGCACTCTCATCTTTAGTATGCTTTGCCATAATACTAAAATAGTTAAAATTGTAGAAAATTCTTCAGATTGTACACATGCGCAGATACACACACATGCTGTTGAAACATTTTTATTTTTCACCAAACAAGTCAGTGCAACATATGACCAAAATATGCTCACAAAAAAAAAAACAACAGTAAACTGAGAAAGAAAATTGCAGAAAAAAGTTCCTTATCCAATTGGATGTGCCAAAACTTTCTTCAATTAAACAAAGACAAAACTGAAGTCATTGCGTTTGGAAACAAAGATGAAGTTCTCAAGGTGAACGCATACCTTCAGTCTAGGGGTCAAACAACTAAAAATCAAGTCAGGAATCTGGGTGTGTCTCTAGAGTCAGACCTTAGTTTCAGTAGTCATGTCAAAGCAATAACTAAATCAGCATACTATCACCTGAAAAATATTGCAAGAGTTAGATGCTTTGTTTCCAGTCAAGACTTAGAAAAACTTGTGCATGCTTTCATCACCAGTAGGGTGGATTATTGTAATGGACTTCTCACTGGCCTTCCCAAAAAGACCATAAGACAGTTGCAGCTCATACAGAACGCTGCTGCTAGGATTCTGAGCAGAACCAGAAAATATGAACACATCACACCAGTCCTCAGGTCTTTACACTGGCTGCCAGTTACATTTAGGATTGATTTTAAAGTATTATTACTGGTATATAAATCATTCAATGGCCTAGGACCTTAATACATTGGAGATATGCTCAGTGAATATAAACCCAACAGATCACTCAGATCATTAGGATCACATCGGCTAGAAATACCAAGGGTTCACTCTAAGCATGGCGAGTCTGCTTTTAGCTACTATGCCAGCCGCAGCTGGAACCAGCTTCCAGAAGAGATTAGATGTGCTCCTACAGTACTCACATTCAAATCCAGACTCAAAACACATCTGTTTAGCTGTGCATTTACTGAATGAGCACTGTGCCACTGTTCGTCCGACTGTTTGCACTGTATTTTATTTTATGTTTCAATTATTCTGATTTCATTTGATTATTTCTGTATTTTATCTTTTATTCTAAACTGTTTTAATTATTCTGATTTCTTTTGATTATTTTAATTTCTTCTATGTAAAGCACTTTGAATTACCATTGTGTATGAAATGTGCTATATAAATAAACTTGCCTTGCCTTGCCTTGCCTTATCCATCCCTGAATCATAGCCACGTCAATCTCATCACATGCCTCTTCCATAGCCTGCACAAGAGGCATGTGCACAAAGGGCTGCCGGTCATATACCTTCCACCGCCATGCCGAAAATAACTCTTCTATGGGATTCAGAAATGGGGAGTATGGTGGGAGGTATTGCATGAGAAATGGTGGGTGGTCAGCAAAACAATTTTGGACTGGGGATGCACCATAGACTGTAAAAAAAGATGGACGACGCCCCTTCGCTCTCTTCCATTTCGTGAGAAGTGAAGCCGCCATTGTCCCGATATGGCGCTGACATCTTGGGACTTGAGTCTGCGCAGTTGCAATTCCGGGACCAGACATGCGCAGTAGTGAGCAGGAAGTAAACCCGCGAAATCAACGTCCCGCCCTCACTCTCGCTGGATCAATCACAAGCACACGCCTCTGCAGCAGAACAACCCATTATGTCAGTGTGAAATAATTAATTATAGTAATTTATATATTAAATTTAAAGCTCCAATCTCATCAGTCCTCTAAAGATCCCGAAAAAAAGTCTGTTGTTGCTTCAGTGACTACTTTGCTCAAAGAACCTGTCAATCACAGCTGTCAATCATGACGCCACAGCGCCGTTTTTAAAGCATTAAATAACAAACTAAAAACAAACTTATTTTAAAAACAAACACTTGAAATTACATCGGTGTGATAAAAACTACAGTAAATGACAGAAACTATCTTTGGAAAAAAGATACGTGAAGTGTAATTTAATTGTTTAGTTGGTCTCATGTCCCATTGAATAACATGGGGAGGCGGGGTTTATGAGCTATACTAGGACCGGCCACCGGGGGGCGATCGAGACGTTTTGGCTTCACTTTTCAGGGCTTGTGCGGCACGCTTGGGCTGCACGATGAAAGCTCACGTTGTCCCATACTACAACGTACCGGTTTCTTTGATGGTCTGCATCATTCATACGCTCTGGTGAGAATGTTGTGGAGTCTGTCCAGAAATGTGAGAATATGGGCTGTGTTGTGTGGTCCAAGGTTGGCATGATGGTGGAGGACACCATGCATATTGGAGATGGAAGCGCACATTGTGATGTTCCCACCACGTTGGCCAGGAGCATCTATAATGGCTCTGTGGCCAATGACGTTTCTCCCCCTTCTTCTGGTCTTTGCTAGGTTGAACCCAGCCTCATCTATAAAGATGAACTCATGTGGGATTGCATGAGCATCCATTTCCAGTACTCCCTGAAAACAAAGAACAAAAATCAGTCAATATGGCTTTTATATTACAAGATATATATTATATATATTATATTACATTATTATATTATATAAACAATGTTGCGTGTAGTGTACTGCAGTCAATATTGTACTTACATCCACATATACTCATCTGACCTCTTTGTTTCTTTGAGAGTTTGTCTCAAACGGCAGCTTATAAAGTTGTTTCATTCTGATTTGGTTTCGCTTGAGAATGCGAGCCAATGTGGACAGACTGGCTCGTTGAATGTTGATGAATATGGTGTTGTCTTGGATGATGCGGCTTTGAATTTCTAGTAATCTGATTTCATTATTTTCCAAAACCAAGATTACAATGGCAGCTTCCTGTACCCCGGTGAACATTTGGCCCCTTCCTCCACCTCCACTTTTTGTTTTTTTGTTTTCCTTTAGAAAAACAAAAATATAGGGCTTGGACAATGCAGCCTAAAGATATTTCCCCGACAATAGAGTACATTGTACAGGAAACTTGTACAGTTAGTGTATGATATTAGCCACTCATTAAGTAAACAGTTGTCACCCAACTGAAACACTATGACATGGGGTGCACTACATGTAATTTTGGTTACATACCTGTGCTCCAGTCTAAATGTCCGGATTACACAGGCGACAGTAAAACGGCTCAAGTTGTACTGCACTCTTTGTCCAGCCTCTCGCATTGTCAGCCTATGGTTGATGACATGATCAACTAAGGTTGCTCTGATTTCATTTGAAAGTTGTTGTCTACTTTGGCCATAAACTCCTCTACCAGCTCTACCTCTTCCTCTTCCTCTCTCTGCAACGTCTTCCATTGTTCTTGTAAAAAACAAGGTGCTCACCTGTGGTCTTTTCATAGTGGTAAGTACTATGAAAAGACCACAGGTGAGCACCTTGTTTTTTACAAGAACAATGGAAGATGTTGCAGAGAGAGGAAGAGGATCCTGATTAAAGTGTTAATTAACCATTGAGGTGTTTGGCCAGGTGGCACATGTATTGGCCAATTATCTCATATAGTGTCATTTTGAATGGCAGTGTTCTGAAATGGCAAACATGTGACTTTTTGTCAGACTTGAGAAGAGGTTTTGCTCTCTGTGTGTCAGTTTAAATAATTGTGCTGTGCATGTCATTTTAGTATGTTAGCAATTGGGAAAAAAAAAAAATAATGGAGCAAATACCAGTAAATTGACTAGCGAAAACCATTTATGTAAATACTCTCCTCCCATAAATCTTGAGTCCAAAAGGGAAACTCCAACAAATGCATATGCAATAAGGTCAGCCGCAAAAATAACTGTTCACACCTTTACAGCGCTACAAGTGTAATCTACAAGTGTAATCTTTAGTACGTGTGTGTGTGTGTGTGTGTGTGTGTGTGTGTGTGTGTGTGTGTGTGTGTGTGTGTGTGTGTGTGTGTGTGTGTGTGTGTGTGTGTGTGTGTGTGTGTGTGTGTGTGTGTGTGTGTGTGTGTGTGTGTGTGTGTGTGTGAGGGCTTGTGTGGGATGTCTGAGGGCAAAGGGGGTTTTTTTAAGCAAGAGTGAATGGTTTTGAGTGCAGAGCTTCATTTTAACCTGAAAATAGGATGTTTGGGGAATTGGGAGAGGCGTTGTGGACTTATACCTGAATGCACACAGCCTCACATGGACACGTGAAACAATCTTATAAATTTATACAGAATGAGTTTTTTTGAAAATGTTAATATGCAGAAAGTTTTCTGTGATGGGTATGTGTGTGTGGTCTTGGTAAACCTATGTTGTGAGGACCAAATATCCCCACAAAGATAGTAATACCAGTAAAGTTTGACCTTGTGGGGACATTTTTTGTCAGTATAGGCCTAGAATGTCCTGTAATTTTTTTTTAAATATAAAAAAAATAATTATTAAAAGAATAGCGCAATGCTTTCAAAAAGGCTTTTAAATGGGAACATTGTGGTTTAGCATCCCTTTCACTCTCTCTTGCTAGTCATTTCATCCTTTACAAAATACTAGAAAATGTGCTGTAGGCTTTGTTTGCTATGTTTTCAGTGTGTAGAAGACAAACCACGACTAATCATGTGACCCCATTTTAGAATGAAGGTTCTTCCATTTTGCATCCAGAAGCACAAACCGGTTTCACTGAAATGGAAGCAATGGACATTTCTTTTACGCCATCCATGGTCTTTGATGTGTGTCATCCCCTCCATCGCTGAATCCTCTCAGGGAGATGTGAAGCTCTCAGACTGCCTTTCCCTGCTGAGTGCAGATAAGGCCACCCAAATAAACAGCCCAGCATTTGAGTGTGTGGGTGCTGAAGTTATTCATTTGTGAAGGGCCCCTCATATACACAGTTCCAACATTTATTTGTAGACAGTTTTTCCTTCAATTTGAGCAAAAAAGTAAAAGTCTTTAGTCCTTGTCAGGTGGTGACGAGTAACTGTCTTTACGAGTAATGAATCATTCCCTCAACTGATTTGTTCAATCAGTAATTCATTCAGGAACAAACAAGTGTCTACTTTCTATTTTGAATCAGTCATCCACTCAATTGATTCATTCAACAACACAGATTCAATCAGCATCTAAATAAGTGACTCGCTGTGTCGAGTCCATATTTCATTTCACAAGTTCACACTTACAAATAAGTCAGATAGAATAAATGGTATGCATATTTGGCGTGCTGTCCGAGGAGAGCGCTCCGGGCTTGGTATTCAGCCTGAACCCAGAGTACTCCCGGTTCCTCAGAGACGTCGGATTCAGTGGCCAAGAGTTGCGTCGCACAGTAAAGAACTTATCTGAAGCAGCAGAGAGGAGCAGCAACTGGCTGTGGTTGAGACGGAAAGATTCTGGCTGGCTGTGTACAGGCCGCCACGCAATGGTTTCGAAGAATTCTTGAAAAACTCAAAGAGTCTGTTGGTTTATTTGTATAGTTTGCATAGTAATTACAGTTATTACGTTCCTATTTTGCGTGAATGAGGATTGGTGTTTGGACAGATATTGTGTTTTGCGGCAGTATGCCATACGGAACCATTGCCACTGACCTGCTTTAACGTCGGCAGTGGGGCTCGACAGCCTTATTCAAACGGGTTGGCGCGTATGGTCTGGTTGCGGAGAGATTGTCAGAGATTGTGGTTAGGTCACATGTGAACTACGAGGAAGGAGCAACCTCAGCAGCAGGAAGGATGTAAAGGTCAGTAAGCTGGGATGATTTGAGTGGGGGACGGAGGGGGGGACGGAGGGGGGGGACTCTGGGACGCCAGAGTCACTGTCGAGCCCTCTTGAGGTGTCATGGGCTAGTCGACGAAACACTGAGGACGGAAGGTGCCCACTTGAAGACCGTAGAGATGTCCCCTACTCGGCTCAATCCAGACAGTTGTCATGGGGAGACCGCACTGTGGTTGCAGCCGTTGTGTGTGCTGACGCGCAAAATACATTGTATTAACACCAGACAGAAGGAGATTTACATCACCATATGGAAAGAAGCGTAAATGGATGGAGAAGCATAGATTACTGTAAAGCTATGTCTTAGTTGGTGCTTATCTTGGCGAAAGCTGAGTACAAATCAGCATGAAGTTTTAACATCTACTCTTGTGTAATGGAAATCATTATAAACACTATGGGCTATTTTCCCCTCATTCCACAAAAAATCCTTTACATTTAACGGTATACAGAGCAGAACAAGAATGAAAAATAAGTAGCTATAAATTATATATTATACTATGAAATAATACTCAAATTAGGCTGTAGTTGTCACGGATTCACCCAACGACACACCCCAGCCAGCTTCAACCCAACACACCTGGTCCCGATCGCAATCACCGGAATTCTGATTCACCTCACCTGCACCCTCATCACTTCACTCACCACGCCAGCTCTGCATATAAACCCCAGTCAGTCTACACAGCTCATTGTCAGGTCTCGTCTTTTGATGCCAGTGACTCTCCGGTTCCTAAACCCTTTGGTCTGGTTCCAGTATCCTCAATATATCTACGCAAGTATTGTCCTTCTACACTAACCTCCCAGTGTGTGTGTATATTCCAAGCAGCCTCTGTGTGCGGTGGTTCCCCGTGATTCTCCAAACCGCCTCTCTGTGTTCTACAGTGGAATTTGCGGATCTCTATCAGGATTCCAGTGGTCAGCTATTTCCAGTATCTACAAGACGGACGCAAGTTCAAGTCTTCTCCCTGTGTTCCCTGTGTGGATCTCGAAGCTCATTCCTGTATTCAGGAGTTGCATACAGTGTCTAAAATAAAACCTGTTAACGCCATTCCCTGTGTCTTCATCCTTGCAGTAGTGTGACAGTAGTGGCATAAACAACTGTGATGGATTTTTTAATTAATCATAACTAACATTTATTTTTCTTACAGGAACAACATTCATATGCTTTTGAATCTTACATTTTTCCCCTTTAGTCAAAAACTCGTGACTTTGGGTGTGTGTAAAAAATAACAAATATGGGAAATGAAACTAGACAGATGTCTAGGTTTGAAACCTTGTGATTATGAAGTAATCAAGAAAACATAGTCTTCTACCTAGTAACAGAAGAGTTTGCCTTTGAAAAAACAATCAAATTGTAGGGAAATTATGTAATGTTTCATGTCATTTTTGCCATTGGAAGTAAGTAATTTTAATTTACAAAGCACATTTACACACAGCGCAAAACTGACCAAAGTGCTGTACAATGAATAATTAAAAAGACAAAAAATAAAAAACACATAGAATCAATATTCATAATTATATAAAACATGAATAAAAAGAAAACCTTCAATATCAGGGCACACAACACAGAAATACAAACAGGAGTGCCAGGTTAGGGAACAAGGAAGGCCATGGAATAAAACTGAGTTTTTAACCTGGATATGAATACAGCGATGGAGGGGGCAGATCTAATATCCTGGGGAGCTGGTTCCACAAACGTGGAGCAGCAACTGCAAAAGCTCTATCACCCCTCTGTTTAAGCCGTGAGCATGGCACAAGCAGGAGCTCTTTGTTTGAGGATCTCAGTGACCTTTGAACTGAGTATGGCTGTATAAGTTTGGTGATATGGATTGGGGTGAGCCCATTAAGTGCCATAAAAACAAACAGTAGAAAAAGAACTGGGAGCCAATGCAAGGAGGCCAGAATGGGGGTGATGTGCTCACGCCTCCTAGTGCCTGTTAAAAGACGCGCTGCTACGTTTTGTACCAACTGCAAACGTTGTGATGATTGTGGGAGGCCAAAGTAGAGGGAATTATAATAATCCAGCCGTGATGTAATAAAGGCATGGATAACTTTCTCAAGATGGTTAAGAGATAGGAATGACTTCAGGCAGGAAATCATTCTGAGCTGGTAGAAACTATTTTTGACAACAGAACTAATCTGTTTGTCAAGGCAGAGTTCTGAGTCAAGAATGACACCCAAGTTTCTGGCATAAGGTTTGATAAATGGGGTGAAGTGACCTAAATTTTGCACCACAGTGCATCTTTCCTTGGGAGAACCAAAAATAACGACTTCTTTCTTGTCACTATTTAACTGGAGAAAGTTGTTAGCCATCCAAGTTTTGATGTCTTCGAGACAGACCAGAAGAGATTGTATGGAATCCCTAGATTTTAGAGGCAAGTAGAGCTGTGAGTCATCCGCATAGAGGTGAAAAGAGATGTTATGCTTCCTTATGATGTTACCCAGTGGGAGGATATACAGACTAAAAAGCATAGGACCCAAGATGGCCCATGCTCCTAGTCTATAAAAAATGTTGTATTCCTTTTGCTGGGGGAATTCTCTGAGAAATGCTCGAGATCCTCCGGCTATGATTAAAGCATATTCGAAGGCATTGTCTGAAGTCTGTCGATTATTATTGCTGCACAGCAAGTTAGTTAGGGGAACAAGTTAGGGATTGCAAACTCGAAGCCAGTTGTCGACTGTAGACGCAGAGCTAGATTAACTCGAGGCCAGTTGTCGACTGTAGGCGCAGAGTTAGAGTATAAAGATATTATTGGGTGTCGATTGTAGATGCCCAAGATATATTTATTAAGTGTCGACTGTATTCGCTTGGGTGTCGATTCGAGACGCCCTGGGTAATTAGGTTCCAGGTACGTAAGAAAAATCTACCACAAAACATACAAAAATCAAGTGAGATTAATTTATTTAAAGTGAAACTGAGACGGCACTGGGCTCACCTCTCATTCGGCAAGAATCCAAATATATTTCCATATTTGCCATGTAACATTTGGTCGCTAAGCTATTATTCATCATGTAAACAAGGCTTTGTACGTCACTCGTGTTCCAATATCCACTTAAAATAGCATCCTTGACATGCGCAAATATAATTGGTTTGGGCGTTGGGCACACTGATTTTACAGTGGACCATTTTAATTGAGCAGTATAACTTATATGTTTGGTTGACTGTGTTGCTGGATTCCCTTTTTTGCACTTTTTATCTTGGCTGCTTCCACGTACCTTGTGAGCTGGTCTCGTTACAGATCCTACCCAACTAGTACTGAAATGTCAGGTTAGCAATGCTAAAACTGATATGTTGTGTGTTCGAATTTGAGGCACCTGCACAATCACTTGGATTTAATAAAATAAATATAAAGGAAACAAATAGGCTACAATCGACTGCCACAGAGTGTCACAAAAATTAGCGTACTACTGCTTGACACAGTGTTTTATCTTTTGTTAATCTGTTTCAGTTTTTGAAACCATTGCTTACACACTAAAACTGAATGCTTAGACCAAAGCCTAAATACCTAAACTTCTTGTAGCATACCTTAAACACAGTGTAACCATAGCTTAAACACATTGTAAACTTTGCAGTTTGTTTTTAATTCTGTAACACACTTATTGCGAAACACTACACACGTTCCCTTTCGAGGGAACTCGAACTGCACCCTTAGCGTAACGCATCTGAAGTATGAATGAAACTAATCCAATCCTGATTGGTGCTGCGTCATGACATAACATGTGACGGCATCCACGGAAGCTACAAAGGGATGCCGGTGTTGTGCCGAATTTCGACCCCCTGCCAAATTATTACCCCCCTCGTTGAAGTCAGTACCTGATTGCCTAATCCTAACCCCACCCCTAATCCTAACCCCTCCCCCACAACTAATCCTAAACCTACCAATGCTAGGGGGGTAGTAATTTGGCGGGGGTCAAAATTCGGCACAACACCGGCACACAACAGAGTAAGCTTTTTGCTCTTCAGACAAGCGCTCTGTGTCAAACTGCCTGTCCAATTTGGTGTTGTTTGTTCCATAACAATTATCCAAAATAAAGGACTGCAGTGCAATATAGAATCTAGTGGCTCGGATCTCACGTTTGCCGAGGCAGCGTTTAGATTACGGGTCTACTCTGCAATAAAGATTCTGTTACTGGGATCTCGCGTTGTCGAGGTAGCGCGTAGATTAAAGGTCTGCATTGCAATACAGAAGTGGCTCGGATCTCTCGTTTGCCGAGGCAGCGCGTAGATTACGGGTCTACTCTGCAATAAAGATTCTGTGTATGGAAGGCCAAGAGGGCCAAAAACATGTGAATTTTAAACACGCGTGAAATACGCGTTAAAAATCGGTTTGAACGGGTCAGTGTCATTGGCTGCTGAAGACTTGGGTCCAACCATTTCTGTGAGATTTAAGGGGTGTACAGTTCATATACTGGCTACCACCAGTTTACATGCTATAGATCTGTCACGATCCTGTCTCCTTCTCTGTCTCCCTCTGCTGGTCACACACACACACACACTCACACACACTTCCCTCTCTCACTCTCATTACTGACAGCTGTCTTCACTTTTCATTATGCTCATTCCCCTCCACCTGTTCCTCATCTCCTCTCATTATCTTGGCTTCTTCTAACCCTCTCTTTCCCTGTCTTGTTGTCAGATTATTAAGGGGGCTTTCACACTGGCAGTTTAGTTCGGAGCGGGGCACGGTTCGCATGAAAAATCGCTAATGTGAACCCTGTCATGGGACCCGGGTGCGCACTGGGGTACCGAACCCGAGACTACCTGGAGGAGGTGGTCTGAGTTCGGTTGCTCCCGAACCGTGCTGCGATTCGCGTGTATGTGAAAACTACACGGACTCGGGTGCGCACTTGTTCAGGAAGTAAAGTATCCTGCGCATGCGTTTTAGTCGATTATGATGTATTTAGTTAAATAAAACACACGTAAGGGATGAAGATTTACCCTGGATACGAGCAAGAGTGAGTCTGCAGTGTATTCGCGCATAGTGCGTGCAATCAGGGCAACAAATTAATGGAAATCCACTCTCTCCTCAAAAGAGTCCATTTGCAAGCAGCGGAAAAACAGCTTATGCGAAACACACACACACACACAGTTAACCTGGGTTGTTTACTCAGCTATGAATAATGGCACCAAATTAATAAAAAACACAATATATTGACCCGCGTCGTGTTTTCTATCATGCGCCGTGCACGTTTGCAATGATGTAAGATGCACGCAAACGCACCAGAGTTCGATAGAATCAAGTTGAGTGTGAAACCAGACCAACGCTGCGGGGGGCGCCGGGAACAAACGCGCTCGGGCTCGGACCGCAGCAAACGAGCCCAGTGGAAAAGCCCCCTGAATGTCACAGCTACACGTTGACCTGTGTGTTTCTCTGTCCTGTCCTGTCTTGTCTTGTCCTGTCAATTCTACGGAATATCCTCTACATTGGAATTACTCTGTGCTCGTCATTGTTTGTCTACAGAGCCTTACCTGCAAAGGGGCTGGAGCTAACCTCCTGCTCAGTGTTCAACGCCAGTGCCCAGCACCAACTGTTTCTTCGTGAGTCACGAGAGTCGCGGCTTCTTCTGCCTTTGTTCATCTGTGCCACAGAGGACATTTAGGTTCACGTTATCCTGCCTGCCTTCTGGTATCTTCAGTTATTGAACTTTCTGTTTGGAATTCCTGTGGACAAGTCTTTTGTTTCCATTAAAGAACTGTAATTGTCACTCTCGCTTTTGAGTCCTCTCTAACCGCATCACAAGATCAGCTTATTCAGCCTATATATTTAGTCCTTTTTTGTATAACCTATAGAAATAATATATTTAAATTGAGTTTTATGAAAATGTAGATAAAAATAAAACTGCCTTGTTTTTCTCCACTCATGCCTTTTTGTAAATAGACACATTAGTGAACATTCTAGCTTTAATATCGAAGCATTAACATTTGTGTGGGGAAATCAGTTACAGTGGAGGTAACCAATCAATGCAGGTTTAAGATACAGACCACTGTAATCAATATCTCGCTTTGGAAAACAATGTGAGCTTTTGTTGTGCTTACATTTACAGCTATCGCAAGCAGGTGGCACTTATTTTAACCTTTTTGTTCTGAAATTGGGCACTCATCAGACAAACAGTAATTAGGTACACAGGTAATATTATAAATTTAAAGGAATTTAATGACTTAGGTATTTAAGGCTTTATAAGTATTTAAGACTTTCAGGATTAGAATGAGAGTTTGTGCTCAGGTCAGGACAGGTATAAGAGCTTGATTTTGCTTTCCTGAAAGCAAAAGTATTTTACTGAACTGAAGTCCTAGGCCACCTTGATAATTGGTATTAAAGCAATTTATCTGTAAAAAATTATTAGGCAATTTGTTAAAACATAACATTTAAGTAAACATATAAACAGGAAACTGAAAGATGGCACCCATCGTGGCAGACGTCTCTGTGTACTCCTCCCGAAGCCATAGCTATTTGATGTTTGTTTATGTTTGTGTAACCAGGTGATGGTTAGGGTCCTTAATGCTTTTAATTTGAATAAGAGACATATCTATAGAGTATGTACTGAAGGGTCCTTTAAGAGGCATCGGGTGACGTCATCGCGAATGCGCACGAACAAATGAGCGTGAACGCGCGATGAGGAAGTCATAGAGTTGTGCTGCATATGTGTCTGTGACTGCTGTTCGCTGTTCGAGTCTAATTTGTCGTCATTCAGGTACAATCTATGTATAACGTTGAGTTGATAATGTATATTTGCTGTTTTCTGGAAGATTGCCTCGAATGTTGATTTGTGTCCATAGGGAGTTGGATGTTTACGCAGGATTGCGTGAATGTGTGAGTGTTGCTGAGCTAACGCACCGCATGTACAGACAAGGCCTGTTTGCATTGACGAAGTGATTTCATAGTGTGTAACGCGAGAAACACGAAGGAAAAGTGAGTAATATACATACGATCTCATTTCAGGTGTATGTTGTGAGTGTTATTTCAGCTTAATTGTTATGAAGTTCTAAGATGTTATGTGTTTTCTTTATAGAAAGTACCACTACCGTATTATTGTCATTGGTGTTTCAGTATTTGCATTGTTTTGATTACTGCATACAAAAAGAGATGACACATTGTATTTTCTTTTTATATTTTCCTTTATTTTGGGGAACAATTTGCTGTGTAATCTGAGAATACACTGGCACTGTATTTTGTTTTATTGTGAGTTTTCTGCCCGTAACTGCCAGAAAAGAAACAGAAACTCCTAACTCATTTATCAGGAATAAAATAAGAACCCCATTTGTATTTGTTGGTCCTGTGTCATTTTCCTGTGGCCACAATTTTGGTACCAGGAGTGGGGTATTCCAAGAGAGTTTTGAAAGTCTAGTTTTTTATTGGTCTGTGCAATTAAGAAAAAGTGCAGTGCAATAATACGGTAGTGGTGAAGAGGAGACTGAAGATTTCTGCAGGCGAGGAGGAACAGCTGTGGCGAGGAAGAGACGGATCGTCGTGGAGGATCGCCAGGACCCAGCTGAATCTCATCGCCAGGGGCTAAAAGAGACTGTTCGACAGTGTTGCATCAGATTGGAAGGACTGCAACAAGCACTTATCCTTTTCAGAGCTTTGCATAGAGACTTGTAAGGACGTGAGATTTTACAATGTCAGACCCAGATGATGACCCTAGCGGAGCTGATTTAACAGAACAAATTAGAGATGATGATCATAGTGGAGCTAATGTAACAGAGCAAATTAGAGAGTTGCAAAGTAAACATGATCAAGCAATGGCTGCGATTTCCTCACTGAATCAGAAGTCTTATGTGTATGTCCCGAGAGAAAGGCACATACCACCATATTGTGGTGATATGGAGAAAGATGGTAGGTCAGTTGGTGATTTTATAGAGGAAGTTGAGCGGGTGCTGCGTGTTAGGCACCAGTCTGACCAAGATCAGTATGATTTTGTTATGTCTCTGTTAAGGGGTACAGCCTTGGAAGAGGTACGTCTTCGCAGTGCTACTAATGATGAGGTTGACGATTTGTTTGAGTACCTCAGGGCGGCGTTTAGAGATAGACGCAGCGCACCTCAGCTCCTCCACTGTTTTTACAGCCGGAAACAACTAGAGGGGGAAAACATTAGAGACTTTTCTCATGCTCTGTCACAAGCCCTCGGCTTAGTTTCTAAATGTTCTCCTAATGCTATTGCGAACGAAGGGGTGGCATTGAGAGATCAATTTTTGGAAGGTGTCCGTGACCCATCACTTCGAAGAGAGCTTCTCAAATTTGTAAGAGACCACCCCAGGTGTACTATGATAGAGGTGCGAGATGAAGCACAGCTTTGGTTCGTAGAAGAGCCCACAGCGAAAACTACTAAGTCTCGGTGTAGTACTAATATGACACAATGTTCAGTTCTCAGGGTGCAAGAGAGAAAAAGTGTCACATTAGAGGATGTTCTCGAAGTGGTAGCCGAACAAGGCAAAGCAATTAGTGAACTCACTCAAGCCGTAAAAAATCTGACTGTAAGGGGTGGTAGTACAAGAGTAGAAACTTTTAGGCAAAAAACACAGCCAAAATTCACTGAGGATGGACAACCAATATGTTTCAAGTGTCAAGTCGCTGGACATGTGGCAAAGAATTGCCCTCAGAAGCAGAGCGCTAGAGCAGTTAGGCCTGTATCCTCTGACTCCCAGGGAAACGGGAGCCCTCGGTTGTTGTGAGTCAGGCAATTCGGGGGAGACATACCGACTCAAAAGACACACCTCCAACCTGCGACCAGTTATTGCAACGTGCTGTTGGCACATGTCCTGTAGTAGACCTTTCAATTTGTGGCGTCACCCCTAAAGGCCTATTGGACACAGGAAGTCAGGTTAGCACCGTAAATGAGCAGTTTTTCAGAGACCATTTGAGTGGTAAAGATGATGATATTCTCTCCATGGCTGGCTGGCTAAAGCTCACAGCGGCCAATGGTCTTGATATACCTTACCTGGGTTATTTAGAGCTTGAGGTGGAGGCAGAGGGAATTAAGATGCCGAATTGTGGTTTCCTAGTGGTCAAAGACATCTCTAGCTCTGGCAACACAGTACCCTGTATCATAGGAATGAATATAATCAGCCGATGTGGACAGCTGGCCCAAGCAGAATTTGATACCACCTTAGGGAGAAAATTAGATTCTGAGTGGAGACATGTTTTCCAGAAAGTCCAGACATGTACTGTGAACAGAAAATCCGTGGTGCGTGTTGCTGGAAAATGGACAGAGCGCATACCTGCAGAATCGGTGGTGACAATAACCACGACGGGTTTCAATAGGGGTGGTGGGCAAGGAAGTCCTATGCTGTTAGAACCGCTCAGTACTCCGTTGCCAGGAGGTTTGATAGTCATCCCCACCCTCGTTGAATCGCATTGTCCCTGCATACCTGTAAAAATTCTGAATTTGTCTCGGGGGGATGTGTGGTTGTCACCAAGGACTCGTCTGGGTATCCTGTCAAAAGTGGAGTGTGTAGACAGCTCGCAGGGGTGTGAAGTAAAATTTCAAAGGATTTCGGCAGACCTGGAACAAGTGACTTTAAACATGAGGAATGAGCAGGGCCGAGACCGTGTGCAGGATATCTTGGATAAGATTGATGTAGGAGGAAGTGAGTCGGAGCAAGCTCAGCTCAAGTCGTTGTTGACGAAATACATCGATATCTTTGCCTTAGAGGATGAAGACCTCGGTT
Source organism: Siphateles boraxobius (assembly GCF_051911475.1). Lineage (NCBI taxonomy): Eukaryota > Metazoa > Chordata > Actinopteri > Cypriniformes > Leuciscidae > Siphateles > Siphateles boraxobius. The sequence goes on from NW_027509193.1 coordinate 15,965,938, forward strand.
ACACAGACAAGATCAGACATGAAATCCACCTCACTGATGATGAGCCCGTCACACAGCCCTATCGTCGAATCCCTCCTAATCAGTATAAAGAAGTGAAGGATCACATCTCACAACTGGTAAGGAAAGGAGTCATACAAGAGAGTAATAGTGCCTATGCATCGCCAATTGTGCTGGTACGTAAAGCAGACTGCAGTATCAGGCTGTGTGTAGATTACCGAAAACTAAATAAGAAAACAAAAAGAGACGCCTTTCCTTTACCTCGAATCGACGAGAGCTTCGATGCTTTGCAGGGGGCGTGTTTTTTCTCGACAATTGATTTAGCAAGCGGCTATCATCAGGTGGCTATGGCAGAAGAAGACAGGCACAAAACGGCTTTCTCAACCCCTTTTGGCCTCTTTGAATTCTTGCGTATGCCGTTCGGGGTCTGCAATGGTCCTGCAACCTTCCAAAGGCTGATGCAGGCTACCATGAATGATCTTGTTTTCCAGATTCTGTTAGTTTACCTAGATGATATCCTAGTGTATTCTTCAAAGTTCCAGGAGCACTTGGTACGGCTGGAAACTGTATTGAGCAGGCTGAAGGACACTGGTCTCAAGGTCAAGTTAGAGAAATGTCACTTCCTTCAGTCGGAGGTTGTGTTTCTGGGGCATCAGATATCTGCCGATGGTATTGGCACAGACCCTCAGAAAGTGGCAGCCATAAAGCAGTGGCCAGTTCCGTCTACACTGAAGGAATTGAGATCATTCCTTGGCCTCTGTAGTTACTACAGACGTTTTATTCAGGGGTTCTCTAAGATAGCTGGCCCACTTCATGATGTGGTGAATTCATGTTTGCTCACTGAAGGCTCAAAAAGAATTAATGTCTCGTTGGGGAGTCTATGGACTGAACAATGCCAAGCCACGTTTGAAACTCTCAAAGATCGGCTTACGAGTGCGCCTGTCTTAGGAGTGGCTGATTATTCGAAACCTTTCATTGTGGAGACGGATGCCAGTAATCAGGGGCTAGGTGCCATTTTATACCAGAAACAAGGAGATTTAAAACGTGTGATTGCCTTTGCCAGTCGACGGCTGAGAGACGCAGAAAAAAACGATAGAAATTACAGCAGCATGAAGCTTGAGCTCCTCGCTCTCAAGTGGGCAGTCGCTGAGAAGTTTCGAGGGTATTTGTTGGGGTCCAAATTCACTGTGATTACTGACAATAATCCTCTGTGTCACTTGAAAACCGCAAAGTTCGGAGCGATTGAACAAAGATGGATTTCACAACTATCCGTCTTTGATTTCGATGTCCAGTATCGCCCGGGGTATCGGAACACAGTGGCTGACGCACTGTCTAGGCAGCCATTTGCAGGGGAGCCTGAGCCAGCCCCAGAGGATGCAGAGTATGATGGATGTGTGGCCATCTGTGGATGGATTCACAGAGGTTCTGACCTGGATCCAGCACTTGTGGCTTCTGGGATGCACAGCTGTCAAGAGAGACAAATGCGAGCTGTAGTGTCAAACTCCCTGAATGATGGTAATGGATTGGGTCAAGGAAACACACCTACCTTTCCAGGTTATTCACATGAGGAATTGATCCGCTTTCAACAGCAAGACCCTGTGATTGGCGGATTTAGGAAGTTCTGGGATCAAAAGAAAAGACCCTATGGCAAAGAACTAAAAGCTCTACCAAAACCTGTTCGGTCAATGCTGAAGCACTGGAACAACATGAAGGAGCGCCAGTGTCTACTGTACCGTGTCTTTGAGGATGTACGGCATGGGGACTGTTATCAGCTCTTGTTACCCCTCAATTTGAAGAAGCCTGTTCTGGAGTATGTGCACGATTCTATGGGACACCAAGGTATCGAGCGCACCATTCACTTGCTGAGGAGACGGTGTTTTTGGGTAGGAATGCACCACGATGTGGACAAGTGGGTTAAAGATTGTCAACGTTGTGTGCTGACCAAAATGCCGCATCCAAGGGTCCACCCGCCCATGAAATCGTTCTTAGCTTCTAGACCGCTTGAGGTAATTGCTGTGGATTTCACGGTGTTGGAACCCGCAACAAATGGTCAGGAGAATGTTCTTGTAGTCACTGACATCTTTACGAAGTTCACTCAGGCCTTCCCCACCCGAGATCAAAAAGCGGATACCACAGCCAAGGTATTGCTTCGGGAATGGTTCATGAAGTATGGTATTCCCGCACGTCTGCATTCCGATCAGGGGCGTAATTTTGAGAGTGAAGTTGTAGCTGAACTTTGTAAGCTCTATGGGGTGAAGAAGAGCCGCACCACCCCGTATCATCCCACTGGTAACGCTCAGTGTGAGCGGTTCAACAGGACGCTACATGACCTGTTGAGAACACTGCCACCTGAAAAGAAACGACGCTGGCCCGAATACCTACCAGAGTTGGTTTTTGTGTACAATGCAACGCCTCACGCGACTACTGGATATTCTCCATACTATTTGTTGTTTGGGGTTGATCCTTACCTACCCGTGGATGCCCTCCTAGGCCAGGAGCAAGTTTTTGATCAGAAACATGACTGGTTGTTGATTCATCAGAGACGTCTGAATGATGCTCACGCCAGGGCAAGGGAATATTCTGAACAGAAGGCCGCTGAGCGCATTTCCTTGCACAAGGATAGAGTCTTTTGTCCGACAATCGAGGTTGGAGCACTTGTGTACATGAGGAGTAGACCAGTAGGGCGTCACAAGATCCAGGATGCCTGGGGTCCAATCGTATATCGGGTAGTAGGGATCGTAGACAACACCTACACAGTAGAGCCGTTGGAAGGAGGGCCTACAAAGAGAGTTAACAGAGTAGACATCAGGTCATGTGTGAGTCCGCCTACTCCTGCCCCTAGGAGACTGCCAAAGGTACGAGAGGAGAAGTCTGAGTCCCTTAGTGAAGCGGAATCTGAGGATTCAGAGGAAGGTGTAGTTGTGAGGCAAGAGAGACCTCATGCGCCTGCAGTAAAAGGGCTTAGCACTTCATCAGTTGACCAACAATATGCGCCCAATGTGGTACACAGCAGATGCGCCCAATGTGGTACACAGCAGAGAATCAGTTGATTCTGACCATGCCGATGTTCTATTAGAGCCTGCTGAGGCCCTGGAAACTGAGGAAAGGCTGGATACAGCTACCAGTGTGTTAACTCTTCCTGTTGCGGCACCACGCAGATGTAGTAGAAGGCCAAATGCTGGACGGCATTCAAATGTGCACCATGAGCCAAGGTCTGTCTTAGATTGTCCGTCTATAAGTCCGGCAGCAGTTTCACAGATATTGGCTGATTTGAGTTCTGTTCTGTTCCGAGAAGCAGTAAAAGAGGTTAAGAGTACTCTGGTCTTTAACGAGTAATCGAGAGCGCTTACCCTGATGCAGGGGAGAATGTAACCAGGTGATGGTTAGGGTCCTTAATGCTTTTAATTTGAATAAGAGACATATCTATAGAGTATGTACTGAAGGGTCCTTTAAGAGGCATCGGGTGACGTCATCGCGAATGCGCACGAACAAATGAGCGTGAACGCGCGATGAGGAAGTCATGGAGTTGTGCTGCATATGTGTCTGTGACTGCTGTTCGCTGTTCGAGTCTAATTTGTCGTCATTCAGGTACAATCTATGTATAACGTTGAGATGATAATGTATATTTGCTGTTTTCTGGAAGATTGCCTCGAATGTTGATTTGTGTCCATAGGGAGTTGGATGTTTACGCAGGATTGCGTGAATGTGTGAGTGTTGCTGAGCTAACGCACCGCATATACAGACAAGGCCTGTTTGCATTGACGAAGTGATTTCATAGTGTGTAACGCAAGAAACACGAAGGAAAAGTGAGTAATATACATACGATGTCATTTCAGGTGTATGTTGTGAGTGTTATTTCAGCTTAATTGTTATGAAGTTCTAAGATGTTATGTGTTTTCTTTATAGAAAGTACCACTACCGTATTATTGTCATTGGTGTTTCAGTATTTGCATTGTTTTGATTACTGCATACAAAAAGAGATGACACATTGTATTTTCTTTTTATATTTTCCTTTATTTTGGGGAACAATTTGCTGTGTAATCTGAGAATACACTGGCACTGTATTTTGTTTTATTGTGAGTTTTCTGCCCGTAACTGCCAGAAAAGAAACAGAAACTCCTAACTCATTTATCAGGAATAAAATAAGAACCCCATTTGTATTTGTTGGTCCTGTGTCATTTTCCTGTGGCCACATTTGTTTAGTTTTTTTTTTCAGTTTTAAAACGTACATGTTTCATCGGCACTAATTACTTATGACAGAGAAACATTACTGGAAATCGGGAAGCAACAGTATGAACTCACTTTTAATCTGTTGGATCTAGACTGCCTGCTGTATCCAAGCTCACACCAGCAGGGCCCACCAACACCGGAGTCAGGTGAACACCGCAGCCGGCGGAAAGAGCAGCTCAAGCGGCGACGAGGCAAGAGGGGTGGGCTACATGCTAGGCTAAAGGCTAGAGCACCGCAACTGCCTAGCCTTCTGCTTGCGAACGGCCGATCCCTCGAAAATAAAATGGATGAGCTTAGAACCAGGATTGTGTCCCAGCGAGAAACTAGAGACTGTTGTGCGCTGATTCACACTGAAACCTGGCTATCGGACAATATACCGGATTCTGTGTTTCAGCTACAAACGTACTCCATACATCGTGGGGACCGCACAGCGGCATCTGGAAAACACAAAGGTGGGGGAACCTGCATCTATATTAACAACCGATGGTGCTCAGACGTGCAGATTGTCAGCAAACACTGTTCGAGTGATGCAGAGCTCTTATTGTTAAAATGCAGACCCATTTATTTACCGAGGGAGTTTACTGCTGTATTTCTCCTGGGTGTTTACATCCCTCCGCACGCGAACCCTGCGGTAGCACTTGGGACTCTGTATGACGTTATAAACACACAAGAAAACACACACCATTTATAATAATCAACTCTAGTCGCGCAGCACGTAATCATCAAGTTAAACATATAACCAACAGCAATATGACCCTATAGCCTACACCACATTACACAGAAGCAATGTTATGAATATCCATAAAACACTTGACTATACAACATATTAGATGTAACACCAGAAACGTCTCTCAAACATTGCATTTTAAAGCAGTCAACAGAAGGATATGCACTGCCATGACACACACACACACACACACACACACACATGCATACACACGCACGCAAAGACACTCGTCTCGCACAGATACTTTCAGTGGAGGCAGCGCTGTCCTCTCTCCAGCCCCAGTGCAGCGGTAGGAAGCGTTTTTCCGAGCAGAACCTCCTCATCAAAGTATCATTCCACTCGGAAGGAACTGAAGCGAGTTAGCCGGCGAAAACTCGTTTTGAAACATTTTCAAAAATGCGTGATAACTGTTGAGCGGCTTAGTTGTACGTCACGTACGTAGCCTAACGTTCTTTTGTAAGGCCGTGATAGGCTGTTGCAGTGTAGATTCCCATCAATCAAACTAAATCACACCATTGTTTCTTTATATTTTTAATATTTAATAATAAAGAATGCAACATTAACCCTTTCACACGTAAGTTTAAAATATTCTAACTGACCCCCCAGCGTGAGTTTTTCAAGGCAACCATTATTTAGAACTTGTCACTTTAATGTTTCCATGGTGACTCGTCATTGCTTGTCACGTGACACAGCGCAACCACAACACAGCGCTGAATGAATGATGATCTGCTTTTATGTAATTTTCCCTTTTTTATTAAAAATATTCACAAATGTATTAGCTATAGCATGAAACACTGATATTCCGATTGTCAAATATGTGCAAGTGGATGTGTTTTGTTGTTTAAACACCTTTATAACGATCGCGTTATTTGAGCTGTATGCGCGATGGGCGGTGCCATGTTAGTTTGTTTCACAGTTCAGAGAATGGGATCTGTTGGATTTACAACACGTCAATTCCTCAACTTCTCACGAAATACATGAAAGTAAGTGGCCGGTGAACTGGGAAAAGAATATGGTCAAATGTAAAGCTACTTACATAATGTGTATCTGATATGAATAAAACGTGTCGTCTTATTATAATGTAAAGGTTTATTATTGCCGCTTCCATAGACATCAGTGTGTATTTTACAAACTCAAAATCATTGTTTTGCTAGTACTTGTGTGTATTTAAATATCTGAAACCTAAAATAAACATTATGTGGTTGAAAACACTCAATAGTTGTGATATATGACAGCACTGAGTGTGTCCTTCTCTGGCTCAGCGCCAGCAAACGCGCGAAAGCACGTATGAATTTAGCAGCTGATCACGTGATGCACCGTGTGTGATCGTACGCTCCAGGGACCAGCCAAGACTGATCACACCGGTGTGATCGTACGTGCGAAAGGGTTAATGCAACACAAAATTAGCAACTATGATAATATTAAAATTAAATTATCTGTGCCTCAAGTGGGGGGGCACAAGCATTTTTTGGGGCGGGCCCGTCCCCCTATGGCCCGCCCATAGCGACGGGTCTGTTGAAATGGTGCGAAAAAATAATGCAATCGGACTTCGTGAGTTGCAACAACACATAATTGCAAATAGAAATGTATTCAACAATATCAACAGGGTCTGCATTTCTACACTAAGTCGCATCCTACAGAAACATAACTTCAGAATGATGCAGCTGTAAAGGGTGCCATTTGAGATGAACAGTGTCAGGATCAAGGATCTGCGCCATTATTATGTGTAGGTATGTGTCAGTTTACTTTACATACTATATATTGTGATGTGGGAATGAGGATTTATGCTGCCACCTGCCCTGCCTGTAGCTTGTAGTTTTTGTCTATACTGACCCAACCCAGACCCTACTCGTGTGAAAATATATAATTGTGTGTATGTGTTTTCAGTAACGCTATTCAATATTTTCTGTTACAGACAGTTCTGGATTTTGATGCCGCTGAACTGCCACATGAGTTCATCTACGTGGATGAGGCAGGCTTCAATCTGGCCAAAACCAGGCGTCGGGGCCGTAACATAGTTGGAAAGAGGGCTGTTGTAAATGTCCCTGGGCAGCGTGGGGGAAATTTCACCTTGTGTGCCGCAATTAGTGTCCAAGGAGTCCTGCAAGATGCACTAAATGCAGTTGGTGCAGGACAGACTAGAGGAGCCCAGGTTTGTTGTCATCTGGGATAATGTTAGTTTCCACTGGGCTGCTCTGGTCCGAGATTGGTTCAACAACCATAACTATTTCACACTTTTATACCTGCCCCCTTACAGTCCCTTTCTAAATGCAATCATGGAATTCTTTTCAGCGTGGGGTGTGTGATCGGCAGCCACACGCCCGCATGACTCTTCTGCAAGCAATGGAAGAGGCATGCTGAGACATTGAGGTGGGATCAATCCAAGGGTGGATTTGGCACTCAAGGCGATATTTTCCTCGATGCCTAGCCCGCGAGAACATCGCCTGTGATGTTGACGAGGTCTTGTGGCCAGATCCGAACAGAAGGCGGGATCCATATAGTTTTTTACAATTGCTAACACACAATTTTGCAAACTATGCTGGTTTTATCAAAATACTTAACACAATTCACAAAACCACACACCCAAACTGCAAAATACCTCATATCTCCTGCAAGATGAAGCACTGCAACCAAAAATACATATAGCATTATCAAAATCAAACTTTTGCACGAAATGGTACACACTTCATTTATATTACCAAATTTTTGTCTAACCAACTACACACTGTTGCGCATAATGAAAAGCACTCTCATCTTTAGTATGCTTTGCCATAATACTAAAATAGTTCAAATTGTAGAAAATTCTTCAGATTGTTCACATGACAGAAATATTTGCAGATACACACACACAACTTTTTTTTTCACCAAAAGTCAGTGCAACATATGCACAGCAGATATATTTACATTGGCCTGAACAAAAATATGCTCACAAAAAACAGTAAACTGAAAAACAAAATTGCAGAAAAAATAAATATATAAAAAAGAGGCAAGAAAAATAATTAGGCAGCATCTTGCCGCACAGCTGGGTCAGGCCACATCACAGGCCACATCACAGGCAATATCTTCCCTTGCCAGACATCGAGGGAAGAAGTGCCTTGAGTGCCTTATCCATCCCTGAATCACACCCACATCAATCTCCTCATGCCTCTTCCATAGCCTGCACAAGAGGCATGCGCACAAAGGGCTGCCGGTCGTATACCTTCCACCGACATGCTGAAAATAACTCTTCTAGGGGCTCCTACTCTTCCTCTTCTTCCTTTTCTTTTTCCTCTTTCTCTTCCTCCTCCTCTTTCTCTTCCTCCTCCTCCTTCTCTTCATCCTCCTCTTCCTCCTCCTCTTTCTCTTCCTCCTCCTCTTCCTCCTCCTCTTCCTCTTCCTCCTCCTCTTCCTCGTCTTCCATTGATGTTGTCAAAAAAAGGTGCTCACCTGTGGTCTTTTCATAGTACTTACATCCTGATTGAATTGTTTTTTTGTAAAAACTCTTGTTTGATTACTGCAGAAATTCTACTTTTGAGTTTTACAGAATACTGAGTCTGAGAAAATTACAATAAAAATAGAAACAAAAAGACTGCAGTGTTTTATATAAAGCCCATCAGTGTGTTGCTGGTGATATGAAAGAGTAATTCAAATGGTGCTTGTGTGTATGGTTTTGTTGCAATAATTTCATTTTTAGAAAGGAGTGTTACATTTTGATTGAAGTGTTTCATTTTGGCATAGATGTGAGTTGTTAATCTCCAAGTGCTATAGGTCTGATTGGCTTGTGAAAATTCTGCAAAAAGTGTGTAAGCAATAGGCAAAAACTGTATTTATATAAGTGAAATATATTCTGTGTAGTCCTTTTTTATTCCTTTTTATATAGTCAATTTCATTCTGTTTTTCTTGGTTCACAGACGCGCTGCAGCTGCGTGATGTATGAATCTTCATATTCTGTTGTTTATGCTGCTATTTGCACATGAATAGCTAACCCCCTGGAGGTGTGTGTGTGTGTGTGTGTGTGTGTGTGTGTGTGTGTGTGTGTGTGTGTGTGTGTGTGTGTGTGTGTGCGTGCGTGCGTGCGTGCGTGCGTGCGTGCGTGCGTGCGTGCGATTTTTAATGGGTCACAGACACAATCTATTCAAATATAATTTTAATTTGACATAGTGATAGTCATTTAACTGTTAATAATCAATTAATGAGCTTCAGTCGTCAGACTCGTCGGGAAACTAATCTAAATGAACAAAATGCTCTCATTACAGTTCTCCACCAGATTTACTATGCTGAACGCAAGTTCACGCTAACTCAAAAACTTGCGTACACGAGCTGAGACCTGACGTGAGATTTGATTGTAGCCACTGCTCATGTCCATATAAACCTAAATTCCCAGCAGCTCCATCTTTTATTTCTAACAGGAATGAAAGCAAGGCTGTTAGGGATAAACGTACATCTCGTGGGTTGTACTGATGTTTAATGCGTTTCGAATTGTTCTGCTGACGAAACACTGCAAAAATACCTTTACAAGAAAATTCAGTAGGCATAAAACTCCAGGCAACATAAGCTGTGGAAAATAAGTGATCAAGGAGTTTTATAGAACTTTTTACCGAGGATGTTATTGAAAACATGGCAAGTCAATCCCTCACAACCTAACTTTCATACCTCTCATGGCACTGCTCTGAAAAAGTTCTATTGATAAATGCCAAGCTTCGCGGGAAAACGATATATGCGCCCAGTTTTCTGTCGTACGTTTGTTTCATAAATGAGGCCCACTGTGTGTAAAATGTAAGTTACTCAAAACTAATTTGATTTGTCCAAGCTCAGGCTTATATCATAGGGCTTGATCTCTTATTTGCCTTGATGAGATTATTTGATTCTCCTTTAGAAATTGCTGCCTGGATCAATACCCTGATTGACATGTTCACACTTGGGAAAGAGACCCATACCCCTGGCAATGCTCTCTGTGATTACTCCATCTGCAAGCCTCTAAATCAGGCAGAGATTGAGAAGGGAGTCCTGGTACCCCCTTTAATGAGAAGACCAGAAAAAAATAATGAGAAGACTGTGTGTCAGAGGTGCTTCAGAGACCCAATCAGGCAATTTAAATCACTCCCTGAGATGACAAATGAGGCCTTAACCCCCGTTGCAGCGATTGGACCCCTGGGTTTTTTTTAAATAGGAGAGCAAATATGTAAGAAGTAATGCGTGGGTCAAAACTCAATTAAATGCCTGTCATGAATTTTTGCCAGCCGCTCTAAATGTTGTTTGATGCATAGGTTTAAATGTTGCTGTGAATACAAAGAGAGGGTGAACAACACCAGTCAATGTGTCATTTGGCACCACCACACCAGCATTTATTACATTACCGGGATATATATATATATATATATATATATATATATATATATATATATATATATATATATATATATATATATATATATATATATATATATATTCTATATTTTGTATTTAAACTAATATATATATATATATATATATATGTATATATACAGGTCCTTCTCAAAAAATTTGCATATTGTGATAAAGTTCATTATTTTGCATAATGTAATGATAAAAATTAAACTTTCATTTTTTAGATTCATTGCACGCCAACTGAAATATTTCAGGTATTTTATTGTTTTAATACTGATGATTGTGGCATACAGCTCATGAAAACCCAAAATTCCTATCTCAAAAAATTAGCATATCATGAAAAGGTTCTCTAAACGAGCTATTAACCTAATCATCTGAATCAACTAATTAACTCTAAACACCTGCAAAAGATTCCTGAGGCTTTTAAAAACTCCCAGCCTGTTTCCTTACTCAAAACTGCCATCATGGGTAAGACTGCCGACCTGACTGCTGTCCAGAAGGCCGTCATTGACACCCTCAAGCAAGAGGGTAAGACACAGAAAGAAAATTCTGAACAAATAGGCTGTTCCCAGAGTGCTGTATCAAGGCACCTCAGTGGGAAGTCTGGGGGAAGGAAAAAGTGTGGCAAAAAACGCTGCACAACGAGAAGAGGTGACCGGACCCTGAGTAAGATTGTGGAGAAGGACCGATTCCAGACCTTGGGGGACCTGCGGAAGCAGTGGACTGAGTCTGGAGTAGAAACATCCAGAGCCACCGTGCACAGGCGTGAGCAGGAAATGGGCTACAGGTGCCGCATTCCCCAGGTCAAGCCACTTTTGAACCAGAAACAGCGCCAGAAGCGCCTGACCTGGGCTACAGAGAAGCAGCACTGGACTGTCGCTCAGTGGTCCAAAGTACTTTTTTCGGATGAAAGCAAATTTTGCACGTCATTCGGAAATCAAGGTGCCAGAGTCTGGAGGGAGACTGGGGAGAAGGAAATGCCAAAATGCCTGAAGTCCAGTGTCAAGTACCCACAGTCAGTGATGGTCTGGGGTGCCATGTCAGCTGCTGGTGTTGGTCCACTGTGTTTTATCAAGGGCAGGGTCAATGCAGCTAGCTATCAGGAGATTTTGGAGCACTTCATGCTTCCATCTGCTGAAAAGCTTTATGGAGATGAAGATGCTCACAGTGCCAAAACCACTGGTAAATGGTTTACTGACCATGGTATTACTGTGCTCAATTGGCCTGCCAACTCTCCTGACCTGAACCCCATAGAGAATCCGGGGGATATTGTGAAGAGAAAGTTGAGAGACGCAAGACCCAACACTCTGGATGAGCTTAAGGCCGCTATCGAAGCATCCTGGGCCTCCATAACACCTCACCAGTGCAACAGGCTGATTGCCTCCATGCCACGCCGCATTGAAGCAGTCATTTCTGCAAAAGGATTCCCGACCAAGTATTGAGTGCATAAATGTACATAATTATTTGAAGGTTGACTTATTTTGTATTAAAAAAACTTCTTTTATTGTTCGGATGAAATATGCTAATTTTTTTAGATAGAAATTTTGGGTTTTCATGAGCTGTATGCCAAAATCATCAGTATTAAAACAATAAAAGACCTGAAATATTTCAGTTGGTGTGCAATGAATCTAAAATATATGAAAGTTAAATTTTTATCATTACATTATGGAAAATAATTAACTTTATTACAATATGCTAATTTTTTGAGAAGGACCTATATATACATACATATATATATATATATATATATATATATATATATATATATATTAGTGGTGGGCCGTTATCGGCGTTAACGTGCTGCGTTAACGTGAGAATCTTATCGGGCGATAAAAAAAATATTGCCGTTAATCTATTCTCAAAGTTGGGTTGGGATCATAAAATAGCCTTTTCGAATATCGTTATATTTTCGCGCAAACTGCGCAGCAGGGTATTTTCCTGTCAGGGACACAAGGTGTATACTTTTACATTTTACGTTGGGCGATCGTTCCTCTCGTTACTTTACATGTTGTTAAATGAGTTTATTCCAAGCGCACTGTATTTTATTGGCATGAGCGATGTTCAATTTACAAATGAATCACTCTTTTGGTTCGATTCTGTTGGCAGATCTGTCTAAATCGGTTCGCGAATCAGTTCTGTTCAGTTCCTCACGCACCGAATCGTCTGAAGCGCGTTCAATCACACTCGACACGGAGTCGTAACAGGAAGATTTAAGAACATCAAGAGCTACAGTTTAGTCTAGTGAAAGCAAATCTGCAAATGCATCATATTTTTTGCCAGCGATGAAGATCTTTATTAGTTGAACACCTTCGTAAGCTGTCTGTGAATGAATGATTCCACAGGACGATACATTCGATTTCATTTCATTCAGGTAGGCCCTAATACATTTTACAACCAAACAGATTATTACGCCACGATAGCACTACTAAAAAGTATGACATTATCCGTTGGACATATACATTAATTTATAGGCTACAAAATAAATAAACTACCATTGTACAGTTTATGAAATGAACACCCGCCATCCCGCGGTAATGTGTGTGAATTGCGCAGGGGCATATTCACACAAATATATTACCCACATAGCAAAATTTGTATGGCCCACCTCTGGGCCTCACCCTTGCTTCAATTCTGGCCCAGTTCTGGCTGGGTCCCCGGCCCAAAACTGGTCCAACACACTGGAAACGGACTCAAACAACTTCCTCTGGCCCAGATGTGGCCCACACCCTGTGAAATGACTCTTATTTATTGATATGGCCCAGGTCTGGCCCAGGCCCTGTAAGACAGATCTGGCTGAGAATCGGCTGGGTCCCCGGCCCAGATGTGGCCTAGAAATTGGCAGACAGTGAAACACAAATTCAACCATTTAAGGGTTTTTATTATAAAATTAACAAATACACTTTAATATAAACATGTATTAACAATAAACAAAATACACTGTATATTAACACAATTGTTAAACCACAAAATAAAAAGTAAATTATTTACTGTATATGATTAAAAGGAAAACATTATTCTCTTTCCCACACAAACTTTTTCACTCTCTTTAACACCAAATTAATTACTTTTGCAAATGTCAAGTCATCATTAAACATATATCGCTATATACAGTAATGACTGTTTCAAAGCAGCTTAACAGGGTTAAACAGGAAAATGATCAATGATGCAAACAGAGTTCAATTTGGCTGTAAAGCTGCTCTAAAAAGAAAATAGTGTCATTGTTCAGCTGAATTCAGTTCAGTGTTGATTCAGTTCTGTTCAACAACTGTATAAAGTATATCAATTATAAAAATAGTTAATTTTCATTATTAAGCAGCTCTGGAGAAAACAGTGATGTCATTGTCCAGCTCAGTTCAGTTCTCATATAATGGTGTCAATCCAGGCAGATCAATAAAATTAAGAATAAGTGTCGCCAACTAAGCAAGTCAGAGGTGACAGTGGCAAGAACCCAAACTCCATCAGGAGAGAGAATGAAGAAAAAAAACCAGGCTCAGTCGGGGGGGCAGTTCTCCTCTGGCCAAACAACGAACATGGTGTGTGTTCGGATTCAGGCTGCTTCACAAGTCAGATTGTGGATTGATATCATTCAGAGTATTTTATTCAGCTGTTTCTGCTCGAAGATTGGAAAAGATTACATCAAGGTTAAAGAGTATCAAAACTCAAGAGCAAATGTGAATTTGAGAACTTGTACAATAAATATTTGTAAAATAAAATGTACACTCACAGCTCCAATGTGAAAATCTCAATTAGGCATTTGCAACTTCTCAAATCTGCCATTGCATTTTGTTTAATCAAGTGCACAAGTTAGTTACGCATCTAATATATCGCGAAAATAGTTGCAAAGTCAATGCGTGAAGATTTGAAATAGCACTGGCAGATGAGAAGTTGCAAATGCCTAATTGAGGTTGTACTGTGAATGTGAATGGTCATTGTATATCTGTGAATGGCATTTTACACATTTGTGACTACTTGTCTGCAGCTTCAAATTCAGAATACAGGTTTGTGATTATTGTCTGCGAGTGAAAAATCTCAACATTCAACAGGTTTTCAAAGTTCTCAAATTCACATCTACATGCTCTGGAGTTTTGCTCCTCTTTTACCTTCATGAGATCACGCCGGCGATGATGAGAGGGGAGTTGAAGCTGGCCGTTTGGTCTGTGTGGTGGACTGGTCTGGTTCTCGTGGATCTGATCCGATGACTGTGCCGAGGACTGTTGTGTCAACGAGGTCTTCACAGAAGTTTGTTTCTAGGTCCCGTCTAGTTGTGATGTTCTCGTCTGGCATTCAGGCTGTTGGTCATCTTAGGGTGGAGGTCCACCATCTGGTCTGGATGCGGACTAGATCCGGCTGACTACAGTAGCCTAACCTTGGGATAAGAATGAGACAGAGAGATTAACATTAGCGTAAATGCCATTCTTCTTATGATGTAACAAGTACATTTGGTGTAAGCTACCTTTAACGGATGTAAATCATAGAAATGTGAGAGTGTGTTATGTTTATGCTACGTTAAAGAGGTGTGATTTTAATATAGATTTAAACTTATCTTGTGTCTGCCCCTCGATCTGTTGCCAGTTCATCCATCGATCTCCATTTCTGCAGCATTAGACATGAGGGTTTCTCTGAACTATATCTTTTAAATAAAGGAATAGAAATTGTGGTCAATATTAAATCTTAAGCATTAGTTTAAGCACATAGGTTTGACAAATGTTGTTGCCAGAAGTTCACGCAGCAGTTTAAAATATCGGTAAAACTTTACAATAAGGTCTCATTTGTTAAAAATAAGCTAGTTATTGTTAACTAACATTAACAATGAACAATACATTTGTTACAGTATTTATTCATCTTTGTTAACATTAGTTAATAAAAATACAACTGTTCACTTTTGATTTAATAATGTATTAGTAAATGTCAAAATGAAAATGAACTAAGATTAATAAATACTTAAGTATTGTGCATTCTTAGTCCATGTTAAATAATGTAACGTTAGTTAACTTATATTAACGAATGAAACCTTATTGTAGTGTTACCAAAATATCTGTAAAACTGTTGGTGTCAGATTCGAAACAGTGTGTTCAGATGAAACTTCAGTTTACTTTCGCTTATATTCATAGTAACGTTAACATCCCCACTGCGGTAAAAATGTTAAGAACTGCCATTTTAATTAAGTAATACAGAGATACGCTTTAATTATTTTCTTTCACTGAAGTGCACCTGCTCTAAAGCAGATTACGTTACATTCAAGAACACAAGACGTGCCAAAGACAATGAATCAAGAAGCTGCACTTATTTGGCAGCTTCTCTTATGTAACGTTATCTATAACGCTTTTCTGTTTCGGACTCGGAGTTCCCCACAGCAGTGTTAAAACAAAATAATTGTTTAATTTCAGAGTGTAACTTACACGGGTGTAAGTTAATGGAGCAATGACATGGTGGTCAGTGTAGTTCGATTCACAAATAAATGACTCTTTTGAAAGGTTAGTGAATCAAATCAGAAAGAGTTGCCTTAATAGAGAAATACGGCGCTGAAAGCGCAACGTTAACTTACTACGATAACTAATCACTCGTTGAAAAAGACGAATTGACTGACTAAATTTTAGCAAACAAAATGGAATATAACTCAATATAATTTAATTAGCTAACATTACAGTGCACTGGATACATCACAGCAGTTTTTGTAATAAAAAAAATACACAATCATCCTAAAAAGAGACGTAGGCCTATGCCTATAGGCCTTCTCATCAACACTCCCTCCGGAACCGAAGGGTATTCTGATGTTACAGACACAATTATCATCGCAAACATCTATTAAAACAAACTATTTTTTATCTTTACAGTTAAAACATCAAACAACACTAGAACAATAAATGAATTAAATTACTTACTCGTTTTCTTCAGCTGAATGATTCCTCTCGAAAACGTCGGTCTGCGTCTGCATGATCCCCTCAGGATTTAAATTAACCGCCAAAACCTTTTTTCAGGCGGCTGAGTTCCTTAATTCTAGTAGTGGCCCGCTTGTGACAAAACGAACTCGGGCTGATGGTAAATACACTGAGTATGGACCTGACACTAGTACAACTGCTTTCAGCCGATACTGGCCCATACAGAAAAAGCCGTCAGTCAGCCAGATGTGTTATGCACAGTCGGCTCGGATCTGGCCAATTATCTGTTCACCGATGCCGACAGTGAGCCGACAGTAACGTATTTCGGCCGGAATTGGCCCAACTGTGCTTGCTATCTGGGATAGTTTACATTGCTTGAAACTAATTTGTTTAAAAAGGAGGAGGCTTCACATAAAAAGGAGGAGGTTCACATAAAATCATTATGACATATGACATTATTTTTAGATCTAACGAGCATCTCGTTTGGCGATGCAAAAACGGACTCTAGCTACATCGTGCTTATTGTTTTTTTCTTCTTCCAATTAGCCTAAATTACTATGTTTAAAAAAAACGACGAAAACATGTTACTTGTTCAATTAATAAACAGTTTGTTTGATGACAAATCGCTAAAGATGAAATTGGCCTCCCTTTCTGTCATTGTAATTGTGCGTTTTATTTATTTATTTTATTTTATAATTTTCTTAGAACGATATTCGACTTTTGCTCCTCTATTGTCGAATGGCATTTTTGGCAGAAATTCACATCCCTACGCGAGGCAAACTATTCTCAAAGACTTACTTTTAGTTATTATTTGGGTAGCACACATATTCTGAATGCCTTCGGCAGAATTCAAATGAGCCATTTTAATCTAGATTAATCTAGATTCATTCCAAGATTCCAGTGAGATTAATCTAGATTAAAAAAATTAATGCCCACCTCTAATATATATATATATATATATATATATATATATATATATATATATATATATATATATATATATTGTAGCAATGTTCAGGGAAGAAGGAGGCGGGAACCGGCGAACATTTAAACTTACTTTTATTAAAATAAAACCAAACAAACTAAAATACCGCCAGCAGCCCCTTGCGGACGACTGCTGGCTTACCCAAAATAAACATAACGGCCAGCAGCCCCTCGCGGACGACTGCTGGCTAAAATAAAACACAAATACAAAAAACAAAACTCAACTAAAATAAAGGCCTGTACCTCTCTCGATCATCAACGTCGTCGCTCCTCCTTTATGCTTCCGCTCTATATATATATATATATATATATCAGTCTTTCCTCTCTGCTAGCATATATGTGAATCTAATTTTAATTCTCTCAAAATTTTCAGTGAAACAGACCTGAAGCTTTTTGAAGTTGTAAAAGTAAAACCAGCACTGTTAATGAGAACCTATAAAGGGATAAAGGTATAATTTTGTAGCTGTTAAATGAAGCCTACAGCTGATTTTACTTTTTGGTCAGTGGGAGGATATACAAATAATGTCTGTAGACAAACATTGTTTTTTATCTTCACTTTGCGTATTTTGTAAGTCTGCATACAGATATCATTATAAAACAGATAAAAGACAAAGAGCTGTTTTAAAAGTATGAACATGTAGCCTAATATACCTGAAAACATCAGGGGCATTGATGCACATCAAAAAGCAGTCTGAAATAATGATTCCTAATGGACCCTGAACTAGTGAATAGTTTTGTGCTCATTACGTATTCTTCAATGCTATGCTTCATCTCTTGCACTCCTCAGTCAACTCTTTAAATCTTCAGTCTCTCCATTGTTTCTGGCGTCATTCCTAATACAGTACATTTTTGTGTCCTCATCATGCCCTGCTGTTCAAAAGTTTGGAGCCTGTAAGATTTTATATATTCTACATATATATATTACATCCCTTAATCCTACCCCATTCCTAAACTAAACCACTGCAACAACTACCTTACAAACTATACAATTACTATACATTATAATACAATTTAATTGTCAGACCATATTTCCAAAAGTATAGTATATCCTTTTATAGAAAGACACCACAGCAAACATATTTGTTTTTAAGAGTTACAGAGTTCAAAAGGGTCTGCACTGGGCCTCTTGTCTAGTTTAGTGAGGAGCAGCAGACCTGTGGAAGGCCAAAAGCACAAGGTTTTTCCTTGGCAGATGGCACTCTTTTCGCTCTCACCCTGAGCTCTTGCAGTCGAATCTTTCCCTGAAGGTGTTGTGAAATAGCATGACATGTCCCTTCTCTTCACTCTTCGCTATCCCACATACCCGTCATCATCATCAGGTCTCTTACGTCAGTCATTCTTCACTCACACCACTGCACTCTGGCCAGAGAGTACAGGTTGTAAGTCACTAATCTGTCCAGATGATGATAGATATAATCGGAGGACAACCGTGTCTTTGACGGTCCCTAGAGACTGGGCTTGTTGGACATGTAGAGGACAGACTTTCCCCTCTGCTAGCACGTCTATGGAGAATCTGAAATGGCAGCACAGCTGATATGCATTTTTAATTTGATATTAAACAAAAAATTATGCAAAGGAGAGTGAGGATGCACTTTGACTTTCAGAAAACTCTCAAGCCTGGAGCTAATCAAGGGAAAAAAATAAACCAAGAGTATACGAAAGGGGCACATACCTTGTAAAGACTTGAAAAAGAGATCACTTTTTTCTAACATTACAATTCACACTCATAACAATTCATAACATTAAATTATTTTTCAAAATGAAACTAGAAGCTATAGCTTAATGAGTGAAGTTAGCTGCCTGTCTATATAGAGTGTTTCTGCTCTCGTCATTTTCGTTTTTAATTCAAAGCTCTTTACCCCTGTTTTGCTATTTTAGTGAATCCGCTAATGACTATACTCCACAACGGTAACCATTTAATAAGTTTACCTCTGCAAAGTCATTTTTAACATCACATATCTTAGACTGCACCTGTCCCTGTCTGTCTGTCCGTCCGTCCTGGATTTTTTTTAACGAAACAAGCATTGGTAATTTAGAAATTATTTTATTCCACCTAAACATAAATGTGAATATGGGGCTCTGTGTAGTCCATGTCTTTCTCTCGTTCTAATTTTACAGCAAGTCTTAGCTATGTGTTTATGAGCTTGTGTGTGAACATGAAAGTGCACCACTGCCACCTACAGAGCACATGACTCTACCAACAGCCGACAAGACAGACTCACTCCCTTTGGGCCTTATTAAAGCCTTATTTTCACTCATGAGAGGCAGATAAGGCTCAGTTCAGTTTCCCCATTATTATACTTTTGCTGATTTCCTCAGAAAAGATAAAGACAGAGACCGGAATAAGCGCAGGAAACTTTCTTAGTGGTTTGCTTTATTGATTGAGATGCTGAAAGCCGATGGGAAATTTCAGTGGTCTGAGGTTCAAACGAGGGTATTATGTCATGCCTGTTAAATCTTTCTAATAAATATTAATTAAAGAGGGAGGTTCAAAAGGTATTTTTCAGCGACCCTTCCGTTGCGTGAACTGATGAGCGAGTGGGAAGGATCCGTCTCATCACCTGCTGTAGATGGACTATGACAGCAGTGATAAAGAGTTCACTTCACTCCATAATTAGAGGCACAGAAGCTAAAGCAAGACTGCATTAATTTCAAACCGGTGTGCGACATTGTGCTGGTGAATCACTTTATGAAGCACTTCAGAATGTGATTAAAGGACTGTGTTTTAAATACCTGGTTCATCCTCACTGTTATCTCCATCCAACAGTAAAACCCAAAAAAATTCAGCCCATCTCTGTGTTACTACTACAAATATCCTGCATAGGACTTCAGGCCATATAAACACTATGAATCCTAATTAAAGCAATAAGGCTACTGCTCCAATGAGATTTACCCTCCAGTTACCTTGTTACATGACTCAGCGTATAGTGTACATCAGAGTAAACTTTAGCTGCTTTTTAGCCCATGGTAGAAGCCAACACTTCACTCACTATTTAACTTATGTCCCTCCTCAACTACATGGGCTTTTTTAGTGAATAACTTTAATTGACTTTTATATAATAGTTTGGTCCACTCTCCCTCTTATGCTTATAATATTTTATGCCAAGGGGGATCAATATGTAATCAGTATGTATTAGAAACATGTGGATTTATGGCTAGAGATGAAAACAGCCAGGGGCTTTAGGTACCTCATTTTTGAAATGGCACTGGTTGAAATACTGGCTCATTTCTTTCCCCTGGGCTAGATAGATGTTACCACACAAAAAAAAAGCGGGGGGGGGGGGGGGGGGGGGGTTTATCACCTTAGTAATGTATGTATTGAGTGTAAAATGTTAGAGGGACTGTTTTTAGCAAATCCAAACCTGGAATAAATATTTTATTTTAATGATCCAAAATTGCTTCCAAACAGCTAGCGATCAGCATACATTTCTGTTATGTGGCAGACAGCAACTCTGATTCATGGGAGACAAAAAGGACATGGAAGTTGCCTGCTGGAAATTCAGCTTGAGAATATATTTTAAAATACATTTGTAACGAGGTTAGATGTTATGGGAAGGAGGAGGCGGGAACCGGCGAACATTCAACAAACTTTAATTCTAAAATAACACAAATACAAAATGAAAGTAAAAGACAGTAGCCCCTCACGGGCGACTGCTGTCAGTCACATATTACACAACACAAATCCAGGCCTGGCCTCTCTCTAACTCCACTGTCGTCTTTCCTGCTTTTTTGCTTCCGCTCCGTGAGAGATAAGAGACCGGTGCGTTGCGCAAGTGGTGCTCATTAGTAATCATGCCACCGGCCTCGTGCCATTCTCCCACGCCCCTCGGCCTCCTCCTGCTCGCCACAACATTCAAATAGGAATCAGTTATTTTAAATTGTAATAATATTAAACAATATTACTGTTTCTTCTGTATTTTGGATTGAATTAATGCAGCCTATAGTGACCAAACGGTAGAGTGTGGTTGTGTATAATTTAATTATATTTAATAATTGTTTATTTTATTTTTAATAATTATAATTATTTTTGAATAATTTAGTTGGTTTTGTTTTTAGAAATTACATTCAAAATCCATTTTACTCAAAAATCTGAGGAGACTAGATATTAGGCATACGGCTCAGCTCTAACAAAACAAATCACCCACCACAGGAGTGGAAAAAGATGAAACAAGAGAAATAAGATGAAACAAGAACAAATTTATATAAAAAAATATATTAAAAGACCAGAGAAATGCTGCAATCAAACCTAACAGCAACCCAATCCAACAGTATTCATGCAGCATCCCCTCTTTCTAAAAATAATGATCCAAATGCAGCTGCATGTAATTGGCATCACTCATCAAAGGCCAATTTGGTCTTACACTTGCAATTATTTCATAAATAAAGCAGAACATATAGCAGGATTCAAAATCCAAATTGCTCTTTTTCAAATTCTGGCTTTCAGAGATTTAGGACATTGGCTCCATATACAGGCCCGCCACGCACCCCAGTGCCTCTCTATGTGGACCTGACATCCAAGTAAATCTTTCACTAAAAGTATTCCTCGTGAAGTATTAAGCAACTGATTATTTCTTTTCCCGTTGAGGAAGTCTAGTGACAGAAAACACCACCAGAACAATCAACGCTCTATTCATCCGCACATTCTTCCGATTTCTCAGATGCTCAGAATCTACTTGCCATTCTAAAATTCAATCCGCAGATCCATTTTGTCTTTCTCCAATCTTTAAGTCCTATACAGGGACACTACCCGCTTTAATATCAAGCGTAGCAAAACGGATTTGTTAATGAGCAACCATTCGATGTTCATCGTTAATTTACCCACACCCCTCTAACCTAACCAGTCCATTTCCTTTTTTTCAGTTCACAAAGTTCCAAAATTTTCTCTTCTTCGTCAACGACAATAATACTCCCATCTCTTTACTAAAAAACAAGGGTTCCAAAATGCTTTCCAAACAGACATCATTTCAAACCTGTGACACCAAGAAGCTCATAATTTGCCTACTCAGCAATCTAGTTACTGCGCACGTGTTCATGAATCAATAAATTTCACCTACTCTCCTCCTTACCTACGCAATTGCAGAAATTTCCCCCTCCACCCTATATCTCCGATCAAGTGCTGTGAGCCCACCTAGCGTGGGTTTCCCTTCAGGTTCTCCAGTTAAACTTTCATGTCTCACTGCCGCAGCAGTGCTTTCTTCCCTTATCAAAATAAATTTCTCTCACTAGCGCTGTAGTGATTTCAGCTACTGGTCTAGCCCAAGTTTTCAGATTAAACTTCGTTTCTCACTGCCGCAGTAGCGATGTTGGCCACTGGTCTCGCATCAGCTTTCAGAGTACATCTCTCTCACTACTGAGGTAGTGATGCTACAATACAATACAAATGTTTAGGTTTAGCATTTGTATTTCAGCAAGAGACTGCTTCAAAAAAGCTCACCCATCCACATCACATGTGATAAACAGAGCATGGCTAAAAGCAATCACCTTTCCTGTTTAGATCCCTTTGTGAGCCGAGTGACTACATGCATGTTTTCACCTGAATGTGATGTCACGTCTCATCCCATCCGTACACATCTCTTTCACGTGCACGCAATCAGAAGTTCCTTGGTGACGTCTAAGAGGAGTTGGCAAAGAGCCACAACAACACCAGCCCCTAAAATAACCATTCAATTTTCATGAGGTACAAATGTTATTTTTTTGTGTGCTAAGCTTGATGTATTGCCTCCTGCAGAAACAGACAAAATTGTGCTGTGTACCAGAGAGTGCACCCTTTCCACAACCTCTCTCGTGTGGTAATGTTTTTGTTTGTTGGCGCAGAAGGGAAAATGTAAGTCTGAAAATTCTGAACTGCTGCAGTATGTGTACGGGCAAAAAAAGATCTGCATTTTATTATTATTATTATTATTATTAATATTATTATAGATTTGAACCAGAGTGAGCCAGGACTGCTAAGATGCCCCTTAAAAAAAAAAAATTTAAAAGTGCATACCACCCCCTGGTTCATTTGTCTTTTTGATTTCACATCCTGCTTGAAAATTTTACAATAAAACCCCAAATGAGATCCAACCCTGCATACGGAAGACAAGCTGTTCTGAGTGATATAACAGTGAATTGGTCAGCCATGGTGGCATCTGTGACCAGTCAGAGCTCTGGAAAACAAATGAAAGACATTGATGTGACGCGCCGCTGGGCTTTCAATAAACTCCAGCACACGTGCTCATTTTGTTTATTTGTCAAAGATCAGAATAAATAATAATGATATAATATAAGTATTTATTTTTATAATTATATATTAAAATATATTAAACTATTTTAAAGGATTAATAATAATAATAATACAAAAATAATTATTTATATATATAGCCAGCAGCCATATCACCCTGTAGCCCAAGACTGGTTGCCCACTGAAGCTAAGCAGGGTTGAGGCTGGTCAGTACCTGGATGGGAGACCTCCTGAGAAAACGCTTCAGGTTACGTATGTAACCATGATTCCCTGAGAGGGAACAAGACGCTGCGTCAAGCGCTGCGGGAACGCCCCTGCGTGATCGCGTCATGAAGCACTCGTGGAATCAGTCCAATGGCGTGACGAGACGTCATAGGCGGGTGACGTCATTGACCAGGAAGGTATAAAACACCCCTGAACCAAACAATGTCAGCTTCTGATAGGTCGAACAAGTTGGTCACAGGCATGCCGGGAGTATGGCAAAGCGACGCAGCGTCTCGTTCCCTCTCAGGGAACCATGGTTACATACGTAACCTGAGATGTTCCCTTTCAAGGGAACTCGCACTGCGTCAAGCACTGCGGGAACGGAATACCCACGTCGCCAAAATCCTCAAGTGCCTGAATATGTGAAATCGTAACGCTCATTATACTAAAAACATCCGAGAACCCGGAGTAGAAGCCACATCCAGGTTATAAAATCTTAAAAAGGTGTTCGGAGAGGACCACCCTGCCGCATCACATACCTCTTGAAGGGAAACCCCTGACAACAGGGCCATAGAAGCAGCCATACTCCTAGTTGAGTGGGCTCGGACCCTTAGTGGTGAAGGAGAGCCTTTTCAGAGTAAGTTTAAGTTTAAGGCAGAGTAAGTTTAATTTCTCCTGGTCCGGATTCTGGAATGGAGGCGGAGAAAAGGCTTGCAGCATTATTGGACCCGCCACATTAGTGGGGACCTTAGGCACATATCCTTCCTTTGGTTAATAGGAACGCTTTCACCATACCAGGCGCAAACTCAAGACAAGAAGGAGCAACTGACAATGCTTGTAAGTCCCCGATTCTCTTAAGAGAAGAGATAGAGAGAAGGAACAGAGTTTTTAATGTGAGAAACATCTCTGACACCTCTTCAATGGGCTCAAATGGGGCCAGGGCTAGTCCTTCTAAAACAATGGCCAAGTCCCAAGTCGGCACTCTCGAGCGAGCCGCAGGCCTTAGCCTCAAAGTACCACGGAGGAAGCGAGTTACCCAGTGTGTCTCCCCACTGATGCCCCTTCTAGAGGAATGTGATATGCAGATATAGCTGACATGTACACTTTTAAAGTGGAGGGGGACAACCCCGAAGAAAACTTTTCTTGAAGAAAATCTAGTACTGAACCAACTGGGCAGTCAACTGGATTCACAGACTGGCTTGTACAACAAGCAACGAAAATTCTCCATTTTAGGGCATAAAACCTCCTCGTAGAAGGAGCTCTGGAGTGCAACATAGTCTCCACTACGTCGGTAGAGAGACCTGAATCTATGAGTTGAACCCCCTCAGAGGCCAGGCCCACAGTTTCCATAGCTCCGGACGTGGGTGAAACACTGACCCCGTCGCCTGGGAGAGAAGGTCCCTCCTGACCGGAAGTTCCCACGGAGGACCCTCGATGAGAGACACATTGTCTGACAGCCATACTCAGTCCGGCCAGAACGGGGCTATCAACAAGAGCCGAACCCCGTCCCGGCGTACTCTCTCCAGAACTCCTGGTAGCAATGCCAGAGGGGGAAAGGCATACAGACATAGCCTCGGCCATGTGTGTACAATGGCATCCAACCCCAAAGGGGCTGGGTGCGTCAGGGAATAATACAGGGGACAGTGCGTAGTCTCTCGAGACGCAAACAGATCAACCTGAGCTTGACCGAATCGGCTCCAAAGGAGCTCCACCACCTCGGGGTGGAGTCTCCATTCCCCTGGCACTACTCCCTGTCTCGACAGAGAGTCTGCCGTCTTGTTCATATACCCCTGAATATAAAGTGCTCGAACTGATAGCAACTTTCCCTGGGCCCACACCAGAACTCGATGTGCCAACCTCCAAAGTCGGCGAGATCATAAACCCCCCTGGCGATTTATGTAGGGGACCACCGCTGTGTTGTCCGTGCGAACCAACACATGGTGGCCCCTGAGGTCTGGGAGAAACTGTCGGAGTGCCAGAAACACGGCCATCATCTCCAGCTGGTTTATGTGCCAGGAAAGCTGATGGTCGCTCCACAGACCCCGAGCCGAGCGGCCACTCATGGTCGCCCCCCAACCGGTGAGGGAAGCATCCGTCGTTAGCGTTAAGCGACGACAAGGAGCTCCCAGCACCGGACCCTGGGATAAGAACCAAGGATCTTTCCACACTACCAACGCAGTAGGCACCGCCGCGTGACTTTGAACATGCGAAACGGATTTCCCCTCGGGGAGAAACGCGTGGTTTTGAGCCACCACTGCAAGGGTCTCATGTACAGCAGGCCAAAAGGAATCACGTTGGACGCTGCTGCCATCAAACCCAGAAATCTCTGAAACTGTATTACAGTGAGTGACTGGCCTAGTCTTACCCTGCGCACGGTTTCCAGGATCGATCTTATCCTGGCGGGCGCCAAACGGGCTCTCATGGTGTTTGTGTCCCAAACCACGCCCAGAAAAGTGGTATTCTGTTGTGGAATTAGCACGCTTTTCTCTACGTTTAGCCTCAGCCCCAGCGTCTTCATATGAGCTAGCACAGCATCTCGACACTGAGCCACCTGATGTTCCGACTGTGGAACATCACCGTTCCGAGCCGGTCGTCTATATAATTTAGTATGCGGATGCCCTGCAGTCTCAAGAGAGCCAGAGCTGCATCCAAGCAATTTGTGAATGTGCGGGGTGACAGTGCTAGGCCGAACGGAAGAACTCGGTACTGGTACGCTTCGCCCCCGAAAGCGAACCTGAGGAACTTCCTGTGTTGCGGAAGAATGGAGACGTGAAAGTATGCGTCTTTTAGGTCTATTGTGACACACCAGTCCTCTGACCTGATTTGACACACAATCTGTTTCAACGTGACCATTTTGAATTTTAACTTTTTGACTGCTCGGTTTAGTTGGCGCAGATCTAAAATGGGCCGTAGCCCCCAATCCTTTTTCGGAACTATGAAGTACGAGCTGTAAAACCCAGACTCTCTGCTGTGGGTAGGAACCCTTTCTATAGCCTCTTTTTGCAGAAGTGTCTGTACTTCTCCTTACATCACCAGAGCCTGCTCGGAGTTTACTACCGTATGTATTACCCCGTTGAACCTGGGTGGGCATGACCTGAACTGAATTCTGTACCCTTTTCCCACTGTACGCAGGACCCAATCTGAGACATTTGGCAGAAGTTTCCACACTGCCAGAAATTCTACTAAGGGAACCAGCCTCTCGAGGATGGTCTCTGGTGTTATTTGAGCAGCCAGCTCGGTGACCTGAAACGGCGCACCTGCAGGAAGCAACCGGACTGACCCACTTCGAGCCCTCCTCGGAGGGTGGGAGCTTCCCCACGCCGCTACGTTTCCGGGCGGACATGGAGACATGTGCTCGTTGAGGACCGTTGCGCCCTGAAACATCGGAGGTGGCAGGGTTGGCAACATGGCCCCCTGATGGCACCAAGAGGAAACGGGTGCCGCGACACACCGAATCCCCTCGGAGGGGACTGCCATCAAAAATCCTGACGCCCTTCGTGTCAGGACCTCTTCGCTGAGTACTTCCTGGAAACAATCACAGTCCTCAGATCTGCTCTACCTCGGGAAGACCTCGGCTGAGCACGCTGTCCCGGTCCCCAGTCTCTCTGTGGGGGAGCACGGGCAGCCACGCTCACCTTTTGCTGGGCTCTATAAGAGGATGGTGTACTCGATTGGGGCTGCTCCCGCCCAGCAGCCCCAGAGACATACGTTTTTCGGGGGAGAAATCTTTGAAACGCAGCCGCCTGCTTTTTTGCTTCCTGGAATCTCTCAACGACCGAGTTCACTGAGCCGCCAAACAAACCAGTGGGAGAGACAGGAGCATCCAACAAAAACTTTTTGTCCCTCTCTTTGATGTCAGACAAGTTTAACCAAAAATGTCTCTCCGTAGCCACCAGTGCTGCCATAGAGCGGCCGATAGATTTTGCCGCTTCCCTGGTGGCTCGAAGAGACAAATCAGCTGCTCTCCTGGTCTCCGCTATTGTTTCTCTCCCCACTTCTTCACATTCGTCATTGTAGTGAGGGGGGCGTGGTTTAGCGAGGTCTGCAGCGGAGGAACGGGGGCGGAGCCGAGCGGTAAGAAAGTAGGTCAAGTGCAAAATGACGAACACCTGTTTCTGATTGCAGTGATTGGCGTGGGGAGACCGGATAAAAGCCGGGCGATTCGGGGATTCGAGAGAGAGAGAAGGACTGGGATCTTGTACACAAATGGACTGAGTTGTTTCCCTGCTAAAGGACTGTTTATTTTCCCTGACGAGTGCTATAGTTTACCTATAGTGAAGGCGCCTCGCGCATCTTTCTTTCCCTTGTTTTGTTTTCTAAATAAAGTGTACAAGACCCAGTCACACCGACCCCCTGTCTTCTTCCATCCTTACAACACTGAACCTGAATTTTACTACACTGGTGCCGAAACCCGGGATGGAAGAAGGAGCCGCCGCCAGATCATCTCCGTCGCCACTTGAGGATATCATCCACGCACTAGCGGGACTCCACCAGGAACAACATCGGGCCCTGCTGGATGTCAAAGAGGAGCAGGAACGGAGGTTCGAGATGCTCCTCAGGGCCCAACGAGAGGACCGCGAGCTGTTCCGGAGCTGGATAGACCAGGAGGCTCGGGCCGCCCCCCCAACACCAGCTGCTGCCTCGGCCGTGTCCATTCCCCTACACAAAATGGGGCCTCATGACGACCCGGAGGCATTCCTCGACTTGTTCGAGAAGACGGCCGAGGCTGGGGGCTGGCCCTTGTCGGACTGGCCAGTGCGGCTGATTCCCCTGCTGTCCGGGGAGGCGCAGATAGCCGCACAACAACTGCCAGTCCAAAACCTCCTGGTCTATCAGGACCTGAGGCGCTCCATCCTCCAGCGGGTCGGTCGGACCCCTGAGGAAAGCAGACAGCGATTCCGTTCGTTAGAACTCGGGTAGTCTGGCCAACCCTTTGTTTTCGCGCAGCAGCTCCAGGACGCGTGCCACAAGTGGCTGATGGCCGGAGGCCGCGACGTCGAGGGAGTGATCGATCAGGTGGTGCTGGAGCAGTTCGTGGTGAGGCTGCCCAAGAGGACTGCGCAGTGGGTCCAGTGCCACCGCCCGACGTCGCTGGACCAGGCCATCCAATTGGCGGAGGACCAGCTGGTGGCATGCCCAGGGGTCGGTGAAACCCTGCCATCGTCTTCTCTCTCTTCTTCTTTTTTTTCTCCTTCTTCTTATTCTCCTCCTATCCCTGCTGCCAGGTTTCGAGGAACGCCTACACCCCGACCAGTGCCGAGGTGGAGGTCTGGGAGCTCGACGGAGCCCAGTGAGGGTCCGAGGGCAGCGCCGCGGAAGTTCATCTCCCGGACCAGCGGCGTTCCAACACCGGCGTTAGCTCTCCCCACGCCATTCGCTTGACCCGCTTCCCGCCACTGGAGCAACGGGGAGATCTGGGCCGGCCTGTTGGCGTTGCGGGGACCCTGGGCATTTGATCGACCAGTGTCCAGTGATGGAGGTGGGGACGCTGGTCAGGGTCCCCGACACACCGCAGGCTGCCCCTGGTCAGGGCGGACTGTACCAAGTTCCGGTGAGCATAAAGGGGGGTACGTATCAGGCTTTGGTGGATTCAGGTTGTAACCAAACCTCGATTCATCAAAGCCTGATGCAATCCGAGGCATTTGATAAGAGCCGCACGGTTAAGGTGAGGTGTGTGCTCGGGGAGGTGATGGAATACCCTTTAATGCCAGTCATTATCCAATTCAGGGGACAAAAGCATAGTGTAGAGGTGGCTGTTAGTCAGCACCTCCGGCATCCGCTGATTTTGGGGACCAATTGGCCAGGGTTTAAAACGTTATTGGGTCATTTGTGTGCGGGTGCTTCTGGGACGAAAAGGAAGCGGGGGAAGAAGGCGGTTACTCAGGTGGGAGAGGCTGTTCCGGGACCATCGGAGCCTGTTTCAGAGGAACGGAGTGCGGTTGAAAGGAGAGATCTTTCAGAACGCGATGATTTTCCTCTGGAGCAGTCCCGAGATGAGACGCTGAAAAATGCATTTGATCAGGTTCGCACAATCGAAGGACAGCCTCTTCACCCAGACCGACCTCTTTCATATCCTTATTTCGCGATTATAAAAGATAAGATGTATCGGGTGACCCAAGACACCCAGTCAAAACAAGATACAACTCAGTTGTTAGTCCCGAAAAGCCCCCGGGAAATGCTTTTTCAGGCGGCTCATTTCAACCCGGATGGCTGGTCATATAGGGCAGACAGCTACACTAAATCGTCTAATGACCCGATTTTTTTGGCCGGGCATCCACGAGAATGTGCGCAAGTGGTGCGCCTCTTGTCGTGAATGTCAACTGTGAATCCGCCGGCCAACCCAAAAGCACCTTTGTGCCCTCTTCCTTTGATGGAGGTCCCCTTCGAGAGAATTGGTATGGACCTCATCGGGCCATTAGAGCGATCTGCACGGGGGCATCGCTTTGCATTAGTCCTAGTGGATTATGCAATGCGATACCCAGAAGCAGTGCCACTTCGCACTATTTCCGCGAAGAACGTGGCGAGTGCACTGTTTCAGTTAATCTCCCGGGTGGGAATCCCGAAAGAGATTCTCACCGATCAAGGCACGGCGTTTATGTCACGTACGATTCACGAGCTTTACGAATTATTGGGCATTAAATCGATTCGCACCAGTGTTTATCACCCACAGACGGACGGACTGGTGGAACGCTTTAATCGCACGTTAAAATCCATGATTCGGAAGTTCGTTCACGAAGATGCCAAAAATTGGGATAAATGGCTAGAACCCCTCTTGTTCGCTGTATGCGAGGTCCCCCAAGCCTCCACGGGGTTTTCCCCCTTTGAGCTTCTCTATGGGCATCAGCCCCGCGGGGTGCTGGATGTGCTTAGAGAGACTTGGGAGGACGGACCTTCGAATAGCAAAAACGAAATTCAATATGTCATGGACCTGAGAACAAAACTCAACACTTTGGGGCGGCTCTCCATGGAAAATCTGTTACAGGCCCAGGACACGCAAAGTCGGTTGTACAACAGGGGGACTAGGCTGCGAGAATTTGCACAGGGAGATAAAGTACTTGTATTGCTTCCCACGTCCAGTTCTAAATTACTCGCAAAGTAGCAAGGACCCTTTGAGGTTACACGGCGAGTGGGAGATCTCAATTATGAGGTCATTCGAACAGACAGGAATGGGGCACGTCAAATTTATCACCTCAAC
This sequence comes from Siphateles boraxobius, assembly GCF_051911475.1. NCBI lineage: Eukaryota > Metazoa > Chordata > Actinopteri > Cypriniformes > Leuciscidae > Siphateles > Siphateles boraxobius. Next base: position 15,996,720 of record NW_027509193.1, read on the forward strand.
CTGCTAAAAAAGTGGAATGAGGTGGAATCAGTAATGCTGGCATCGGTGGTGAGTGGGAAGGAGGATCTCGGTCCAGAGACGAGCTCAAAATCACAATCTCTCGCTCTGCCACTTGGAGGAGACCACCTCTCGCCGATCCAGATTACTGATATACGTAAGTTACAAGCAGAATTTCCTTACGTGTTTTTGCCTCTGCCTGGTCGAACGCATCTCATTCAGCACCACATTGAGACAGATCCGGGCGTAGTAGTGCGTAGCCGGCCATACAGGTTGCCTGAACATAAGAAGAAAGTGGTTCAGAAGGAATTAGAGGCTATGCTGGACATGGGGGTAATAGAAGAATCCAACAGTGAGTGGGCGAGCCCGATAGTTTTAGTGCCTAAAACTGACGGCTCGATCCGCTTCTGTGTGGATTATCGCAAAGTGAATGCCGTGTCGAAATTCGACGCGTATCCAATGCCTCGGGTTGATGAGCTACTTGACCGGCTGGGTACTGCTCGATTTTATTCGACACTGGATTTAACAAAAGGATATTGGCAGATCCCCTTAACTCCAATCTCCAAAGAAAAAACAGCTTTCACAACGCCGTTTGGATTGCACCAATTTGTCACACTTCCTTTTGGGTTGTTCGGGGCTCCGGCGAACTTCCAGCGCCTGATGGACAAAATTCTCCGGCCGCATGCTGCATATGCCGCTGCCTACCTGGATGACATCATCATCTATAGTAATGACTGGCAGCGTCATATGCAGCACTTGCGGGCTGTCCTCGGAGCGCTGCGGGGGGCTGGGCTCACGGCCAACCCAAAGAAGTGTGCAATTGGGCGTGTGGAAGTCAGGTATCTGGGTTTCCGCTTGGGTCATGGGCAGGTGCGTCCCCAAATTGATAAGACGGCAGCGGTTGCGACCTGCCCGAGACCTAAGACCAAAAAGGAGGTTAGACAGTTCCTGGGGCTGGCGGGATATTATAGAAGGTTTGTGCCTAATTATTCGGACCTCGCTAGCCCGCTGACTGATCTAACTAAAAAGGAGGCACCAGATACCGAGCAGTGTCAGCTGGCCTTTACCCAGATAAAGGCTGCTCTGTGTGGCGGGCCGCTCTTACAGGCTCCTAACTTTTCTCTCCCTTTTATTCTGCAGACTGACGCGTCGGACAGGGGGTTGGGCGCAGTCCTGTCCCAGGAGATGGAGGGGGAGGAGCGGCCGGTGCTGTACATTAGTCGTAAGCTTTCGAAGAGAGAGACTAAGTACAGCACCATTGAAAAGGAATGCTTGGCCATCAGGTGGGCCGTTCTCACCCTCCGCTACTATCTCTTGGGGCGGGAGTTCACCATCTGTTTGGACCATGCTCCCCTGCAGTGGCTCCACCGCATGAAGGATACCAATGGGCGGATCACCCGTTGGTATCTAGCATTACAACCTTTTAAATTTCAGGTGGTCCACAGGCCGGGTGTACAGATGGCTGTGGCCGACTTCCTTTCCAGAAGGAGGGGGGGGGGAGGCTGAAGTCCGGATGGCTCCCTGGCCTGAGTCGGGCGGTGGGGGTATGTAGTGAGGAGGGCGTGGTTTAGCGAGGTCTGCAGCGGAGGAACGGGGGCGGACCCGAGCGGTAAGAAAGTAGGTCAAGTGCAAAATGACGAACACCTGTTTCTGATTGCAGTGATTGGCGTGGGGAGACCGGATAAAAGCCGGGCGATTCGGGGATTCAAGAGAGAGAGAAGGACTGGGATCTTGTACACAAATGGACTGAGTTATTTCCCTGCTAAAGGACTGTTTATTTTCCCTGACGAGTGCTATAGTTTACCTATGGTGAAGGCGCCTCGCGCATCTTTCTTTCCCTTGTTTTGTTTTCTAAATAAAGTGTACAAGACCCAGTCACTCCGACCCTTGTCTTCTTCCATCCTTACAACACTGAACCTGAATTTTACTACAGTCGTCTATATCTCCTAGCAAGTCAGCCTGATATGCCTGTAGGACCGCCATAGTGTGTAAACTGGTGGCCGCTTGACCTGCTGCCGAGTACCCCCTACCCACTAAAACTGATGTAGTTTTCACTGGCTTAGTGGACAGCTGCGGGGCTTTCAGCGATGATGCAGACTCAGGGGAGAGATAGCTCGCAAGCGTCTCTTCCACCTGAGGCATCGCTGCATGCCCGTGTTCTTTTAACCCCACTATATTAGAATACTCCGACGTTGCTGGATTAAATACTCTAAATGAAGCTGGTTTAGCCCATGACTTTGACACCTCAGTGTGAAGGTCAGGAAAGAACGGTAGCACCCGCTTTGGAGGTTGAGATCTGGGTGGCAAAAATCGTTCGTCTAGCTTACTCTTTGATTGACGCGCTTCCTGCTCACCGGCTGGCCAATCTAGATTTAATCTAGCAACAGCGCGAGTGATAACCTCCAAAAGCTACTCTTGTGTGTGTGTGGTTGTGTGAGATAATGCAAAATCCTCATTTTCATTTGCATCCAGGCCCACAACATCCAGTTCCTCAGAACTGGAATGCTGCAGCACCTGCGCTTCAGCGCGAGCAGAAAAAACCGCAGCGCGTGCTTCTGACTCGCAAACTGAAGCGTCGGATCCGACGGTTAAAGGCAGAGATAGGGGATCACCCGTCTCTAACCCCGCCGCCAGATCCATCTGCGAGCCCCAGGACGAGCTTCTCCGCTGTGCCTCGGCAGCAGCGGAACCCGAACCCTGAGGCACGCGAGCCGAGGCACCCTCCTCAAAGAGCGCTCGGCGGGACCGGAGAGTTTTCATTGCCAGCTTTTCACAATGTCCACAGCCAGCCCCCTCGAGGGGGCGTTCCCGCAGTGCTTGATGCAGCGCGAGTTCCCTTGAAAGGGAACCAGGTTGCTGCTGTAAGAGGTGTTAGTGAGGCCAGCAGGGGGCGCTCACCCAGTGGTCTGTGTGGGTCCTAACGCCCCAGTATAGTGACGGTTACACTATACTGTCAAAGAGCACCGTCCTTCAGGTGAGACGTTAAACCGAGGTCCTGACTCTCTGTGGTCATTAAAAATCCCATGGCACTTCTTGTTAAGAGTAGGGGTGTAACCCCGGTGTCCTGTCCACATTCCACCCATTGGCCCTTACCAATCATGGCCTCCTAATAATCCCCATCCACTGAATTGGCTCTATCCCTCTTTCTCCTCTCCACCTATAGTTGATGTGTGTTGAGCACACTGGTGCTGTTGTTCTGTGGCTGCCGTCGCATCATCCAAGTGGATATTGCACACTGGTAGTAGTTGAGGAAAGATCCCAACATGATTGTACAGCGCTTTGGGTGCATAGCAGTACATATGAAAGCGCTATATAAATGCCTCATTCATTCATATTATTTTTGTCATTAAAAATACTTTAATGTTTAAAATTTAAAAAATATGTATTTATTATATAACATTTAATGTATTTAGTAAAACACATTTTTTTGTGTTCAGTACATTGAGCATAGAAGATCAGAATGGACACAATCAAAATATCAGCTGGTGAAACCATCAAAAGATCAAAGCCAGTTTCCTATGCGTTTCTTACTTCTTACTAACATTTGCTCAATAGAAGACTACCCCTGTCATTAAAAACAAGCAATTGGTATTTGTTTGACCTCAGAAACGCCTCCTCTTTGAAAATAGCAGCTCTCTTTGGGTCTATGTTAATAATAATCAACGTCTTAGGGGAGAATTTTTGTGCTTTCATTTTACACTGACGGACCCTCTAGTATTGTAATCATACATAATGATACGAGAAACGCTGAGACAGAAGAAGTGCAGTGTATGAAAATTGCTTTGAGAAGATTTGCCTTTCTCTTGACACCCTATGAGAACAAATATATTTCCGATTTTCTCCTCTCAAGGGAAATAAGAGGGCTTTAATGTATCCTATAATGTCTGATGTGGGATGGATGCTTGCTGCTAATAAAGTCTTAATTCTTATAAAGTGCTAAGCCTTTTCCCATAAACATGTACAATGTGTTTTATTGTGGTGTCTTATCTGTTGCAGTGTTCTCACAATGAATCACTCATTGCAGACGCATTACGTTACAGAACTGAACTCAGAAAGGATTTAGAATATGGACTTACTTGCCGTCCAGTTGCTCTGCCTTGAGCAGAAGGTCCTCAAGGGTCTCAAGGATCACACAAAAGATTTTCTGGATCTGGCATGCCTGACCCACTACCCGGACCACTCAAATATTATTTTAATCTTTATTTTAATAAATATTACTACAATTATAACAAATAATTATTTTAATAAACATTTTTACAATTTTAATAATTTTAAATATTATTACAATTTAAACTATTTAAAATACATTTTTATAAAGACATATATAATTGCATATATAACGCAAATAATTGTGCTCTGCATGAAACCATGCAATTAAGGTGCACTTTGGAGACAGAAGCACAGTGGTCCGTTGTCCTTGGTGATGAACTGTATTTGACCTCAGGGGAGCAGAAATTGAATTTAAACTCAAGGTCAAAACTTTAAGCTTTTATTTTTCACATCAAAGCCTGGCTCAAGACGAACTGAGAGTTCTTTGACCCACTTTGCTTTTGTTTAAAATACATTTCATTAGCACTGGAATCACCCAGGGAAACATTACCTCACTGAAAAAAAATGCACTCAAGACACGATTTCTGCATCTTAATAACCTCCAACCATAATTCTGGGACCTTGTTATCCAACCAAAAATTCAGTTGTGAATTTGAAAATTACTCAGCATGGCAATGTCTCTCTCGCTGTGTAGTTATCAGAGCAATCTTTAGAGCCGTCATGCTCTGCTGGTCTTCCTGCAAGTGTTGGCCTCTAGTCCATTAATTACCTCCACAAATAATTGGTATTTACAACACTGCATGGCATGCAAAAATGTCATCTCGCTTGGGTAATTCCTGCTGACTAATGGATACATAAATTATTAACTATTCACTGAGCTGACCGATCAAGTGCTCTCCACTTGGCCCTTGAGATGGACTCACTTTAGATATCATTCATTTTAAATGAAAGCAACTCTGTCCAATTAAGAAGATGTGCCACCCTATGGGATCAAGCGGTCCGACAGCATAACTACATGAAAACTTTAGTGAGACATTCTGAGAAGCGCAACAGTCATCCTCCTAAAAAACTGAACAAAGTTTGTGCATATTGTTGTAAAGGGATAGTGTAGCAATGTTCAGGGAAGAAGGAGGCAGGAAGCGGCGAACAATAAAAATAAACTTTATTTAAAATAAAACAAACAAACCAAAATACCGCCAACAGCCCCTCGCGGGCGACTGCTGGCTAAAATAAAATACAAAAACAAAACACAACTAAAACACAGGCCTGTTCCTCTCTCGATCATCAACGTCGTCGCTCCTCCTCTATGCTTCCACTCCTCCGTGAGAGATGCGAGACCGGTGTGCTACCCAGGTGTTGCTCATTAGCAATCACACCACCGGCCTCGCACCGTTCTCTCACGTCCCTCGGCCATCCCTCGCCACAGATAGTTCACCCAGAAAATGTATTGGTGAAGTATAGTTTCTGCAAAACTAGTTGCATAGTGGAATTACAAAAATACATCATATTTTGCGAAAGCCACTTTTGCACCCACCACACACCAGCTTATTAGTTGAGAGGAGACAGAGGGATGAAGCCAATCAGTGTATATATGCGGATGATTAGGAGGCCATGAGGACAATTTTGGCCAGGATGCAGGGTTAAACCCCTACTCTTTTTCCTAAGGACATCCTGGGATTTTTAATGACCACAGAGTGTCAGGACCTCTGTTTAACTTCTCATCCGAAGGACAGTGCTCTTTGACAGTATAGTGTCCCCATACTGGGGCGTTAGGACCCACACAGACCACAGGGTGAGCGCCCCCTGCTGGCCTCACTAACACCTCTTACAGCAGCAACCTAGTTTTCCCAGGAGGTCTCCCATCCAGGTACTGACCAGCCTCAACCCTGCTTAGTTTCAGTGGGCAACCAGTCTTGGGCTATAGGGTGATATGGCTGCCACGCCCCAAACTCTTGCTATAGGTTAAGCTGCAAAGAGATTGACAGATCTTGGTGGGCCGCTCTCAATGACAACTTGATTTTGTCCATCAGGAATTGATTGGATGGTTGAAACGTTGTGGTTTGCTATCCTTTACCAGATAAGACAAGAAATATTGCTGAAATAAGTGGGAGGGGAAGTTATTTTGATTAAATATTATGAGGGCACGTTCATTTCATTTCATGGTGACTTTAACAAACAGACAGGATTTTACATTGAGCTTCATGCCTTTCTCTTCAGCCAGTTCTTCTTCTGCAACCGGTTCATTGAATCAGTGAGTTGAATCTGTGAACTGAATCATTCAAATTTGAGAATTAATCATTCCAAAAGCTTTTGTGAACCCATAAACTGATTCACTGCTTATGATATATACAACAATTACAAACATATGTTAAGTCTCAGAACAATGCACGTCCCCAGTTGACAAAAATTGCTACACTATGAATAATTTACATTCAATGTGTATTGTGCTCTCAGCTACAGCTAATAAAAATGCCCTCAAAACAGCAAAATAAACTAATAAGCCCACAATTTCTCTTCAATAACAGCTTCTTAATAATAGAATTTCAATTTTATCTAAATTCCCTACCATGGGAGGTAATGCATTTTTAAAACCATTAGATGAGCTGCAAACCAATGAATCAATAATTTAGAAATTTCATATGGCAAGCATCCACTCTTATTGGTTAAGACAAGTCTTAACAAAATGTTTTCTAGTACTCTTTAGTGACAGCAATTTTAAAGGGGGCTAAGTGCCGATTGGGTTATACAGCATAAAAATAATATAAATTATATTTTTTATATAATTTTTATATATATACATATATATTTTAAACCAAGATGGCGCCGCAGATGGCTGCCTCGGTGTGGAGCTCTCCAGCTATTGTATTGTTTTTGTTCGTTTGTCCTGTGTTTAGTCATTATTTTCCTATCAGTTTCACCAAAGACGAACTACTGGACATTAGGAAACACACACCAGAAAACTATACAGTTTTTGATTATTCAGACGTTTTGCTGGACATTCTCGTCGGAGGTGCAGCGTTGTTGTTCAAACACGCGGTCAGATGCAAACGCGGGAAGTTTGCCGGCGCGCTGGTTAAATTCCGCGAGCGCGGCCTGCGCACTGCACTCCCCAGCATTCATCTTGCGAACCTCCGATCCCTTCCTAACAAAATGGACGAACTACTTCTCCTCACAAGGATTAACAAGGATTTTTCTAACTCTGCTGCTCTGTGCTTCACTGAAACCTGGCTGAGTGAAGCCATACCGGACAACGCAATACATCTGCCGGGCTTCCAGCTGTTTCGAGCGGATCGCATCGCGGAGCTAACGGGGAAAACGAGAGGTGGTGGATTGTGTATCTACATTAACGAAAATTGGTGTTCAGATATAAAAACACTGAACAAGATATGCTCTCCTAACTTAGAGACCCATTTCAATAATTGCAAACCTTTCTACTCGCCACGGGAGTTTTCCTCTTTCATTCTCGTGAATGTTTACATCCCTCCAGACGCGTGCGTGAGCGCGGCGCTACAACAGCTGGCTGAACAAATATCTGAAACGGAACAAAGGACTCTCTTCTAATAATTATTGGGGATTTTAACAAAGCAAATCTTTCCCGTGAACTACCAAAATACAGACAGCACGTGACATGTCCCCCCAGAGACAGTAATATACTGGATCACTGTTACACCACAATAAGGAATGCGTATCACTCCGTTTCACGAGCAGCTTTAGGGCTCTCTGATCACTGTTTGGTTAATCTTATTCCGACCTACAGGCAGAAACTGAAATCAGCTAAACCTGTGTTAAGGACTGTTAAAAGATGGACCAATGAAGCAGAGCAGGATCTACAGGCCTGCTTTGATTGCACTGGTTGGACTGTTTTTGAAGCTGCTACCACCGATCTGGATGAACTCACAGATACTGTAACATCATATATAAGTTTCTGTGAGGATACATGCATTCCTACCAGGACATTCTTATCATTCACTAATGATAAACCATGGTTTACTGGGAAACTCAAACACCTTTGTCATGCCAAAGAGGATGCTTACAGAAGTGGGGATAAAATCTTGTATAACCAGGCCAGAAACAGACTGACAAAGGAGATCAGAGTTGCTAAAAGAAGCTACTCTGAAAAACTGAAAAACCAGTTTTCATCCAACGACCCATTATCAGTCTGGAATGGCCTGAGGAACATCACCAACTACAAGTCACCATCCCCCCGATCTGTGGACAATCAACACCTGGCTGACGATTTACATTCATTTTATTACAGGTTTGAAAAGCCCTCATTCACACCACACACCGGACACATTCACATTCACACATTCACCATCACCTCCTGCACCTCCTGCCATCCAACCTGAGCTTAAGGTCTGTGTGGAGGACGTGAGCCGAGTCTTCAAAAAACAGAAGACTAGGAAAGCCTCAGGCCCAGACAGCATCTAATCTGCTTGTTTAAAAGCCTGTGCTGACCAACTGGCCCCGGTCTTCACACAGATCTTCAATAGATCATTGGAGCAGTGTGAAGTTCCCTGCTGCTTCAAACGCTCCACTATCATTCCGGTCCCCAAAAACCCCCAAATCACTGGACTTAATGACTACAGACCTGTGGCTCTCACGTCTGTGGTCATGAAGTCGTTTGAAAGACTGGTGTTGGCCCACCTGAAGGACATCACTGGACCCCTGCTGGATCCCTTTCAGTTTGCTTACAGAGCAAACAGGTCTGTGGATGATGCAGTCAACATGGGACTGCATTATATCCTGCAACATCTTGACAGACCTGGGACTTATGCAAGGATCCTCTTTGTGGACTTCAGTTCAGCCTTCAATACCATTGTAGCAGTCTCAAGGGTTCTGAGAAGGAAGAGGACAGGGTCGGCTTGCGGAGACTATTGGAACAACGTAAAATAAACAAAACAAAAGTAGCGCACACAGCGCTGTATACTCAAAACTCAGTCCACTAGTGTTTGGCAATCACTCAATGTGTTCCCCGAGCTCTCTGCCGGTCTCTCTCCCACCGTCTGCAGCTTGTCACGCGACCACACACACAGATCTCCGCCGGTCTCTCTCCCACATACTGTTTCCACTTGGCTTTTATTTTCTCTCCACACCAATCACTGAAACAAGACACAGGTGTACGTTATTTGCACTTGACCCACTTACGCCGCACCTGTCTCCCAATCCTCTCTCCTGTCACAGGCCCCGCTAGACCACGCCCCCCTTGCCACATACCCCCACCGCCCGACTCAGGCCGGGGAGCCATCCGGCCTGCAGCCTCCCCCCCCCCCCCCTCCTCCTGGAGAGGAAGTCAGCCACAGCCATCTGTGCACCCGGCCTGTGGACCACCTGGAACTTAAAAGGCTGTAAGGCCAGATACCAGCGGGTGATCCGCGTGTTGGTATCCTTCATGCGGTGGAGCCATTGGAGGGGCGCGTGGTCCGAACAGAGAGTGAATTCCCGCCCCAGGAGATAATAGCGGAGGGTGAGGACGGCCCATCTGATGGCAAGACATTCTTTCTCAATGGTGCTGTACTTAGTCTCTCTCTTTGAGATCTTACGACTAATGTACAGCACCGGCCGCTCCTCACCCTCTATCTCCTGGGACAGGACTGCTCCCAGCCCCCTGTCCGACGCGTCTGTCTGCAACAAGAAAGGGAGAGAGAAATTGGGAGAATGTAATAGTGGGCCGCCACACAGAGCAGCTTTTACCTGGGTGAAGGCCTGCTGACACTGCTCCGTCCACTGGACCGGGTCTGGTGCTTCCTTTTTAGTGAGATCAGTCAGCGGGCTGGCGAGGTCCGAATACTTAGGCACAAACCTTCTATAATATCCCGCCAGCCCCAGGAACTGTCTCACCTCCTTTTTGGTCTTGGGCCTCGGGCAAGTTGCAACCGCTGCGGTCTTGTCAATTTGCGGCCGCACCTGCCCGTGACCCAAGTGGAAGCCCAGATACCTGACCTCTACTCGCCCAACTGCACATTTCTTCGGGTTGGCCGTGAGACCAGCCAGTCTCAGCGCTCTCAGGACAGCTCGCACATGCTCCATATGTCGCTGCCAGTCATTACTGTATATGACGATGTCATCCAAGTAGGCAGCGGCATACGCAGCATGGGGCCGGAGAATTCGGTCCATGAGACGCTGAAACGTGGCTGGAGCCCCGAACAACCCGAACGGAAGTGTAACAAATTGGTGTAACCCGAACGGCGTGGTAAAGGCTGTTTTTTCTTTAGATAAAGGTGACAAGGGGATCTGCCAGTATCCTTTCGTTAAGTCCAGTGTCGAATAAAAGCGAGCAGTGCCCAGCCGATCAAGCAGTTCGTCAATCCGCGGCATTGGATAGGCGTCGAACTTCGACACAGCGTTAACCTTGCGGTAATCCACACAGAATCGAACAGAGCCGTCGGTTTTAGGCACTAAAACTATCGGGCTCGCCCAGTTACTGTGGGATTCTTCTATTACCCCCATTTCGAGCATCGCCTCTAATTCAGACTGAACCACTTTCTTTTTGTGTTCAGGTAACCTATACGGCCGGCTGCGAACGACCACGCCCGGCTCGGTCTCAACGTGGGGCTGAATAAGATTAGTTCGACCGGGTAGGGGTGAGAACACGTCGGCAAAGTCTGTCTGCAACCCAACTACGTCAGCAAGCTGGGACGGTGAAAGATGATCTCCCCCCGGGGCCAGGGCGAGGGATTGCTGTTTAACATTCGCCTCTGGTCCGAGATCCTCTTCCGCACTAATCACCGTCGCCAGCATCACTGACTCCGCCTCATTCCATTTTTTAAGGAGGTTGAGGTGATAAATTTGACGTGCCCCGCACCTATCCGTTCGAAGTACCTCATAATTGAGATCGCCCACTTGCTGTGTGACCTCAAAGGGTCCTTGCCACTTTGCAAGTAATTTAGAACTTGACGTAGGAAGTAATACAAGGACTTTATCTCCCGGTGAAAATTCTCTAAGTCGGGTTCCCCTGTTGTACAACTGGGTCTGTCTGCCCTGAGCCTGTAACAAATTCTCCATTGAGAGCCGCCCCAAAGTGTGGAGTTTTGTTCTCAGGTCCAGGACATACTGGATTTCGTTACGACTCTCCGAATGTCCTTCCTCCCAAGTCTCCTTTAGGACGTCCAGCACCCCGCGGGGCTGTCGTCCGTAAAGGAGCTCGAAGGGGGAAAACCCTGTGGAGGCTTGCGGGACCTCGCGCACAGCAAACAACAGGGGTTCCAACCACCTATCCCAATTTTTGGCGTCTTCGTGAACGAATCATGGTCTTTAACATGCGATTAAATCGTTCGACCAGTCCGTCTGTTTGTGGGTGATAGACGCTGGTACGAATCGACTTAACGCCCAACAACTCGTAAAGTTCGCGTAAAGTACGTGACATGAACGCCGTGCCCTGGTCAGTGAGGATCTCTTTCGGTATCCCCACTCGGGAGATTAAACGAAACAGTGCATCCGCAACACTCTTAGCTGAGATGGTGCGGAGAGCCACTGCCTCGGGATATCGGGTTGCATAGTCCACTATCACTAATGCAAACCGATGTCCTCGTGCGGAACGTTCTAATGGCCCGATGAGGTCCATCGCAATTCTTTCGAAGGGGACCTGCATTAAGGGAAGTGGGCGCAATGGCGCTTTTGGGGAGGGCGGCGGATTCACCAGCTGACATTCACGACAAGACGCGCACCACCTGCGTACGTTCTCGTGAATGCCCGGCCAAAAGAAACGGGCCATGAGACGATTCAGTGTCGATATCTGTCCCAAATGTCCTGCCATGGGATTAGAATGAGCCGCCTGGAAAAGCATTTCCCGACGGCTTTTTGGTACCAATAATTGGGTTGTAATCTGCTTTGACTGAGTGTCTTGTATCACTCGATACAACCTATCTTTCATAATCGCAAAATAAGGATAGGTGAGTGGACGGTCGGTTTGGAGAGGCCGACCGTCGATGGTACGGACCTGTTCAAATGCGTGTTTAAGAGACTCATCTTGAGACTGCTCCAGGGGAAAATCATTGCGTTCCGAGAGAAACTGTCTCTCGATTACGCTCGGTTCCCCTGAAACTAGTCCCGAGGGTCCCGGCTCCGTCCCTCCCAACCGCACCGACGGCTCACTACCCTGCGTTTTCGTTCCACAAGAGGCATCCACACATAAGCCCCTGATTAACTCGCTAAAAGCTGGCCAATTCGTTCCCAAAATCAGTGGATGCCTGAGGTGCGGGTTAACTGCGACCTCCACCCTATGCTTTTGTCCCCTGAATTGAATCACAGCTGACATTAAGGGATAATTCACCACATCCCCGTGCACACACCTTACCCGAACCATGCGGCCCATATCCAATGCCTCGGGTTGAATCAGGCTTTGGTGGATCGAGGTTTGGTTACAGCCTGAATCCACCAGAGCCTGATAGGTACCCCCCTTAATACTCACAGGTATTTGGTACCGGCCAGCCTGATCGTGGGCAGCCTGCTGGACATCTTGGACCCGGATCATTGTCCCTATATCCATCATGGGACATCTATCAATGAAATGATCCGGGTCCCCACAACGCCAGCAGGCCGGCCCAGGCCTCCCCGCCGCCCTGGTGGCGGGAAGTGGGCCAAGGGATTGGCGCGGAGAGAGCATGGAACCCAAAGGAGACGATTCCGCTCCGGCGGAGGTGACGCCCCGGGGCGGCCCGCGGGCGGCCCCTGACTGGTCCACCGCCACCCCAATTCTGCCCCGGGGTGGCCCTCTGAACGGACCCGGCGGACGACTCCTAGGGAGTGGGACAGGTCGCTGTGGGGGGGTAGAGGGGGACGAAACTGAAAAAGAAGAGGAGAGAGACACATTAGGGAGGGTATCGCCGACCCTGGAGCACGCCACCAGCTGATCCTCCGCCAGATGGATGGCCGAGTCCAGCGACGTTGGTCGGTGGCACTGGACCCACTCGGCCGTCTTCTTCGGGAGCCGAGCGATGAACTGCTCCAGTACCACACGATCGATGATCTTCTCAACGTCGCTTCCCTCGGCCAGCAGCCACTTGCGGCAGGAGTCCCGGAGCTGTTGGGCCATCACGAAGGCCCGGCCATTGTCGCCAAGATCCAGCGACCGAAACCTCTGCCGATGTTGCTCTGGGCTCCGGCCGACCCGCTGGAGGATGGCCCTTTTGAGATCGTCGAAAATCAGGAGGTTCTGGACCGGCAGCTGTTGGGCAGCCGCCTGCGCCTCTCCAGACAGCAGCGGGATGAGGCGCACCGGCCAATGCTCCTTTGGCCACCCACCTGCCTCTGCTGCTTTTTCAAAAAGGTCCAGGAAGACCTCTGGATCATCCTGGGACCCCATCTTAGTCATGGCGAGGTGGGGGCACTCGGCCGGTGGCGGCGTGGATGCAGTCTGAACCTCCCGATCCATCCAGGTCCAGAACCTCTCGCGGTCCTCTTGCTGGCCCTGGACGAGGAGCTCGAACCGACGTTCCAGGTCGCTCCTCATACCCACGAGGGCCTGATGATGTTCGTGGTGGAGGGCCGCGAGGGACGTTATAACCTCCGCAAGTGGGGATGGTGATGTCGACGAAGTCGGTTGGCTGGCGGCGGCTTCCATCTCCCTTCCCGGGTTTCGGCACCAGTGTAGCAGTCTCAAGGGTTCTGGGAAGGAAGAGGACAGGGTCGGCTTGCGGAGACTGTGGGTCTTTATTGGAACAACGTAAAATAAACAAAACAAAAGTCAACCATCATGCCTGATCTTCTCAAAGCCAAACTGACCCAGCTCTCCATACCATCCTCGATCTGTCAGTGGATCTCCAGCTTCCTGACGGACCGGCAGCAGCGAGTGAGACTGGGGAAACACACATCCAGGACTCTCACCACCAGCACTGGCGCCCCTCAAGGGTGCGTTCTCTCCCTACTGCTCTTCTCCCTGTACACTAATGACTGCACTTCTAAAGACCCCTCTGTCAAGCTCCTGAAATTTGCCGACGACACCACTGTCATCGGTCTCATCCGGAACGGTGACGAGTCTGCTTACAGACTGGAGGTTGAACAGCTGGCTGTCTGGTGCAGTTACAACAACCTTGAGCTGAACACGCTCAAAACAGTGGAGATGATCGTGGACTTCAGGAGGAACAGCTCAGCACTCCCCCCACTCACCATCATGAACAGCACTGTGGAAGCAGTGGAGTCATTCAGGTTCCTGTGCACTACCATCTCTCAGGATCTTAAGTGGGACAATCACATTGACTCCATTGTAAAAAAAGCCCAGCAGAGACTGTACTTCTTTCGCAAGCTGAGGAAGTTCAACTTGCCACAGGAGCTGCTGATTCAGTTCTACTCAGCCGTCATCGAGTCTGTCTTATGCACATCCATCACTGTCTGGTTTGGTTCAGCTACCAAATCAGACATCAGGAGACTACAACGGACAGTCCGGACTACGGACAGGATCATTGGTGCCCCCCAGCCATCCCTCCAGGACCTGTACTCTTCCAGAGTGAGGAAGAGAGCAGGTAAAATCATCACAGGCTCCACTCACCCTGGACACCACCTGTTTGAACGGTTACCGTCAAGACGGAGACTTAGATCACTGGCCACAAGAACATCTCGGCACAGGAACAGTTTCTTCCCACAGGCCATTTCCCTTCTGAACAGTTAACACACCTCCCAAGGCATATGCCTTTAAGTGCAATACTCCCACTGTTTAGTGCAATATCCTACTACTTAGGTGATACTTATACTTATATTTAGATTTATTTATTATAATATTCAAAACACTGTAAATATGTTCATAATCTGTAAATCTGGAAATGTCTATTCTGACTAAACCTAACTGTGATACTTTTTATTCTCATATATTTATATTTTTATTCTTTATTCTTATAATTTGTAGTATTATGTTTCATGTTTCTTGTTGTATTTGTATAGTCCACTGGAAGCCTCAGCACCAAAACAAATTCCTTGTGTGTGCAAGCACACTTGGCAATAAAGCTCTTTCTGATTCTGATTCTGATATTTTATATGCAAGTTGGAGAATGGATTATATTATATTATATTATATTATATTTTATTTTATTCATTATATTATATTATGTTATATTATATTATATTATATTATATTAATTTAAACATCAAATCTAATGTCTTTCATTAATCCTCGAGAAGGAATGATGGTGATACCATAGGTTAGCACATTTAAACACAGGAATAAGTGCATTTGCACTATTTTCTGTACAATTAGTCTGTTGGACCGAACAAGATGTCATGTACCATAACTCATCTGGAATGTTCCATTACAGTCTGATGGATGCAGGGACTTTCACGTCAACATCTTCAAAGAGGAAAAAATGTGATAGAAACTACTGCACAGACCCACAAATAATATAAAATAAAAGTTCTCCACTGTTTCATGCCTTGTCCATCACTTTATGCTCATAGATCAGCTCTGAGGGCAACATCTATAATTTAAGGTCTGCAGTCGTGGAAGTTCAGGATAGCAAAGTGGTGTTGCATTTTTCATTAAATTCAGAGAGACAGTGAAAGAAAATAGAAGACTTGTCAAAGCCTGATGTCTGGAAATGGGGATTAATGCAGAAAAGCATGTGCTATCGGGTCCCCAGCGCTCTACCTTCAGGACTCCTCTGCTCCTACCCTCCTTTGTTGAGCAGTGCATATGTCAAGTCAAGTCACCTTTATTTATATAGTGCTTTTTACAATACAGAGTGTATCAAAGCAGCTTCACAGTGATAACATGAAAATAATACAACAAAGTTTGTTTCTAGAAGAAAATTACGTCATCGTCCACCTAAGTAAGGCAGATCAATAATATTGTTGAATATTAAATGTCCCCAACTAAGCAAGCCAAAAGCCAAGGCAACAGTGGCAAGGAACCAAAACTCCATCAGGTGACAGAATGGAGAAACAAAACCTTGGGAGAAACAGGTCGACGGTATCTGGCCAACGAACGAACGGTGTATGATTATGATTTAGGCAGCATTACAGGTCTAAAGTCAGATTGGATCAGAACATTCAAAATATTTATCCAGTTCCATCTGGTTAAAGATCAGAGTCATCACGCCGGTATGGAGACGAGTTTGTTGAGGATTGCTGTCGTGTCGATGAGGCCTTCACAGGGCTGATGAGGCTGGCTCTTCAGGGATGCATTGTGGATGTGTCCAGGCACAGGTCGACTATTTGACGATGTTTAATAGGGAGCCAATGCAGTATTGACAGAACAGGGTTAATATGGTCATGCCTTCTGGTAGTAAGAACTCTAGCTGCTCAGTTTTGGACCAACTGGACTTTGTTTATTAAGTGTGCAGGGCAACCACCCATAAGAGCATTATAATAATCTAGCCTTGAGGTCATGAACGCATGAACTTACTATTCCGCATTTTTCATTGAAAGCATTTGCCGTAATTTAGATATATTTTTGAGATGGAAGAATACGGTTTTAGAGATGCTAAAAACGCGGCTTTCTAATGAAAGATGGGTATCAAAAAGCACACCCAGGTTCGTAACCGACGATGAAGACCTAACAGAGCAGCCATCAATTTTTAGACAGTATTCTGGAGTTTTTTTGCCCAATAATTAGAAACTCTGTTTTTTCAGATTTAAGTAGTAGGAAATTACTAGTCATCCAAATTTTTATATCAGCTATTTATTATCCTTTAATTTTGTTAATTGGTACGTTTTGTCATTCCTAATGATAGCAGGTAGCATGTACAGTGTGAACAGCAACGGTCCTAGTACTTAACCTTGTGGTACTCCATACTGAACTTTTGATCGATATGACATCTCTTCATTTACTGCTACAAACTGATAAGTATGATTTGAACCATGCTAGTGCAATTCCACTAATGCCAACATAATTTTCGAGTCTATTCAAAAGAATGTTGTGGTCGATGGTATCAAATGCAGCACTAAGATCCAGTAATACAGAGAGATACAACCATGATCAGATGATAAGAGCAAATCATTTGTGACTCTTATGAGAGCAGTCTCAGTACCATGATATGGTCTACATCCTGACTGGAAATCCTCGCAGATACCATTTCTTTCTAAAAAGGAACATAGTTGTGAGGATACTGCCTTTTCTATTAATTTTGACAGAAAAGGGTAGATTCAGGATCGGCCTGTAATTGACTAATTCTCTAGGACCAAGTTGCGTTTTTTTAATAAGAGGTTTAAAAAAAGTCAGCTTAAAAGTTTTCGGTACATATCCTAGTGACAAAGATTAATTAATGATATTAAGAAGAGGATCTATGACCTCTGGAAGCATCTCTTTCAATAGCTTAGTCAGTATAGGGTCTAACATACATGTTGTTGATTTAGATGATTTAACTAATTTAGACAATTCTTCCTCTTCTATAGCATGCTGAAATAAATTTTTCCTCAGGGAGACTGCAATGCACTGTCTCATGTGATACTGTAGTAGACAGTTATTGCACAGTTATAATTTTCTCTATAATATTATCAATCTTGTAAGTAGAAAAGTTCATAAAGTCATTACTGCTGTGCTGCTTGGAAACTTCTGGTGTTGGAGTTTTATTTTTCGTAAATTTAGCCACTATTTCGAATAACTACCTAGGGTTTTGTTTGTTTCCTTCTAAAAGTGTTGAAAAATAAGCAGATCTAACAGTTGTTAAGGCCTTTCTGTACACAATCGTGCTCTCTCTCCAAGAAATGTGAAAAACATCTAATTTTGTTTTCTTCCAGCTACGCTCCATTTTTCTGGCTGCTCTATATAGGCCCCGAGTGTGCTCGTTGTAACGGTGTTGGACTATTTCCTTTAATCTTCTTTAAGCACAATGGAGCAACTGTGTCTAAAGTGCTGGAAAAGAGAGAGTCAATCATTTCTGTTGCAACATCAAGTTCATCTAAGCTATCTGGGATGCTGACGAGATGAAACTGATCAGGAAGATTATTTATAAAGCAATCTTTAGTGGCAGAAGTGATAGTTCTTCCATATTTATAACACAGAGTCGGCTTTTGACATTTCCAAGCAATAGCCTATTGACATCATATCCATATCCTATAGACATTTTATCCTATTGATAAAATCACAGGCTTCGCTTATCCAGTGCGAATGCGTACGAAATTCAGATGTTTGGGTAATTTCTAATTCACACAAGGTCCCCAGATAATACTAATCCCATGCAAATAGTGCTTTTATGTTTAAACGGCTATAACCCTGTCCCTATATGCTGAAAAGTCACATTTTAAAGTGCACATTTTAAATAAATAGCCATTCTTCTTAAAAATGTGAGATGAAGATTATTTGCATCTGTAGAGATATTTTCATACAACTGGATATGAGAAATTATGACAATTAAAAATGAGCTGATATAAATTTTCAGATGCATTTATTGATTTTGAATGTACTTGCATACCTCAAGATAGTGATCATGATCATATGATCAATCACTTGTTCATTCAAACGCATAACATGGCAAAAAACTGTTTTATGAACATCTCATAAACTTAATGTGCACAGGGCTTGATATACCTGACCTCATTACACGACCGCAGGTCACTGTCACAATCTGGATCTATGAACTGTGGGATGAGTAAGTAAAATGTGGTTTGTTGCCGGGTATTACTCTCTTGTCAGGCTCAGTTTATGGGTTTCATAAATTGTTCATAGCCGGCTCCTAATACACACAGAAGTCCCTCCTACATCACTGCTAGAACAAGGGATAGCCAATGTCATTCAGTACAGAATGCTATATTTCAGTTACACCTGCTCATGTGGAGATTAGACCACAATTCAAGAGTGTGTGATGGCAGGTTTTTTCCAAGTGAAAAAAGGATTGAAGATACAAATTGAAAAACTGAAGATGATTCAAAGCAATTGTTCTGAATTGTGAAAACAAGGAAGTTCTGAAATCAACCTGTAGATTTCCTTAATGGAGGTCCAGGTTAATTCACAGTATGTTCATATTTCCTTGCAGAATTTTTTTTAACCTTTTTAAAATTGCATTTTGTTTTTTATGGTACTTTTTAGTACGGCCATGTGGAAGCTTAACAAGTATTTACATAGCCTAATCTATCCATCCATCCATCAATACGTCTATGTATGTAAACTTTACCTTTTTGGGGTTACCAGGGGTGCAAAAATGGACTATGCAAAATACATACAGGGCATATGGGCAGATGACCAAAATACCAGATTGAGATACAAATGATAGCATATCCCCTCAAAAGAGCTTGTTGAACCCCTATAGGGTGACCCAGGAAGTAGATAATTAGGCTACTGTGATAACAATCACCATTGTTCCCATAATGCATTTAACCCCAGGTTGCTCCAGTGCTGGGCAGTATCTGCAATTAGTGAGACAAAACGGATAAATGTTAAATGACAATTAACATTTGTTGACATCTTCCTTTTTGCCAACAAAGCTGCTGATTAGCAGATAATCAGGTCAACTGTTGAGCAGACAGTCATAATGGTGCTAAATAATGGTGTTAGCATTGGTGGAATTTTTGGTGGGTAGCCAAGCTATCTGTTTTATAATACATTTCATCTATGCTATAAAAAAATAATAAAGTGTTATGATTGGTGAAAATTCTTCCCACAAGGACACATTCTTCGTTTCATGTCACAGTAGTACATTTCCAATAATTCACCCCCACTTGGCGCTCTGTAGCCATGATACTGTTGTAGCCTAGTGTTTTGTAGTGTATGTGCTTGATGTTGCTGCAAACATACATTATTTAATATAACTACATTCATCTAATTTTAGTTATAAAAAACTCTAGAGCCTGCTGAATATAACCTTATGTGCTTGATTTTACCCTTTCCAATTTCTGCCGTTGGTCACACGGCTGTGATAACAGCGCCATCCAGTGTTGTGTTTTCTAGCTGCAGTCGCCGGAATGAAACTCCCCTGTGCAAAGACGTGACGTCATGGACAGCGTCACTCAAACACAAACTAGCCATACAGCAGTGACACAGCAAACATTTTTTTATTGTTGTTATAGGGACCTTCCCTTCACCTGAGACCAGTTCATTTCAGTTTCATCAGGTCACTCGGAAATCGAATGAAGAAAATTTCCTGTACAGTCTTATTCAAATGGCTGAACAATGTTATAATTTTATTACATTTTTGAAATAATGACCCTCTCACTTTCATGTAAATTATTAAGGCTTCTTGAGGTGTTAACCTCTGAGACAGAGGTCAACATGAACATTATTGTCCTGTGAAACTACACTATAATTTAAGCATTAATCAATATGTCGCTTAAATGAGTATTTTGTCTGCATTTTCAGCTTTCACGTGTATTAATGAAGTTCTATCATTGTTTGACTGTTTAGATGACACTTTCTATAAAAGGGTACAAAATCGCTTCTTATTCCAACAAATAAACAGTAAATGCTGTTGTTGTTGTTTTTTTCTATTTATTTTCAGAGGATTGGGGTTTTGTGCAAATGCAGTTTATAAAGTTATAAAGTTTACAAATGCAAATGTTTAAGCTTTCATTCTGTAGCAATTTGTGTACAAATGGAATGTGGTTGATATTAAGATATTATTTTCAAAAATGTTCATGGTAAGGAGTTAAAAGAAACTTTTTAAAATAAAGAAGCAGACAAATATTGTATTATTATAATTCAAATAATTTAAAATGGTAAAATATGACAATGAAACATTTAGCTGAACTTTAGCTATTGCTGAAGTTCGTTTAATAATGTATTTTTGTGTAGTGCATATTTTCATTTTGTTCACAAAAATTCGTTTCAGACTGACAGACCCCTGAACTATTATATGTTGACTTACTTTCTGTGTTAGAATATAAATTACCACAAGAGGGCAGTTGAGCATCAGTTATTGAAGCATTTCACAACAAACACAGCCCATGCCAATGACAAAACTCACAAGAATCACAGTGATTTGAAATATTTTCCATCTATGTGTTATAGATAGGTTTACATCAGATAAAGGTTTAGATTGTCAGGAAGGTTTTGCAATCACTCGTGCCTCTGGCTTTCACCTGACCAGTTTAGCAAAACTCACAAATATGCATTACATACATGTGCAAATTCTAGTGCTATGACATTAGATATTTAAAGATCAACATAATTACTGAACAAACAAGAATCACTGTTTTAATCATTAAAGTTGCTGCTCATTTTGGGTGTGACACATTCTGTTTTCATTAAACAAAACATACACACTTGATGTGAATATACAAATGTAACTTTAATAACTTAGCCTACAACTTTTGCAAGTTGTTTTTTTAAATGGCAACTGTGGTTTCATTATGATGTTCTAAATAATCTAGACTATTTTACTTTCCAACTTGACTTTACAAAATGTTAGCTTTACTTTCTGACCTTTAAATAAATGAAATGCCTTACATGTCAGTTCAATCAATGATAATCACTTTTTTAGAGCAATCAACATTAGATGCTTGTCAAATGAATCATGAAATCAATAACCAATAAGCCAATACTCATATTACAGAAACAAAAAGCAAATTCTCTGAAACATTTGTAACTAAATGTTTGATTGGGGTTTGACAACATACACTCCACATCATGATTCCCCACCACCAGCGTTTTCTGAAATGCCAAACACTCAATCTAGAAGTGTCAACATGAGGATCATATCAACTAATTGGTCATTCTACATAAATCATCTTATATCAAGAAATAAAGACAAGGGGGAAATAAAATTCATACTGTTAGATGAAGGGTGATATGAGAGAAAAGGAGCACACACTCTAATCGCCCAGGGACTCATTTTGAAATATATTTCTACTTCTAAGAGGGTCAGTATCCAGCTTGACTTCTATACAACAGTACAGAGCGGGACCGCACACGTGCAGCTCTCCAAATCTTCTGGCCTGGATTTGAAAAGCACTTAAAGGACACTTCAATTTCAAGACGACACAGTTTTTCTCTACTTCAGTATACCTCTCCTGAGACAGGCATTCTTATAGCACAAAGACTCACCTAACCCCTAAACCAAATCACAACAGCCTTGAAATGTAAAATGTCAACAATTGCACCATTTTATCATAAGCCTCGCTTGCCTTGCATTTCTTTTAATGTCTATGTGGTTCCTAAAAAAAAAAACAGTTCTGGCTGAATGCATTAGTGCAATATCATTATTGCAACTATTTTAAGTTCACACAAACATTTAAATCAGCAGCAGTTTCAATTATGACCAATAATCTTGCACAATTCTAAAATGATCACAACAGAACTGCCATTCGGTGAGTGCAAAGAAAAACTGAAAATATACTGATGGGAAATGAGATGATGCTGACATTATTATCGAGGGAAAAAAAAGAAAAAAGAAAAAAGTTGTTAGCTTGGCACTACTAGGAAGCGCAACTAGGAGGTACTGAGAATTAAAAATAGCCTATTAGATGTTGTAATCCTGTAGTTAATATGTTTCCAATAAACTGGATACTGACAGCATCATACAACTCAAAACATGATGATGTCACTTAACTGATGAGAATCATTTTGTGCTAAGCGCAAAAAGAAACGAGTCAACATGCATGGAGCGTTATATGGACTAGCCTCCACAGTATGAATATGCAAGTGTACTGCGCTCCTTGTTTCCTTTTGAGGGAACGCAAATGTTGAGGATTAAGTGGCTTTTATTCAAGCAGCACAAAGCATACAGAACAAGAACTGAGCTCAGAGCATTCTGTTGCGTTTATGGGTTGGGGAGTCTGTGATGACGTCGGCGCACTGGACCGAGGTCCGCTTCCTAGTGCCGGCGCTGCCAAGGTGGAGGGCCATCTCCTCCGATATGAAAGTGTTTAAGTCCACATCGTGCAGTCCATTCCGTCTGCGCCCTGCATTTGAGCTGCCGCTGACGTGAGTCGGAGAGCCGGGAGTGCTTGAGCGGACACTGATGCCGGCCATTGCTCCACTTAGACCTGGAAAAGAAAAATAAGATTTAATTTATCATCATCATCACATGCACGTTTTCCACATGTCAATGCCATATTTGCTACCCATAATAATGATACATTTTAAACATGTTGTGGCTTTTATTTTACAAATCCTCTAAATAAAAGATGGTAACAACTGTAGGTAATGTGAAGGCAACTTCATGATTATAGTGTATTACTGTGATGCAATGTTTGTAGAGGTGACACGCTGTGGAAAATAAACCTTAAGTTCCTTTCAACCAGATATCTTACTCTAAAAATACTATGGAACGTACAGTCATTCAAACCTTGTACTTGAACCATGTCTGACAGAATTCAATGTTTAAATGTCTGACGGCCTGAACAAAGATTTCTCAACTTGACAAAAACATGAATGTAAATATATAAATAATATATATAAAATACTCATTTACATGCTGGCATCAATCTTTCATTGATGAATAAAACATTTTTATTCATATGTATTCTAAAAAGAACAGCATTTATTCAAAATAGAAATCTTTTCTAACAATATATTTTTACTATCACTTTTTATCAATTTAACACATCCTTGCTGAATTGAACTATTAATTTCATTCAAAAAAGAAAAAAAATTACTGACCCCAAACTTTTGAATGCTAGTGTATATTGTTACAAAGGATTACTATTTTAAATAAATTCGGTTCTTTTTTAACTTTGTTTTCATCAAAGAATCCTCAAAAAAACTATCACAGGTTACAAAAAAAAAAGCAGTACAACTGTTTTCAACATTGATAATAAATCATCATATTAGAATGATATTTCTGAAGGATCATGTGACACTGAAGACTGGAGTAATGGATGATGAAGATGAAGATTCAGCTTTGCATCACAAAAATAAATTATATTTTTAAGTATATTAAAGAAGAAAACCATTATTTTAAATTGTAATAATATTTAACAATATTACTGTTTTTTCTGTATTTTGCAGGCTTGATGAGCATAAGAGACTTCTTTCAGAAACACTAAAAATAGTAATGTTTCCAAACTTTTGACCAGTTCTGTGTGTGTGTGTGTGTGTGTGTGTGTATGTATATATATATATATATATATATATATATATGTGTGTGTGTGTGTGGGGAGGAGAAAAAGATATCAATAACAACCATATGTATTCTACAAAGTGCAGTCACTAAATGTTGAGACATGTCATATGGTAATTATGTTCAGCTTCAGTCAGTTGCATCTTAACTGTGATCTGGCAGTAATATTTACCATGTAGTGCTATGGCCTCACAGAAGGGCTGTAAATCAGTCTCTACAGATGATACGGAGTCCGATGAAGGTGGTCTGTTAGGAGAATGGACAGTCAGTTTGGGGGCAGCTCTAGAAGTCCTTGGTGGTGGCGCTTTACCACAAAGGAAACTTATCAAATCTTCCCTTCGTATAGTTCTCCTTCGCTTTTTGACCCAGGCCAAAACATCTTTATTACGTCGCTGATGACCAATCTGGATTCCTAAGTCAAAGCTTCTCTTATGTGCATCAACACTCTCTGTTGAACAGATTACATTCATTTAATTATTTATGCAATGTATACAACAAACAAAAGTGTGGGAAACTAGATATGTGCAAACTCAAATCTTTAATACCTTTGTAAAGATTAGTCACTGCTGTTGCAGCGTTCTGAAACGGAGACCACAATGACAGTCCTTGCTGATGACAGACTCGATCTGCAAGACAGGAATAAATCAGGGGCGCTCATGTGACCTTAAAGACAACAGAGATTACTCAAATAAATTAGGTCCAGAAAAGTATTCAGACAGGATTTCTATTGTTAACCTTTACACTATAAGACTGGGAAAATCATGGTTTTCTAAATGTGTAGACAATGCATGTCAAATTCATCTGGTTTTGCAATGGATTAAACTATGTCCATGCTATTTATAGAGAGACAATAAAGGGTTAGTTCACCCAAAAATGTTAATTATCCCATAATTTACGCACCCTCAAGACATTCTAGGTGTATATATGACTTTCTTCTTTCAGCCAAACACAGTCGGAGTTATATTAAAAATTATCCTAGCTCTTCCCAGCTTTATAATGGGAGTGAATGGTACCTTGTTTTTTGAAGCCCAAAAAAGTGCATCCATCCATCATAAAGTAATCCATAAGGCTCCAGGGGGTTAATAAAGGCATTCTGAAGCAAAACGTTTTTGTAATAAAAAATCCATATTCATAACTTTATAAACTATAATCACTGGGCTCAGCTAACAGTCCCAGTGACCTCTGACCCGACACATGACGTAGAAGTAGGATGAGAGTAGACACCTCTCGCGGTTCAAACAAATTGGGCTGGGCAACAAACTCAAGATTCTCTGACATTTATCTTTAAAAACTCTCATTTTGGACCTCTAATTTTTGTGACCAGTGGTGTTCTATACCCTGTGCTTCAGCGTTCGTCAATACGTCAGGTCAGAGATCACTATTTGGCCGGAACTAGACGCGCATACGGACACTAGTGGTTCTAGTTTATAAAGTGATAAATATGGATATTTTTCTAACAAAAACACATCGCTTCTCTTCAGAAGGCCTTTATTAACCCCCTGGAGCCATATGTGGCTTGTTTGGGCTTCAAAAACTCAGGCTCTATTCACTCCCATTATAAAGCTGGGAAGAGGCAGGATCATTTTTAATATTACTCCTATTGTGTTTGGCTCAAAGAAGAATGTCATATACACCTAGAATGGCTTGAGGGCGAGTAAATTATGGGATAATTTTATTTTTTGGGTGAACTAACCCTTTAAGTGCCAAACCATAACAATTGCTAGTTTATTGCTAAAATAAAATACACTTTCCATTTTATACATTTGTACAAGCAAAAGCTGCAATTAAAAGGATACTTCACATAGATAAAAGAATATTAGGGATTGACAGTCTGGGTCACCATTCACTCCCACTGTATGGAAAAGGATCCAATGAAAATGAATTGTGACTGGTGTACCTAACATTCTGTCTAACATCTGCTTTTGTGTTCAAAAGAAATTCATAAACTTTTTGAAAAACCTGAGTGTTAGTAAATGATGAAATAATATTCATTAAAGGATTAAAGATGATTTTTTTTCATAAAGATGAACACATAAAATGTTTTTTTTTCTAGGGGTAAAAGGAAAAATTCTAACATTTTTTTTTACAAATAATAAAATTATTGTTTATAACCTGATCAAAATATTATTTATTTATATATATATAGATAGATATGTGTGTGTGTGTGTGTGTGTGTGTGTGTACACACACACACATATATAAATATATATATATGTATACACACACACACAAACTAAAATTACACTAAATATCAATTTTATTTTGAGCTTATACTATAGCATTATTGTTTTTTAAATACCAAATAAAAGATGCACTTATCACTTCAGCATATTAAGAAAGAACGATGGAAGCGAATGGTGACAGTTCCTGTCAGTACCTAACGTTTCTTTTTGTCTCACATAAAAAAAGAAATTCATAAAGGTTCGGAACAACATAACAGCAAATAAATAATTAGTTTTTTTCATTTTAGGGTGAACTAACTATCCCTTTAAGAGCGAGTTCAGATACTCCTCGTGTAAATTAATCCAGACTATGGCTGTGTGTCTAACTCTAGTGAGCACCAACCTGGAAAGGATATAACGGCAACATAAGTGTGTTATAACGTCCCTATGTTGCACAAAGGTAGGTAACGTTAGTTAAGTGCACTAGGTTTTTAAACAGCCACAAAAGGACACAAGCTAGCTCACTAACCGGCAGGGTTTTGCCAAATTGTGTGATTTTATAAGACCATAAAACGTTAATGTGTTACGCATTAAAAGTAGTTACTCCTATACAGATAGTTTAGCCAAAAGTAACAAAAATCTCATATTAAAGGACGAACTAGCCGGCTTTCGGGCTAGCCGGTTAGCAATAGCAAGGCCAATATAATAACAACGAACAAACTGTCAAACACAGCCAGACCGGCGCGGCTAAAGCTAATTATCATCCACACGCTCAAAAACAAGCCTAAAACGCTGCTTTTGATGACGTTAGGGGCCAAATGATACCGGTAAGTTGTGTGTTTTTTGATCGAAAGGTGTGGTTCGTTCGAAACCAGCAAGTTTGCGAGATTTTTCTAGACGCGGAAGGTCTTTTTAGTCGATCTGCTGGAAGTCTGTGGGCCGCTGATAGGGTCTCTTTCTCTGTCCAGCACAGACCTTTATAAAGTTGCGCCACCGCCGTAGCGGAATTCTGAAAGAGATGCCAGAGTTGTTCCTGGTTCTGGTCCACCGCCTCCTCGTTCGGCTCTTCCCGTTCGGCCTCTGCCAAGCATTGGCGCTCCCATTTGGAGAACCAGTGTTCGGGTCCGTGTTCGTGGATCTCCGCTTCGCTCTCCTCCTTCTTCTCCTCCATGATGAAAACTGAGAAACTTCGGTGAACTTCTGCTCGTTTTTTTGTAATTTCTTGCTCTTGTGGGTTAATTCTAGTTCTTGAAATCACGCAACACCCGATCAGTGTCGGTTAATATCCTTATTTCTGGATTTACGGGCCTGAATTAAAACGAAATGAAGTGAAATGTTTTGTCTTTTGTGACGCCGAAATGTAATTACCCAGGACAGTCACTGTCTACCCCCGGTTAGAGGATCGCTTTTGCCCTGCGCAGTTCCTCGATGTAGGCGGATCATATTTAAAACACGCCCACTTGTTTTGCGCATGCCTGTTTCAACTCTGCTCTAAAAAAAAACATGAGAACGAATCATAGACAGTAAAAGGAACCAATGGGTGGAGGCATCTTAACATCCAGCTCCCCCTCTGGATATAATGGGTGGAGCTTGAAGGTCCATCCATACCCTAACTCTAAATCGAATTAGGTTGAGCTCCACCCATTAGGTTCAGAGAGGGGGAGCTAAACGTCATTTAGCTCTGCAGCGCCAGCGAGCACCACTTGAAAAGTATCACACTGAATCAAACTGAGGATTATCGCCTAATATAGGCCTACTGTATGTCGTGCTACATGCTAACATTAAAACTTAAAACACGTATAGTTATGTTTATTAATACTTTTAGATTATGTGAAAGACATTAATGTTAGACATTAAGGTTTGGGGCAGTCATGGCCTAATGGTAACAGAGTTGGACTGGTGACCCAAAGGTTGCTGGTTCGATTCCAGTACCGGCAGGAATATGACTGAGGTGTCCTTGAGCAAGGCACCTAACCCCCAATCGCTCCCTGGGTGCCACTCAAGGCTGCTCCGGGTGTGTGTATCCACGTTTGCAGTGTGTGTGTTCACTACTCACTACTCTGCTCCTAATGTGTGTGCACTTACTTGGATGGGTTAAATGCAGAGGTCAAATTCCAAGTATGGGTTACCATACCACTTTCACCTTCAGTCTGTAAAGTATTGGCCAAATTGATTTGATAAATGTCAAATAATTTATTTGACCCCTCGTATGGATTCTGGTAGGTAAAGTTAACAGTGCGGGTTTAGCTGAAAAATTTAATTCTGCTCAGATATGCTTGCTGGGTGTGAGAATTTTGCTCAAACAATGATTTTAGAAATATGCTTTGATTACATTTCTGAGCAAGTGGGTGTCATTGGCTAAACACGTCAGACCTGTAGGCAGAAAGTTTGGAGATGAAAAGCTCTCAGTGTAAAAAGCATGTTAAAATCAATTGTAAGAAAGTGCCAAATCTATTCAAAATCTATCAAATGAAAATCTATTCAAAATGGCTACTTTATTTGAATAGCATTCATGGCGCTAACACTGAGGTTATGGGTTTGATTCCCACGAAACATACAATTATAAAATGTACACCTTGAATGCAAAGTTGCTTTGGATAAGCCAAATGCATAAATGTAAATTAAAACTAGTCATAGTTCTAAAAAGTCATAAAAAAGTATTTTTAGTCATAAAAAGGTTTGATGACTGTTATATTACAGTAGCCTACTTTGCATTACAATGTCCACATAAACAGAATGAAAGTTGAAGTAAAATACATTTATTTCATCATATTTGGTTTATAAACTTTGGAAAATATTTTAAAGGATTGTACAAATTCCTGTAAACAAATCACTAGCCTATATTGCATAACCCATAGTTTACAAATGTTGTTCAATGAAATATTAAACAATACAATGTGGAGACATCTGTCAAGTTCAATTCAGCTACTCCACATATTTCCACTCTTTTGTTTGTATTTATGTTGAGCTGATAAGCTCATATATGTATAGTTTATTTAAAAAAAGACTGTCGTAATTAATGTGCTCTGCTCACACAGGTGCAACATCGGTCAATTCTGTAATCAATTTGCACTGATGTGGAAAATATATTAGAATGAATGCAAGGACACTGAACGGCTCCAGGGAACAATTGTAATAATGCACAGTCACCCCAATTACTATGAGCTTTTATTGTGAAATCAAGTAATTATTTCCTCTTGTAAGCAAAAGGAGCTTCACTGAGCATAAGTTAATCGAAGAATCAGGACGAGACTGTGCACTTGAATTTGCTGAGAATAAAAGTATGTTAAACAGAACACAAACACCTTGATCATGTTCATTTATTAACCATATGACAGTCATTACAAAATACATAGCGTTTATTTTTTGTTGAATATCCGATTAGTTGCTGAGAAGAGTTTAATTCTGTGACGTTTTCAAAACATGAATGACTATGCAGCAGGACCCATCTGCTTGTCCTCCTTGCCAATATTTTTGCGCAATCCACCTCTGAACCCCCCCTCACACCTCCCACATTGACTTTATGTTGACTATGAATGTAGAAGACCCTTCTCAGTCAGCAGGAAATGGACTGAACATATCAACATGATGATCAACATCAACATGGTCATGCCAGGGAAATCAAATTGATCACCCTTATGGTCAACACTATCAGACACAATAATAATGTATTTATTTAAATATTTATTAGAATAAAACAACACTTACTTAAAAAAATGAATTGTTGTGGTTTCCAAATGATTTTAAGGGCTACATAATAAATGCACAAAACAATGAATCTTTACTGTGTTGTCTGTATTTTACATAAATTAGATGTATTAAATGCAGCAGCCAAGGAAAATGATCTCAAACTATTTATTTACAATTACTTAAAATTAATAAAAACAAACTCATATTTTTTTAACTGCAGTAGGTAAGGTGGTAATAAAAAACAAAATGCAATTTATTTGATTACACTTTTTTTGCTTTTCTTTAAAATAGGGCTACATATTTAGGCTATGTTGGTTTTTCATACGTTTAATACAGATCTATATGCTATTATTGCGTAATTGTCTGAGGACAAGTGTTTTTTGACAAGACATAATAATAAAGTTGTGTGATATATTCGCCCCACTTCTCAAGAATCAATGAGCGATTTTTGCTAAATAAGATTTTTTTTTAAATGGACAGTCTACACATTTCCGTAATTTTATACAACCCACATAACCTATAGGGATGCTGCTGTCAGTAAAGCAAAATATTAATAAACAAAAAATATATGTATAGAAAAGTTTCAATAAAGTCTAGCGTGAGGCAGCATTTGTGTTTAAGTCGCTCGCGGTGTGCGCCACTGTTTGGATCTCCATGCGGATGTGACATTTCAGAGAGGAGCGCGACCGCCATTTTGAGTTTTACCTCAAACTGAACACCATAAACCACGGGAGCGGGTGAGAGAGGCTCTGGCCGTGACCGGGCAAAATTGTCTTTTCTCGTTTGAATAGCCGTTTGGGATGCAGCTTCAGTGTACAATTGAGCGTTGGGTGTTCAGGTTAGTTTAACTAATAACGGCGAGGCGAAACGCAGTAATTTAGTGAGTTTAAACTTCTAAATTAGTGCGATTTCACATTAGAGTCTGGTTTGAATGGATAGGTTTTTTCTTCGTTCCCCCCCAGAAGAGGGACAATCGGAGGAGCACACGGACTGGAAATATTGCAGAGAAAGTTGTATTTAAAATAATCTTGTGGAGGCCCATGAGTTGCGCTGTTTCTTGTTTTATCACCTTTGCTAGCTTCAGCTGGGCTATCTGTGTTTTCCCCAGCTGCAGGTTGTTGTGAGTTGCATTCGCCCCGCACTTCTACGGGGGAAAGCCGGGGTTTCATTCATCGGGCCTTCGTGAAGCAGAAGCCCGAGGCCTCCGACTAACCTTACCGTTAGCATCCCTTCACCCAGGCGCCGAGATTGGGCGAATAGCGAGCAAATACGTCCGCGTTTCTCTGCCTGCTCCCCCACCGGCCTCCCTTCCTCCATCCCCGGCGCTGACAGCAGACAAGGCCGAGGTCGTCTTAGTGCAGGCCCAGCCGCAAAGGCTCGACCTGTTTACCCCACCTCCGCGTCCTCCGACTCCCCACCAGCCTCTGCCCGCGGAACCGCCATCAGACCGGCCCGAGGGAGACAAAGAGCCCAAGCATCATCCTATTTTTAAAGCCGCCAACATGAATCACCATCACACGCAGCAGCAGCAGAAAGCCGGTGAGCAGCAGCTCAGCGAGCCCGAGGACATGGAGATGGAGGGTACGTCAAGGCCTTAAGCAAAAACAAAACGCTCACAGCCTTTAGTTTAACATCACAGCCAATCATTTTCACATTCAGCCCATATTTAACGAGTTAAGTGTTTATTAGCAAGCCACTCTGTCGCATGTTTTGACCCCAATTTAGCGTGTTAGCCAGCAGCTAACCGTTAAGTTACCTCGCTGCATGAGGAGTTTAGCCAGTCAGCAAAAAGTCCATCATTTTTTATTTGCCTGACAATCTGAGTTAAATTGCATTGCTACGTCGTTATTAGAAACCCCATAACGGTTGGTTTTTAAATAACAATACTTTAATGTGACCGTTACAAGGTGGATTTTGTTCTATTAGCGTCTGGCTATCATGTGTTGCCTGCATTAACGTGGCGCAGCCCATCTTCAAGCCTTTCTATCTAACAAACTGTGTCAGATTTTCATCTGATTATGTAAACCCCTCGGCTACACCTGTAGATCCTGTGGGGAACTTTTTTAAAGCACTATGGGGTTAATGCTCGCAGTTAAGCTAGTTATGTAGATGAGCAAAACCGTATTCGCATGCAGAATGGAAAAACGTAAGTCAATAACATATTGTTTAACTTATGTGCTATAAATTGTGATTTAAAGAACGGAGAAGCGTTTGTTGATGCGATTTGACAAGAGCATTAAACGGGGCATTCGCCCACTAACGTTAACTAGTTCACCATTTAATCGGGCAGTTTAGTGCCTTTTCTGAACATCTGCTTCTTTAGACATTTCTGAAACCAGTTCAATGAATGGCTTTCATCCATAGTCAGCAAATTATCATGTTCAGTGCTAGTGGAGTCAAACAAACAACACCACCGGATGATTGCTGGACAACAGCACCATTTTGAACTATAATTCGCTCCTGAACTAACGTTACATAGAAGATGACGAGCTCTCTGTGCGATATCTGATTTAATCGGTTAAGTTACATTTAGCAGCTGTTACAGTGTCTTATTAATGTTACTGTTGTTGTTATTATTATTATTGGCTTTGGATGTGAGCCGCATATGAAGTGTGCAGCTCGATTAGGGGGAGTGGATGGCAGTTTTATTTCAAGATGGTGGACTGTGTTTTGCACAGATCAGACTCACGAGAGGCCTGCTTGCGTATGTGTTTGTTTATATCTGGGTGACTGCGCGGCCCGTGACACATGATGGCTCACCAAAGGATCCGCGATCCAAGTAATTTATTTGCTCAGTATATGGTTCCGGATGACACCGTTTGTCCGGAATATGTGCTGTTTGCGGAGGTGAAACATTAGCAGCTCAGCTAAATGTGTATGGAGGGGGAGGGGGTAAACGAGAGGATCGACTCAGAAACGAGTCGTTAATGTAGCGTATTTTTCCTCAGCGAGACCCTTATTATTGATAATATGGGGGGATTACCCATGCGGTAAACTTTAAATTTAGATTTGATGCGTTTTCGACGTCGCAATGACTGTGCGTCAAGGCCAGCGCGTGGGGAGCCACCGACAGCGCGCGGGGATTTTCTGCTTCTTCATTGTATAACGAGTCATGCTGTGGGACCGCTCGCCATTTTTAATGATTACGGCTTGCTTGTCTGTTTTTGACTCGTGCCCACTCGCGATCGCGGTTATACGCTTAAAAGGCCCTAGAACATTGATGTGATTTCCTCCTCTGTATTTCAGACGCTAAATCATGCGCTGCGTTTCATCAAAGTTCTGCAGTGCACGTGTGGGGGCGTTTCTGATGCTGCTGTCCAGAGACCCGCACTGAGACCTTTCAACACATGAACATATCACACCACACGAAGGCCTTAGAATGCGCAAATTGCATGCAGGTTGGCCTGTTTTTAGTCGCACCAAGAGCATGCACGACTAAACAAACAGGTTCTCTTCACGACGTTTTGTTGTTTAATGAGGCCTGAATGAGTGAAATTTATGCAGCTTTCATGCGTTATCAGAATTTTAATTCGGAATTTTAAAGTCGTAATTACAAGTTTGTTGCATTCAAGTTGTCAGAAAAATAGGATTAGTGGAGGACACCGAGGTTAATTTGTGTAGCCTATAATTTTGGGAAATCTTAAAGCCAAATTGTAGCCTATTGAATGTATTTTGTTAATTTCTAATGGATTTCATACATTGACAACCATAAACATTCATGTATTGTACATTCATCATGCTGCCTAGTCAGCTTGCTAACAATTCTGTAATATTGGTAAAATAAATGCCATTCAATATGTGCATCAACTGGATATTTAGATATGTAGATGATGTGGGGAAAACAAATAAAACTGTGACTATAGCAATAGTTCTCTCCTCTGCCATGTTTGAAGTTTATGGCTTGCCCAACTCTGAAAATCGGGTATCAAAATTATCTCTCAGTTCTTGTAAATGACTTGAGACGAGAGGCCATTCATGTCTCATTTCTGATTAGGAAATTAGTATTTATGTTAATTCTGATAGCATGTGAAGACCGCACACGTCCTCCTAGGAAGTCATTTTTACATTGTCAGGTGTGCTCAAATCACTTTTGATCTAACAAACAAAAATACCGCAAGTGTTTTTTTTAAACTCTACTTCAAAACGATGAATGCGCATTGGATGTGTGTTTGCTTAGTTTTAATTCAATTTAAGAATGTAAGTAGTTATTATACAAAACTGTTGTTTTTTCATTTTTACAAATCAAACACTTACAGCCATTGTATCCTACTCAAAAACTCAGATCTCCCACTTGTAATTACAACATTGTGGTGGCGTTCCTATGCTTTCACCTTGTAAATGTATGATCTTTCCAACATTACTTGAATGGACTATCTATACACATCTTATTGGCTACCTTAAAATGTTACAAATACAATTTCAATCGTTGAAAAAAAAATGTCTCCAGTTAGTGTTTTAGAGTCTTCAATGTTTACAGATGCAAATTTAGCTTTGTCACTGGCAGTTTTCAGTGGTTAATTGTAGCTTTAAATGCTTTTTTTTTCAGAGTAAAAAAAAATAGAACACATTATATTAAGCAGTTTGTTGTATAGAGCTAGCTACACATGCTAAATTCTTAGTAATCAATTTTTTGGATGCATTTGTAATCATAATAATCCTCATAATAAAAGTGAGCTTGCAATAAATCGTAAGGCCCTGGTGCTTTTTACATTAGCATTACAGTTGACAAGGGAATGTCCGTTTTGTCTTTTTCTTTCAGCTGGGGACCCAGATGATCCTCCAAGAATTCCCCAAAATCCAGTCATCAATGGGAACGTGGCTATGGCTGATGGACACAACAACACAGAGGAGGACATGGAGGATGGTAAGGAATATAATGAAGCTCAGCACCATGCATTACAACACTTTGCATTTTTTAAATATGACTTTTTAATATCTCAAGGTTATAAATGCAAGTGAATCTGCAGCTCTAACTATTTATTACTACATATCATAACAGACACAAGCTGGCGCTCTGAAGCAACTTTCCGCTTTGTGGTGGAGCGCTTTAGCAGGCTGAGTGAGTCTGTGCTCAGCCCACCCTGCTTCGTGAGAAATCTGCCCTGGAAGATCATGGTGATGCCCCGGTTTTACCCAGACAGACCTCACCAGAAGAGTGTTGGATTCTTCCTTCAGTGCAATGCTGAGTCTGACTCTACGTAAGCAATCAATAAGTCCATTAATTCAAGGACATCAGTGAAATCTATGTAAAATTGTATAATGTAAAGTTAATATATTTAGCCTTTTAAAAAAAAGTTTCTTTATTTATTTGGGAATATTTCTCCGTTACTTTAAGCAACTTATTTTAGTTTTTTAAGCGAGCCTAATTTAATTAACCAATTCCTCCTCTTATGAAGGTCCTGGTCATGCCATGCTCAAGCCATGCTCAAAATAATCAACTACAAGGATGATGAGAAATCCTTTAGCCGCCGCATTAGTCACCTGTTCTTCCACAAGGAAAATGACTGGGGCTTTTCCAACTTCATGTCATGGAGTGTAAGTAAATGGGTTTTCTTTTATTAGCGTCTCTGAGCTGGTGTTGTCAGAGAGGAGCAGAGTTAAATAGCTGATGTTAAAGTGATGTTTTGATTTTAGGATGTGACTGATCCTGAGCGGGGCTTTGTGGAGGATGATAAGGTCACTTTTGAGGTCTACGTTCAAGCCGATGCACCTCACGGTGTGGCGTAAGTCATTTCTCGTGACGTTTTCAATGTTGACAAGCTTTTACGACGAAAGCTGATGTCACTGTTTTACTCACAGCTGGGATTCAAAGAAACACACTGGTTACGTGGGGTTGAAGAATCAAGGAGCCACATGTTACATGAACAGCTTACTACAGACACTCTTCTTCACAAACCAGCTTCGGCGGGTGAGACATCTGCCTTTCATTATCACAATCAGGTTTTGTTAATCTTGTTTTTTTTTTTTTTTTTGCGATATTCTTACAGAATGCAGTATGTACCACATAATTAGATGTTTGCTTGGGATGTGCATGAGTTAAATGACTATTAAAAACAGTATTCCTACTTTGCAAATTGATTTTCCATTGCCTGCTATAAGCTCCAGTGGAATACAGTCTATTTTTCTACTGCATCCCTCACCTAACTGAAGTAGATGCATTATGTTTACGTGATGAGAGATGATGCAGTCTGCTTTCAGGTGCTGCCAAGTGGGGCCATATTTTGAGTCTTATTGGTAATGTTTGGTTCTTATTAGAGTCATACATCTCACCAGATGGGGATTCACTTTATATTGGAAAGAAAATGTCAAGCAATAAGAGAAAATATTGCTTGAGCCAATATCAGAGCCAGTATCAGTGTGTCCCTTTGCTGGCAGAGCAAATTTTTTTTACAGCAAGCTCTGTTATTAACAGGCAAAAAAAAAAATCTGAATTAGATCATGTAAATTGACAAGAAGCGTGGTCAATTTTATACACTACCATTCAGAAGTTTGGGGTGGGTAAGATCTTTTTTTTAAATGTTTTTTATTACAAGTATATACTTAAGTGTTTTCCACAGAATTTTGTTAGACTGTGGTGAGCAGGACTCGACATAAGCAATGGCCCGGGGCCAGTAAAAGAGTATGTCGGGCTAGTTGATAGCGCGGGCCAGTGACTGGCCATCAGCAAAACAAACAGCAAACGTCATACACAGTAACGCGAAGAGTGTCAATGTTACTTCAGGTTATTTATAACGTGTTCAAATGTCAAAGAACTACGAGGCTGATACGAGAAAGAGGACATTCCTTGTAGGGCTGGGCAGTATATCGAGTTTGTTCAATATATAGATTTTTTTTTAAACAATATGGAATGAGGCAATACCGTTTATATCGATACAGTAGTTTTATATTTGATATTGATACGAGCACATCTGAAATATAGCGGAGTACGCAGTGTGAGCTCCTGCAGTGAAAGAACATAGTACAATTGTCCTAAACATGACACAAGCTAGTATTAAGCGCTTCAAAATAACTGGTAAGATATAGTTAACAAGTTTAAAGGAGCTTGCCCTGCAGATGCTCTGACAGATACTGTTGCTGACTGACAGATAAATACTTGCGCTGTTTAATGCGTTTGAGGCGTGGTGCTTTCCTCAGTGCTTAACTTACATTCACTGGTATATTCTCCATCTGTAAATGTTAGAAAGTCAAACAAATATGTCCATTTCACTGTCAGGAGAGGTCGAGCTTCTGCAAGTGAATCTCCGCTAAAATTCAAGCTTCCGTTAATGAGCGCCGCCGCGCGCATGCGCGCCAAACAGACGATCACGATAGAATAGTAGCGTAATAATTCTGACTAAAATATACTGTAGATGTTGCTAAAATACTTGTTGTTGGAGACAATAAATGTGCCATATGTGGAATTTTGAACCTACAAGTATATTTTTATGAAAGTGAC
Organism: Siphateles boraxobius; assembly: GCF_051911475.1. NCBI lineage: Eukaryota > Metazoa > Chordata > Actinopteri > Cypriniformes > Leuciscidae > Siphateles > Siphateles boraxobius. The sequence continues at coordinate 16,033,973 of NW_027509193.1, forward strand.
CATTATAATGGGGTAAAATAATTAGTAGAAATATAGAAGGGGCCAGTAAAACTCTGATCTACTGGCCCTGGGGGCCAGTGGGGATTTTTTTTATGTTGAGCCCTGGTGGTGGGTGTACATTGGTCTCTGTAGTGGGGACCACGGGCATGCCCCCCGGAAGATAATTTTTTACATTTAAATTTAAAGAAAAATTAAATGACTAGATGAATGAAGAAATTTGTTCTCTTGTTGTGAACAAAGTAGTGCTCTAGTAGCAATTTGTTTATTCGTTGCATAGGTATGAATGGTGATGAATAGGGTACATTTGTCACATAAAAAACATAGTAAATGATAGTTCATAAATGGTCAAATGATAGTTCATAAATGGTCAAACATGTAGAGCGTACATTTGAACCATCAAAAATATGTAACCTTTGTTACATATTGAAGTATCAAATGTGTGCAATGTGTGCGCTCTCGCGGGCTATCAACACCTGGTTGATGACTATGCGAATCCAGTGAACGCCTGCTGTGCCCCATTCATTCGCTGCATGCTTATGTGGACAGATCTAGCTCTTTTCACTTTGCCAGAGCAGTTATTCGTCTGCTACGGGGGTATTAAGAGACGTTATATTTCCTGTTCATATATATTCATATTTTCCGGGCATTATATTTCAGGTTCATTTTGAAACCGTGGCAGGACAAATTATCGACACAGTCTAGTTAATGTATGGGAAACACTGCATTACATTTGTGGCGTAGGGCTGGGCGATATGGCCAAAAAATCATACCTCGGTATTTTTTGGTTAAATGGCGATATACGATATATATCTTTGTACTTTCTATATTTTTCTATTTGGATAACTTTTTTTTAAAATGAATACAGATTTTCTTTTTTACATCCTGCCCAATGATATCCTACAATCAATGTTGATCTTGAAGGATATGGAAACAAATATTTTGAATGTAATGTAGGCTATGCAATATATTATGTTCAAAAAGGTGGTTAAAATCACATTACATTCTAACATTGTAACATTACAATCTAATAACAAAAATAATGCTTTTGTTTTTAAATTGACTAAAGGCTGAACTTAAAATTAAAATAAAAACAAAAGCACAAAGTAATTATATTAGCCTGATTTTGATTACCCCATTATAATGGGCACTTTCATAAAAATATTCTTGTAGGTTTAAAATTCCACATTTATTGTCTCCAAAAACAAATATTTTAGCAATATGTATATTTTAGTCAGAATTATTGAGCTACTATTCTATGGTGCTCTGTCTGTTTGGCGCGCATGCGCGCGGCGGCGCTCATTAACGGAAGCTTGAATTTTAGCGGAGATTCACTTGCAGAAGCTCGACCTCTCCTGACAGTGAAATGGACATATTTGTTTGACTTTCTAACATTTACAGATGGAGAATATACCAGTGAATGTAAGTTAAGCACTGAGGAAAGCACCACGTCTCAAATGCATTAAACAGCGCAAGTATTTATCTGTCAGTCAGCAACAGTATCTGTCAGAGCATCTGTCAGGGCAAGCTGCTTTAAACTTGTTAACTATATCTTATTTTGAAGCCCTTAATATAAACTTGTCATGTTTAGGACAAATTATCCTTTCACTTCAGCAGCTCACACTGCGTCCTCCGCTATTTTTCAGATGTGCTCATATCAAATTACTGTATCGATATAAACTGTATTGCCTCATTCCATATTGTTTCAAAAAAATATATCAATATAACTTACGGACTCGATTTACCGCCCAGCCCTACTAATGTGGCGGTTGTCTATTTTTCAGATTGATTATGTAAGCTCTGGTTCAGTGGAAGAGTTTTTTTATTTTTTATTTTACCATTTTTGTTATTATTTTTTTATTTTTTTTAGTAGCATATTGTTAATTTAAATGTTTTCAAAAGTAAAGCCCAGGTTGATGCTTTGCATATGTCAGAGAACCTGCTTTGTATTTGCTTTTTAGGCGGTTTATATGATGCCCACTGAGGGAGATGATTCCTCTAAAAGCGTTCCCCTCGCCCTGCAGAGGGTGTTCTATGAGCTCCAGCACAGCGATAAACCTGTTGGGACAAAGAAGCTGACTAAGTCCTTTGGGTGAGTTTTATTTTGAATGTCCAAGTTTACAAGCACTGTGAATCAGACACTGACACATGATATGTCTGCCTGTTGACATTAAGACATTAAGTAGAAAAGGTACAATTGTGTCGGCAGATCTTAGATTTAAAAGGTAGGTTGCAACAATAAGGATTAAATTAAGCCAATTTTAGAGCTAATCAAGAATTGGTTTATCTGAGTTTTATTTTAAATCATAATATTGAACACAAATTACCAAATCAGGGATGTGGTTTAAAAACCTCCATTTATGATTAATTTTCTCTGCTATGATGAAATGAGTAGCTCTTGTTGATAAAGGAAGTAAACTTGTAAAATGTCCGCTTTATTTATAAACTGATGCGTAGAGAGACCATTACTGCTCAAGCAGGCAATGAAAATATTAAGGCAGCGCGTGCAGATTTTATAAGCTTGGAAATATATTTATAGTATCAATTAATGGAGTAATATGGCAGCATTACGTATGACAAAACAACTGAGATAAGAAAAAAGCAACTGGCATGATTGACCATCTCCGCTCTTGACAATGCCGACCTGACCGTTTGAACGGTGCCCAGCAGCCCTGAGAAATGAGAAGTGCAGCAGCGATCACTGTTGCTCACCTCATCACCACCACTGCTAAATATATTCCTCTCTTTTCTTGAAAAGAAGCACATAGATGAGTGATGGATCTGCACCCCGGATTTTATAGCAGACCTAAGCTTACTGGCCGCCACGGCCATCACACTCTGCCAGCTCAATGCACTTTAACTTTGTATTTGTTATAAACACCTGTTTCTGTCTTTGTTCAATCAGCCACATATTGTAATTGTACTTGCACTTTATTTTATTTAAACCTCCTCACCTTTAAATTTAAAGTTAATCCCTATTTGAGATTTAAATCTGAGTTTAAATTTATGGAGCAACAGTATTAAACAGTATTATCTATCTTAAATATAAATTAAATCCAGGATCAGAATGTGGTGTAAATGTAATCCTGCTTATTTTTAAACAAGGTTTAAACTTTGGTGCAACTGAATTATTTGATAAACATTTGATTTAATCTAGATTTAAAACTTAATCCTTATTGGTGTAACCCACCTTGTGACTTAAATGTTTTTGGTTAGCAGTACTATTGTAGAAGTAGAAAAGCTCTATTCATAGTCAGCTGTACTTTTATTCGAATCCCCTTTTTTTCCCCCATACGTTTGTTTATATTTAAAAATTTTCCATTTCCTCAGATGGGAGACTTTAGACAGTTTCATGCAGCATGATGTACAGGAACTGTGCAGAGTGGTGAGTAGCCCTATCTCCATGGATCCTTTTGGATCCTTCTCTTTTAACTTGAACTTGTTGATCAAATGAAGGATTAGTCATGTCAGATTGAATGAGCATGATTTCGGTCCAACTGTTTTGTGATTGTGCCAATTATAGTTGTTGGACAATGTAGAGAACAAGATGAAAGGAACATGCGTGGAGGGTACTATCCCAAAGCTCTTCCGAGGGAAGATGGTGGTAAGTCACACGGACTCTCTGGTTTCGCTCTACATCTGATTCATTGATTCAGCCTTACCACATTTGGGTGTTTTCTCCATTTCAGTCCTACATCCAGTGTAAGCATGTGGACTATCGGTCAGAAAGAATAGAGGATTACTATGACATCCAGCTCAGCATAAAAGGAAAGAAAAACAGTAAGTGTGGCTTTCTCTGATATTCCGTCTTTGCTGTTCTGTTCTATGCTTTTCTGTTCAAGGAAAGCCTTTCTTGTTATGTGGTCTGTAAATACATGAATTTTCCGACATCTTGCAACTGAGTTCCATGATGGATATTTGATCTGACAAAATTGTCCATTTCAAGAAAAATAATGTTGTAGGACTACTCACAGTCTGAGATTTAGAGGTGTGTTACTAATGCGTCTTTTCTGCCCTGCAGTCTTTGAGTCATTCAAGGACTATGTGGCTGTGGAACAGCTGGACGGGGATAACAAATATGATGCTGGGGAGCATGGTCTACAGGTGAGGGGTTTGCGTACTTCATCGCCCATTCAAGCTAACCAAACCTAAAAGTGCAGTCACATTTACCTTTGTACGGTAAAATATAGTCTTCTATTTTCTTTGAATATGCGAAGCTTGCGATTGCTTAGCTGCTATAGGAAAAATAACAGTGCAGTGAATGGTAACTATTTGGGCTACAAACCAGTGTTTAAATATGCTGCTATAGGTAAATAACTAGGAAAAATAACAGTTCCGTAAATGGTAACTAGTTGTGCTACAAATAGGGCTGGGACGGTTACCGCAATACCGCGGTCACGTGACTCCAACCGCGGGTCTGAGCTCCTCAGTGTCATCACCGCAAAAAAAAGCAAAAAAAAAAACATTGGCCTGCACATGTGTGCACGTTGTGCCTAATAACATGGATTAATTGATTCTAATGACATGAATTATGTGTCTTAAGACAAATGATATTGTGTCTTACATGGATTCAAGGTTTTCTAAACAAAGCTTATCATCAAAAGATGGAGCAAATTCGATCTTTCACGAGTTGGGAAGCACAATGTTCCATGACACATAATAACATTCCATTTGTATTAGAGATACGCGGATGGGCTATTATTATTTCATCCGCAACCGCATCACACAACTCATCATCTGTCCGCACCAACGTTCGTTTTTTGATCAATTTTCGAAACCGCATCCGCAGCACTGACTGTTTTAAAGGGTTAGTTCACCCAAAAATGAAAATTAAGTCATTAATTACTCACCCCCATGCTGTACCAACCCCGTAAGACCTTCGTTCATCTTCGGAACACAAATGAAGATATTTTTGATTAAATCTGAGAGGTGGATCACTGCTACATAGGCTGCCAGAGGGAATGAAACTTGACGGCCCAGAAAGTCATTAAAGAACATGTTTAAATATTCCATGTGCCTACAGTGGCTCAACTATAAGTTTATCAAGCGACGAGACTACTTTTTTCCCGAAAAAAACCCCATAAATAACGACTTTATTCGACTATTCCTTTTCTTCCTTGCGGGCCTGAGACGAGAGTTCAAGAGATTTCCACGACGCATGCGCGAGAACTGAGAAGAGGACGTTCTTCTTCTAATACTTCTTGTTCAGTTCTCGCGCATGCGTCGTGGAAATCTCTTGAACTCTCGTCTCAGGCCCACAAGGAAGAAAAGGAGTAGTCGAATAAAGTCGTTATTTATGTTTTTTTTTCCGGAAAAAAAGTATTCTCGTCGCTTGATAAACTTATAGTTGAGCCACTGTAGGCACATGGAATATTTAAACATGTTCTTTAATGACTTTCTGGGCCATCAAGTTTCATTCCCTCTGGCAGCCTATGTAGCAGTGATCCACCTCTCAGATTTAATCAAAAATATCTTCATTTGTGTTCCGAAGATGAACGAAGGTCTTACGGGGTTGGTACAGCATGGGGGTGAGTAATTAATGACTTAATTTTCATTTTTGGGTGAACTAACCCTTTAAGGTCCATGGGCGATGCGAGGCGCTGCTGCAGCCAGGCTAGAAAGTTCTTGGCTGTAGAAAGGAGACTGATCCAATGCAGCAAAGATATTTAAAGGCTAAAGTCCCTAGTATAGTCTATTGGCTATGTTGTATCCCCAGAATATCAGCAGTGAACTCCGTCTCCGATCGGCGCACAGGGATAAAAATAAATAACTTAATAGCCTATAACGCACATCGGCAAACCTGACCATACCAGACTATACTGTAACCTAAATTTTTATTATTTCGTTTTGAATTTTGTTTAAATACATTTTAAGCTTTCTATTTATTTATCATGTCTGTGAGGCAAGTAGGCCTAGCCTATACGCGGAGTTTCGGTTCATTTGAGACGAGCTCCAGTTCACGCACAAGATATCGCATTTCATAGTGTTTACCAATATAAAGCTACTTGGTTTTAAACTAACCTGGGTAAGCTGGGCTTCAAGCATCGCTACACCATTTACAATGGACAACGCACCTAATTTTTCTGTTAAATTTAGCTGAAGTTTTGGTGATGTAACTACCTTGACTCTAGTATACCGCTTGTTGTGGATGATACTGATTTTAATTTTTTCACTTATTCAACTGGAGTGCTGTTTGTGGTTCATTTGTCTTCTAGGAGGCAGAGAAGGGTGTAAAATTCCTGACCTTCCCTCCTATCCTGCACCTACAGCTCATGAGGTTCATGTACGATCCTCAGACTGACCAAAATATTAAGATAAACGACAGGTAACAACTTTTTTTTATGTGTTGTAGATGTAATGTTCTGTTCTTTAGATCTGCCGTTTTGACATTAAACGTGTCATAATGAATGAAGAGTTTGTGACCGAACAAGTGAAACTGATTAGGGCTGCACGATGTGTCGTTTTAGCATCGATATCGCGATGTGCGCATCCACGATAGTCACATCGCAGGATGTTGCGATGTAGGCCTAAGTCGTACAGTAGTTGATCCGTGATTCATGATCTGTACGGGCCAGCAGCTCCGGATTAATTGCAAAGTTTAACCATCATATAGTGAAAGTTTATCATTTGCATGTGTTTTTAAGTCCTGTCAGTTTAAACATCAAGCGTAAGAAGACTGGAACTTGCGCGTTGTTTTCTGTGAGCCGGGCAGATCAGTGGTCTTTCTCTTATTTCTGAGCTTGAACGAACACGAGAATTCAAAATAAAGTCAGAATGCCCTTCCTCCATTGAACAATTTTTGGCGACCGCCAAAGCGTATTTTTGTCCCGCCAAAGCCTTATTTGACCGGTGAGTGATAGATGACTGACTGCTGCGCAAAACTGAGAGAACGAGCAGAGAGAGAGAGCCCCGGTCGCGCGCGCACTCTCACCGTTTTCAAACTGTCTTGCTCTCTCACCCTCCCTCGCGCATATTAATGAATTGAGTTGACTGAATATCTTTGAGAATACACAATGGTAAAAGGTCGGAAGACCGAAGTTTCAGGTGAAGCATTCGGATATATTTTTTTCCTGAACTACCGCTGGTTGTGAATTGTGCTAAAAAAAATATTCTCTGAAAAGCGTTCCACACATTCAGATAAACCACACTTTCAATAAACAAAACAAAAAAAATCTATCCAGTGATGAAATGTTTTCTGTGTTGAGACCAATCTTGTGCGATGTCCTAACTGCCGGGATAATCACACAACGTGTGCCGTGGTCCGTTAATGACACCTCCAATTCGCGAACTAATGATTCATTTGAACCGATTCACTTTAATGAATGCTTAAAACAACTTATCTGTCCAACACTGAACTAACGAGATACAACAAATCGGAAACACTTTACAATAAGGTTCCATTTATTAAACTCTAGTTAACTACATTAGTTAATAGAATCTATGCAGATTTACTCCTTTACAAAATCACCCCAGTCATTCAGATGATTCATTCTTTCCAAAGAAAGCTATTTAAGTCATTGGGTGAAATTGTTTTCATATCGCAATATATATCGCAGAAAAATAAAATATCGCAATGTAATTTTTTCCCAATATCGTGCAGCCCTAAAACTGATACTCATTAAACTTCTGAAATTATTTCTGTGATGTAATGGTGAATTTAGCGTCAGGATAGAATAAATGCTTGTCCTGTGGAGAGGGAGATTACACTTAAAATAACCTTGTAAGAGTGACTCATCTAAATGTTGTTGTTTTTGAGCACTAACTTGGATATGGACTGGAGGCTGCACTTTAAGATTGTCTAGCACAAGGTCTTGTTCACCCTCTCTGCGATGATGCTAGAGAAATGGAGGCTGAGCTTGATGTTTTGCCTTGCAGGTTTGAATTCCCAGAGCAGTTACCTCTGGATGAGTTTCTGCAGAAGCCAGACGTGAAAGATCCGGCCAACTACATTCTCCACGCCGTGTTGGTGCACAGCGGAGACAACCACGGGGGCCACTACGTCGTCTACCTTAATCCTAAAGGAGACGGCAAAGTGAGTGTCACCGCACCAATAGTGAGAACCTTTACTTTCAGGGGTCCCTATCTTTTCTGATGTTTGTTAATGGGTGGGCTTTTTGGGTGGTTTGTGGTTGCATGAAATGTTTTGTTAATTTTAGTAAAGTAAAACTTAAAAGCATTGGAGGGCTCCAGACTGAGACTGAATTTTGCTTCAAATAGCCTTTGTTAGTTTTCACACTGTTGTTGCTTATTTTATAAATGACTGTTTAAATATTTGGGGACAATAAGTTTGTTTTTTGCTTGATTAGCCTTTGTTAGTTTTTTTACACTGTTGTTGCTTATTTTATAAATTACTGTTTAAAAATTTGGGGACAATAAGTTTGTTTTTTGCTTGATATTAACAGGGCTTAAAGTATTCCCGCACCGTGCCGGATCTTCGGTGTGCAGCCGTTAGGGGAAAAAAATTTAAATAATTGGGAAGCATATTTTCGAGTCTATTGATTTCACCTACCAATCATATGAGAGGAACGCAGCTCCAACTAATGTTACAAGCCTATCAGAAGCAGAGCAGGGTGGGTCCTGGCAACACGGTGTGATTGAGATTAGGGCTGAACGATTATGGAAAATAATCTAATTGCGTTTTTTTTTTTTTACCAATATTGCGATTTAATATGCGATTACTTTTTAAGTTCTTTCCCTTCTGTATTAGTCGACAAAGACAAGCAATAAATCATTGTACAGTAGGGATGGGAATCTTTAGGCAGCTCATGATCTGATCTACTTTTTTTCTTATTAATTAATCTTAATAACACTTAAAATATGTATTTAATTACATGTGTAAATATACATACTTTAAAAAAATATATATCTATATAGATATACAAACGCATTTAATTAAACCAATTACATGTTAAGAATTGTAAATAGGCTATAAACTAACATAGCTTCAAAATATAAGAGCTAGTAAATAAAGAGGGACCCGAAAAAAAAACATTACAAGCAATAAACAAAGAGTGCTTTCAGTATTTAAAAGTAGGCTGTCTGAACGTTTTCCATTCAAGAGCTGGAGTGATTTCCCCCCTCAGTTTAGATACGATAAGCTACATTCACACTAATGCACATATCTCTTTTGAAATTATAAATGTGGTTTGTCTTGTTGGGTTAAGATATAACTGACCGCGTTTACATTAATATCGCGTCATAAAAGCATTTTGAGATGCAAGTACATTTAACCAATGTGTCGCTCACATGCACGAGCGCTCTTCAGAAAGCGCGCGTAATTATTTTAAAATGAAAGCAGCTTTCTCAGTGATTTTTATATTTTGAATATATAAGCCAAGTGATTTTTATATTTTGAATATATAAGCCAACTGCATTCCAAAAGACATTTGTAAGGAAAATTCCAGCGGCCAAGACCGCGCACTGGAAGAGTAACATCAAAGCGGCAAAACCTGTGCAATGAAGCCCACGACTGTTCTTGTAATTCGCTTAAACCCCGAACTTTATGAAAGATTATTTTTCGGAAGGTTCGAGCAGTGTCGTGTGTGTGTGAGAGAGAGAGAGAGAGATATTAGAAGCAAGCAGAATACGGTTGTTTCTAAAGCACGCACAGCGTCACGCATCTGTGTTTAAAGACTAAGCTCAGACTCGATTCTGAAATTCTCTGAATCGATCCAGAATTGTTGGAGAGAGAATAAATAACACAATATCACATACATTAAAAATAAACTGTTCTTTCCAGTAGGCCTATGCCAGACCTACAGTATATGCGTAGTGTGCCAAGTTGATGCTTGATCTGCAGACTGCTTTTCTCTCGCGTGTCACGTGACCAGTGTTATCGCAGCTTTTGCTGTTTGAAGGTAACTTCAAACTGTTAGCTAAATATTTATTGTAGAACATTCTGTGTAGCTTACTAAAAAAAAATTCTGTGTAGGCCTACCATGAAAACGAGTCCACTTTAAACCGTAGCATTTTCTGTCAGTAATGTATGTCAAGCAACATTAGTGCTGTTAACACATGACATTCATTGTTGTTCAGCTTTAACGTGTTAAAATATTTAAAGCAAACGCAGAATCCGTTCTGTCATCCTTTAGCTAGGGATATATGATCACGCTCTTATTCACACAAATGCTTTAAACCATTCATGCACGACGACAAAAGAGAACGCGCTATCAGTGAATGTCCTCCTGACACACACGACGCACAGAAAGTCATGCGCCAGTATTGCACAGACAGCGCGCGCGCCAGTATCGAGTTCTCTTTCGTGCTTGACCGAACAAAAGCACTAATTTATGCCAAAATGTCAGTTTTGTCGAGTATCCTCACAAGAACAGTCTTAAATGAGTTAAATAAAATCTTAAATGAAAGTAAACGAGAAAATGAGATGTGAGATCATGTCAGCAGTGGCAGATCTTAGTGACAGCAGGCACTAATTCTCTCTGTCAGTAAAGTTAACCAAAGAACAAAGGGAACGGAGAAAATGACTAACTGCTCTTGACTAAAGAACGCTTGTAGCTTTAAGGATTAATCTATATTTCCTTTATAATTTATTTATAACATTATTTACCTGTACCTTTCCTGTCTAACAGGTATGAAATATACAGAAATTGAATATGACATTTACTATGGGTAGACATGTGCCGGTATTCGGTAATGCGATAAATCGCGGTAATGAATATGCACGATATTGTTATCGCGGGGACTTCGAAATACCGTGAAAAATAATAGATCCAAATTTAGATTTTTAGAACGCGCATCAGCTTATTTTCCATCAACCGCTTAAAAAAACAATGCGTATATGCTGCGCAAAACACGTGCGCACTTTGATGTAAACAATCCCCACATCACATGTATAAGCACTGTGTGAATGCAGTGTGCACTCTAGTCTAATGTAAACAATCCTCACATGGAAAAGAAGCACGGCGGAAGGAGGAACGCTGCCGACTATTTATCCCCCGCATGGCTGCCAACTCTCACGCATTCAGCAGCTTGAGACTCACGCAATTGACACTTTCACACGGTCTCGCGCCACACATCCATTTTCTCACGCAGAGAAAAATCGCGGAGCAAAGAGGACACTGACACCGACAGACTAGACAGAGCAGGTTACTTTTGATATGAAAAAAATATCAGCTCTCAGGTTTTATAACGAAATTCAGACAATTTTGTTTTGGTGCTTGTAAATGACGTGACAGATCGCGCGCCTCAGTTCAAGTAAACAGATCATCTGTTACTTTTTATTAAAGATACAGTACAACCCACCGAAAGGTATACGTACTTTCGATCAATCAGTGTTTTTCAACCACGGAAAGAGGTCAATAACACTGCAGGAGAACAATTATGTCACAGAACGTTACATTTACCTCAGGAAAGCCATTTAATGTTAGTTGACTATTATGTCACAGAACGTTACATTTACCTCAGGAAAGCCATTTAATGTTAGTTGACTATAAGAAAATAGCTATAGAGAGGAGTATTTTGCTAAATATGTGCACTATATTACATATTTTAATATATGTTTACTTGTCATTATATAATTGTTATTATAATGAAAATTACGGCATATTACATTTTTATATTTATATTATTATTATATTTATATGGTATGCATTATATTTAATTTCTCTCTGTATGTTTACAGCATTATGTGAGATATATTTTTTCATGAAAAAAAATTAAATGCAGGCTATCTACTGTAGCCTACCTAATATTTATCCAAATGAGTCAATATTGAATCAAGATTGAAATTAAATCCAAGAATTTAATTGAAATCATGAAAATTGTGTTAAGCAATAATACAAACAGTAGCCTCAGTAACTGTACCATGTAAACATTATAACATGTTGTCACTAAAAAATAAAATTAATGTTTTGACAATCACAATTACACATTGTGATGCAAGTTTTTTTTAGATACCCCCAATCCGTCTGTTTCTCTTGTGCAATTAAAATATCGTGATAATACCGCATACCGTGATAAAAGCTCAATCAATTAATCGCAGCATGAAAATTTGATACCGGCACATGCCTAACTATGGGTTTAAGTGAGGATTGTTTTAAGTTCACTTAAATTAAAATTTGTTATATTTTTTTGAAGCCTAATGTTTAAAATTTGGGGGGAAATCATTTTCATCGAGACATCAGTAGCTATATTAATATCAGTGATACTGGCCTTCATTCATAAAAAGATGGCATTAAGATACAGCCGTAATACTTGAAAATAAATGGTGCCATTGAAGATAAGTCCGTCTGTGCAGTTTCTCTCCGTTACACGATACATGGCTCACAATACCGATATCACGATAAAGCAGTTTTGCGATAATCGATATATTCCTGGACTATGAAAACAAAATGCCTTTTGAAAATTTTAAGTGCAGGTTTTCTCTTTATTCAAGTCCAAACTGTTAGAAAACAGCACAAAGTTTTTCAGTTTAATTAAATCAAACATTTTATGCTTGTACATTTTAAAAGCTTAAACTTTTCTTTGCGTTTAAACTGAGACCATCCTTAAAAATATATTGTTTTTTTTTCAAGATTCAATGTAAAAAAAAAAAAAAGTACAATTTTGGTCATGGTGATTACGTAGGTATGAATGAATTTAAACCATTTTGCATATTGTGACGTCGCTGACGGTCTTCAAACCGTGCATCCACCACTAGGTGTCAATGCAACCTACAAATCAGAGACCGGTTACGTTTTAGGGCTGTCACTTTTGTGAAAAATCCTGTTCGATTTTTGAGACAAGTGTTCATTGAATCGATTGTAAAATCAATTTTCCACGTCTAAAGAATTTTCCATTTTCAACCAATATAGGCAAATCCACGGACAACTTACAGGCATTAGGACGAACATAAAGAGGGCGCTTGAGACGCGCACAAGTCAGCAATATTTCTGATGATTTATTGGCGTGAAGTTTTGTGCACAATGACAAACAGGATTGCAACATTCAGGGACTGAATTTAACACCCTCCAACCCGCCAAATAAGGGGAAAAATGAACTTTGGCGGGTAAAATCATGGCAAAAATCATGATCCAATCTGGAGTGTTTCTAATTTCTGTTTACTCACTATGCTGGGGCAGTTCGTGTAAGCCAAATCTGTGGATTTAGTGCAAATACGCAACTCGTGAGTACTCATGATATATTAAATGCAGCGTATTGTGCAGAATCTGCGCATTTCTGGCTTGCTTGAACACACACGTCACTAAGCAACAAATAACGGCGCGCTTGTTCACTTGCATTGAAGTAATAGCGAATATTAAAAAGCATTTGGCTAACAGAAAAGACATTGTTATTTTCCAACATCCTATATGTTCTGTGTACTGTATTGATCTGTCCACTTAAAACACATTTTGGTAAAAAAAAAAAAAAAAAGGGTGGTGGTGGCTCACTTTGAAATTCCAATTTAAAAGAAACCACTTTGATTTTAGTGTCAAATTGTAGCACGTCCGACTCCTCAATAGTTTGAGTTTCCTCAAACATTTTAGTGGTTTCCTTCAGGTCAGTCAACACGATCACCGTTAGACGGGAGAAGGGAGGGAAAAGATCTGGGCACAGTTTTCCAAAACTTCGTGCCAAGTTAAAGCGGTGTCGAGATGTTTTAATGCATTTTTTAGATGTATTATGATGCCCAAACCCGTATGACTTTGAACGGTGACCGCAAATATTTTATTTACTGCATCATTACTAGGGATGGGTATCGTTAAGGTTTTAACGGTATTACTACTCTCAGCATCCCTCCACCACCCCATCACCTCACACTCGGCTGGGTCTACCCCAGTATAGGTGGAGTACTCTGGGTTCGGGCAAAATTCCGAAATTCCTCCCCCGGACAGCAAGCCAAATACGCATAAATGCACCTTTAGATTTCATGTATGTGTGAACTCGTGAAATATCTATTTGTTATGCAGGAGTGTGCAGGCTTTTTTGTTTTATATACATGAGATAGGATACGATAAGTAAAATTTAGTAAATTTTTAAATTTAGTAATCAAATGTAAAATAACACTGCATAGTTTATCATAGATGAATGAATAACTTGAACTTTAATAAGCATTAATCTGTGAGCTGTGAGTGATTTTTCTCTGCCTTTTGTTGTTTGATTCGCATTAATGGCTCAATTGTCAGCAGGTTTATTAGACGCTGCCCCTTTAAGACCGAGTGCAGATCTAATAGGTGACTGATGCACCATAATTTTCTCCCAACTATTTATGTCCATTTAAGACATAAACTGTGTTTCAGTGAATCTGAGCTGGTCATTTTTATATTTTATGTATATTTGATAGTTTAGATGCGCACATGAAGCCCAAAGTTAAGTATACTTTTCTTGTCTTGTTGCAGTCCATTTCGGAGTGATATATATACAGGTTTTTGTGCTTTTAATAGCTCTTTTAATGATTAAACGCGTACGCAATTTAGCAACAGTAGAGACTGCATTTTACAACAACCACCGATCGTGGTTTTTCTGACGGTACGTTTGAGTTTTAGGAAGAAATGACAGCACATCGCTGTAAAGGGAAGGAAGTTGCGCTAGACAGAATGAGTTGTAATGGTTTCATCTCAAATATCATCTTTTTATAGTCTTTGAAAGCCAAAATCTAAAATAAAAGTAGAATAATATCCCAGATCTAAAGTGTAACCACGTTTTAATTTTTAGTTCTGTCCTCATTGTCACTCATTAAGCAGGGCTGTCATGTTGTGCGCGCTGTGGCTCTGCGTGAGAGATTGCTCTCTCTTCTGGACTGCGAATAGCAAAATTGAGTCACAGACAAATGGTTATATATATAGAGAGAGAGAGAGAGAGAGAGAGAGAGAGAGAGAGAGAGAGAGAGAGAGAGAGAGAGAGAGAGAGAGAGAGAGAGAGAGAGAGAGAGAGAGAGAGAGAGAGAGAGAGAGAGAGAGAGAGAGAGAGAGAGAGAGAGAGAGAGAGAGAGAGAGAGAGAGAGAGAGAGAGAGAGAGAGAGAGAGAGAGAGAGAGAGAGAGAGAGAGAGAGAGAGAGAGAGAGAGAGAGAGAGAGAGAGAGAGAGAGAGAGAGAGAGAGAGAGAGAGAGAGAGATGGCTTGCGAGATAAACATGTTCAAGATAACGTCTTTATAGCAATAATAAATGGTAGGCCTATTCTTAATTTCTCCAGTACCAACGGCAGAACCAATAACGTCCGAGCTTATCGATACAGCGGTCTTTCAAAATTCAGCCCTGGGCCCCGTTTAATACCGTGTTTCGGTACCCATCCCTCATTACCAAGCGCAAACAGTGAATGAAACGAAGCGAACGTACAAGACATAGTGTGACATGCGTAAACCAATGGTGTAAACATAATCATAGACGATGACCCCAAGGGTTTTTATTTAAAAGAAAGAACATAGCCTATGTTTGTATGTAGGCATAAGCAACTTTCACAATACTTATACAAATTCAATAAAATAATATTAAGTATATTTTAGTTAGTAGTTTGAAGATTAAAAAAAAATCGGTCGGTCTTAACGCAAGTTTACAACCGGCAAGTCGTCGGGCTAAAAGTGAAAAAAAAAAATTTTGGGTCGGTCCTACATTGACAGGGTCGGTCGGGTTACGGCAAACAAGAATATTTTTAAGGATGGCCTGACACATTTAACTGCTTATCGACTTTTATATAAACCTGAATACGTTTCAATTAACCAACCTCTTTTATTTAAACCTGGGAACATGTCAGTGTTTACCAGCTTCCTTAAAATAAACCTGGGAATAGTGTTGTCAAAGGTCATTTTTAAATAAAAATTTTAAAAATGTGACGCTTCCAGAATTTCCCCCTAGCATTTTGAGCAGATTTTTAAACGGCTCTGACGGATCCGCTGATAGACGCCTGCTTTCAAACTCTCGTGTGTATCTAAGCGCTCTGTGAAGAGTGTCAAAGATGTCTATACAGGTCCTTCTCAAAAAATTAGCATATTGTGATAAAGTTCATTATTTTCCATAATGTAATTATACAAATTAAACTTTCATATATTTTAGATTCATTGCACACCAACTGAAATATTTCAGGTCTTTTATTGTTTTAATACTGATGATTTTGGCATACAGCTCATGAAAACCCAAAATTCCTATCTCAAAAAATTAGCATATCATGAAAAGGTTCTCTAAACGAGCTATTAACCTAATCATCTGAATCAACTAATTAACTCTAAACACCTGCAAAAGATTCCTGAGGCTTTTAAAAACTCCCAGCCTGTTTCATTACTCAAAACCGCAATCATGGGTAAGACTGCCGACCTGACTGCTGTCCAGAAGGCCATCGTTGACACCCTCAAGCAAGAGGGTAAGACACAGAAAGAAATTTCTGAACAAATAGGCTGTTCCCAGAGTGCTGTATCAAGGCACCTCAGTGGGAAGTCTGGGGGAAGGAAAAAGTGTGGCAAAAAAACGCTGTACGAGAAGAGGTGACCGGACCCTGAGGAAGATTGTGGAGAAGGACTGATTCCAGACCTTGGGGGACCTGCGGAAGCAGTGGACTGAGTCTGGAGTAGAAGCATCCAGAGCCACCGTGCACAGGCGTGTGCAGGAAATGGGCTACAGGTGCCGCATTCCCCAGGTCAAGCCACTTTTGAACCAGAAACAGCGGCAGAAGCGCTTGACCTGGGCTACAGAGAAGCAGCACTGGACTGTTGCTCAGTGGTCCAAAGTACTTTTTTCGGATGAAAGCAAATTTTGCATGTCATTCGGAAATCAAGGTGCCAGAGTCTGGAGGGAGACTGGGGAGAAGGAAATGCCAAAATGCCTGAAGCCCAGTGTCAAGTACCCACAGTCAGTGATGGTCTGGGGTGCCATGTCAGCTGCTGGTGTTGGTCCACTGTGTTTTATCAAGGGCAGGGTCAATGCAGCTAGCTATCAGGAGATTTTGGAGCACTTCATGCTTCCTTCTGATTTCATTTTCAGCATGACCTGGCACCTGCTCACATGGCCAAAACCACTTGTAAATGGTTTACTGACCAAGGTATTACTGTGTTCAATTGGCCTGCCAACTCTCCTGACCTGAACCCCATAGAGAATCTGTGGGATATTGTGAAGAGAAAGTTCAGAGACGCAAGACCCAACACTCTGGATGAGCTTAAGGCCGCTATCGAAGCATCCTCGGCCTCCATAACACCTCAGCAGTGCCACAGGATGATTGCCTCCATGCCACGCCACATTGAAGCAGTCATTTCTGCAAAAGGATTCCCGACCAAGTATGGAGTGCATAACTGAACATAATTATTTGAAGGTTGACTCTTTTTTGTATTAAAAACACTTATTTTATTGGTCGGATGAAATATGCTAATTTTTTTAGATAGGAATTTTGGGTTTTCATGAGCTGTATGCCAAAATCATCAGTATTAAAACAATAAAAGACCTGAAATATTTCAGTTGGTGTGCAATGAATCTAAAATATATGAAAGTTTAATTTTTATCTTTACATTATGGAAAATAATGAACTTTATCACAATATGCAAATTTTTTGAGAAGGACCTGTACAACATGTTTGTCCCATCGATGGTATAAAAGCCGAAGTGCGTCCTGACTTTGGACTTGAACGTGGCTGGGGCGACTATTATTTTACTTGCACTTCTGTTAAAAACCTCCTTTTCTTATGCTAGTTAACTTATTTTAATGTTTCCCTCATTAATGTGTTGATCGCTACCTCGAAGAGTCATGAAGTAGCGACGCTGGGAGCAGGGAAATTTATTAAGAGCGCCTTATTTTATTAATTAAAATATCTATATTTGGCGCCAGTGTATAGATTCTCGTATCGCACGGAGAAGGACAACGATATGTCGCCCTATTGATATTTTGTCCCACCCCTAGTTTTCAGAGTCTGGAGCCCTGCATTGTTTGTTTGTTTGTTTGTTTTTAGCTGTAGTGTGTACTCTGGTAGCAAACATTGTTTTGATTTTGGCATTTTGTTTGATCTTCTCTGGAGTGGTTTATTCAATTAATTTCCTCATGCCTTCATAATTTTATTTCCAGATGTAATGTTTGTTTGTTCTTGCAGTGGTGTAAATTTGACGATGATGTTGTTTCACGGTGCACTAAAGAAGAGGCCATAGAACACAATTACGGTGGTCACGACGATGACTTGTCAGTGCGTCACTGCACTAACGCTTACATGTTGGTGTACATCAGAGAGTCCAAGCTCAGTAAGTGCCATGAACATAACTGTGAGGTTAATTTATGATGTTATTTTAGCACGAGGTAATGTTGACCTGTAGACCCTGACAGCAATCCAGTGATAATGATAACCACCCTGTCTTTGGTTGTGGATTTTAGGGCATCTGCTTGTCTTCTGTCCATCTGTGCTTATAAGTGCTATTGTCATGTCCAGGTGAGGTCCTGCAGCCGGTCACAGACAATGATATCCCCCAGCAGCTGGTGGAGAGGCTGCAGGAGGAGAAGAGGGTGGAAGCCCAGAAGAGAAAAGAGAGGCAGGAGGCTCACCTTTACATGCAAGTACAGGTATGGAGCCACATTATGTCCAATCAAACTAATTATTCTTGGAATGTAAATGTTCCATCTAAATGGAAGACTTATTTGTCCACTTAGTGTGCCAGATAAAATGGTCACTTCAGGTCATGTTGGCACAGGCCTTAAGTTTAGATCTTTAGAGTTGGATTTGTAAAATAATTCCAAGCTACTTTGTGTTTGTTTAAACCATCCTGCCATCGCTCTGTGTTCCTGTAGATGGTGACAGAAGATCAGTTCTGTGGACATCAGGGCAATGACATGTATGATGAGGAGAAAGTAAAATACACAGTGTTCAAGGTTCTGAAAAGCTCCACTCTGGCTGAGTTTGTCCAGAACCTTTCACAGACCATGGTGAGCCTTCACTTGACGATCCAAGTTTCTTGGATAACATCTTTCTCTTTTCAGATCCTTACAATGTTAGAAAAGGAATTTCGAATAAAATAATATATAAATCAGGGAAACATGCATTTAGATTGAGTTTGCTCAAGCAACTTTCTTTTTTAATCGTCCTACGTGGTTTTACCAATTTTAATTTATTCATTCACAGTGCAAAATGTCTTGCCAAAGTTTCAGCCACTAAATACTTGTAAAGCAACTATAGATTTTTTTTTTGCTCAGTGAATTATAAGTTAGAAACAAACGTTTGTTACTTATAATGAACTATGGTGTGGCCTCAACGTCATAAGAACTTTATGATTGGCCCAAAGATATGTGTGAAAGGGACATTCATACATAAACCTCAACCTGAATGCTGAAACCTGTTTCGTGGTGACAATCAACAGACAGTTTAAAAATGAGCATCACCACTTAACATCACCACACAGCAAATAACTGATGAGGGTCGGCAAACAGCAAAAAGATAATCCTGCTACAGTAACCACATAATTTATTAATGCTGCAATGCATTCTGGGAGCTTGCAAATCCTTAAAATCAGCTACATTAATTTTGAAATGAAACTGCATTAGGCTAGTTTGGACAAATTCTAATTTTGTTGGTATTCACTTAATACCTGAGGTTAGTTGCATTTCTTTCCTGGTTTGTCCATGGAGTTGGTCTCAATGAATTTCAATTCCTCCAGGGTTTCCCGCAGGACCAGATGAGACTGTGGCCAATGCAGGCCAGAAGCAACGGCACTAAACGGCCGGCCATGTTGGATTATGAAGCAGATTGCAACAAGTCTGTAAGTCTGTGCACTCATATTTTTAAACATCTGTACTTATTATAGCATTATTATTTCATATTTTGCTATTAATGTGAGAATAAAGCTGTGCATGTCAATGTCACAAACAGATGATCGACTTGAGCGATAACGAGAACCCATGGACAATATTTCTAGAAACTGTAGATCCAGAAATGGCCTCCAGTGGTGCAACGTTACCCAAGTTCGACAAAGACCGTGAGTCTCAATGTGTACTTTTGAGTATTATGAATATACTCAGAACAATAATGTTTTAGTCTGTAGATGTTTCACTTTTCATTTTATCTTTATGTAGAGTAAAAAGGCCTACAAAAATCTTTCAGCTCTGATTGACCTTTTAACCTTGGTTTTGATTTTTCAGATGATGTAATGTTGTTCTTGAAGATGTATGATCCAAAAACCAGAAGCTTAAATTATTGTGGACATATCTACACACCTATATCCTGTAAAATACGTGAGTAATAAAAGATACATATTACAGGATTGTTGTCATTAAATTATTGTTGTAAAGATCTAATTAAACAGTCAATCCTTTATTACGTTTAATCCATTCTAACCCTGACCCAAACAGGAGACTTGCTGCCCGTTATGTGTGAAAGAGCAGGGTTTCAGCAGGGAACTAGCCTTATCCTCTATGAGGTAAGACTGTTGGTTTGAATCTTAAAAAAAAAAATATATATATATATATATATATATATATATACAGGGATTAAAGTTCTCCGTCGCTACGACGGATTTCCGTTAATTGCAGCGAGTCTATGATGGATTTCCGTCAATTGCAGGGTTCCCGTCTGTCCATGCCTTAAATTCACTTTTCATAATTTTAAGGCCGTAAATAGGCTTTCGTTTCTCAAATAGTGTGATAAATGTCTTAATTTTAGTTTGCAGAGGTCTTAAATTAAGGAAAGACGAGGTGTAGGCCTATTCACCCTGCTGAGGAGGATGTGATAAAGCCTGGATTGGAGCGAATGCACGTTCCTCTATCCACTCTAAGCATTTTGTAATCGCTTCGCTTTTGGTCCACTCCGGGTTTTCAAATCCCGCGCACGGAAAAACTGCTCCGTGTTCACTTTTGGAGAAGTGCATGTCAGGCTACAGCTGGTTTGCTGCGGTCCGAATTCGAGCGCGTTTGTTCCCGGAGCCCCCCGCAGCGTTGGTCTTGTTTCACACTCAACTTGGCGCATGCTAGAAAACAGAACGCGGGTCAATATTGGCCGTTTCTCAATACCAAGTAACCTACGCAAACTTCGGACTTGCGTCCTTGGTAGTTCAGACTTGCCAAGTTCGACTCAGGAGAACGAACTCCCGAGGACGAGAGGACGCGAGTCCGGTTATTCTGCAAATGGAACAGCGCGTTCTTGATCGCGTCACTCAGCTCGCTCTGCTACTCCGGTTATGTCTTTATGTATATTTTAGGCAACAATAAAACGAAATATGGTATAAAATACAACTCTGCCTCTCAACAATACAACAATACAACGAAATGTAACTTATATAAAACACCTCTTTTCATTATAAATGAACATATTATCATAAACATATTGGCCAAACAAATGTGGTTCAGGCAACGCACATTGATTATCTTCACTGCATATATTTATAACAAAACGAAATATAAAACACAACCCTGCTGCTTTTTGTTTTCATTTTAAAAATATCAAACATTATTGATCATTAAAACTGACATTTAACAAACACAGGGTTGTATCGTTTTATTTTATTATACATGTACACATACAGTGAAGAGAATGCATATTAAAATATATATAAATAATATTTTATATATCTTAGAATATATAACATTACACAACCCTGTCTCTTTTTGTTAAATGTCAGTTTTAATGATCAATAATATCCAGTATAAAAGTATAAGTAGCCTAATAGGTAGGCTATAAGAAGCTATACAATGAGAAATAAAGCAAACAATTCAGTCAAACATTAACATTGTAGCCTATTAGAGAGCTGACTAAAGTTAAATAGCCTAAATATATAAAGTTATGAAACTTCACTTTGCCCTCAGCCAAAACGATTTGCCATGGAACAAACTATATATTAATACAGCATGTTTGGTCTTATAAAATAAATAAAAACATGCACTGAAAAGTTATGTAGATGGTTGATTATTTGTCAAGCTAAGTAATTCTTTTTCATAGATTAAAATAGATTTTAAAATACGCAAACTGGCAATATTAAAGCGGTTTAAAACATCTCCCCTTAAAACGCTATTGGTCTCGACAATTTAAATAAAGTTAAAGGAATATGACTTGGCCTGAAAAAAAGTTCAGTCAGAAGAATTTTTTTCACTTTAATCCCTGTATATACATATATATATATATATATATATATATATATATATATATATATATATTATAGAAAATAGTAGAAATCCATTAGTAATTGGTATGGTTAAAAACATATATTTGTATGCTAAAATTGAATTTAGGCATTAGAACATTATAATAGAGCAGCATGAAAATGTATGGTTTATATTTACTGTTCAAAAGTTTGAGGTCAGTATTTTTTTTTAAAATATTTTAACATGAGAATAAGGTTATAATTAATGATAATTATAATGATGCATTAAATAAAACTAGGTTCATCAAAGAAGCCTTAAAAAATGTATCACCGGTTTCACAAATATTAAGCAGTACAACCGTTTTGAACATTGATCATAAAAAAATCATAATTTTCCTGATCACCAAATTGGCATATTGGAATAATTTCTGAAAGATCATGTGCCTCTGAAGACTGAAAGGCTGCTTAAAGTTAAGTTGTGCCATCAGGAGTTTCGACAGGAATAAATTACTTTTTAAAAATGTATAAAGTATTAGATTTTAAATTGTATATTTTTGATCAAATAAATGTAGCCTTGGAGAGAGTATGAGGCCCTAAACTTTTGAGCTGTTGTGTTTCATGCATTTTAATGCATTCTGTATAACTAGGAATTGGCATCAAATAGGGACCTAAAGTTAAATCATGATGCATTCTGTTACAGGAAGTTAAACCGAATTTAACAGAGCGAATACAAGACTATGATGTCTCACTGGACAAGGCTCTGGATGAGCTGATGGATGGAGACATAATTGTGTTCCAAAAGTAAGAATTCGTCGTCTTAAAATCATTTTCCATAGGTTTACATGGCCTTGAAACCGATTGTTCTTTTGTCGTTTCACCACCAGGGATGATCCTGAAAATGAAACCAGTGAGCTGCCTACTGCAAAAGACTACTTCAGAGACTTGTACCACCGTGTGGATGTCATCTTTTGTGACAAGACCATTCACAATGACCCAGGCTTTGTTGTGACACTGTCAAACCGAATGAACTACTTCCAGGTTGGTATAGATAGATGGAATGATAGATCGATCCAGTCATGCAAGCAACCTCTGAAAATTGTCATCCTGATTAATTTTCAGGTGGCAAAGACTGTTGCACAGAGGTTAAATACTGACCCCATGCTCCTACAGTTCTTCAAGTCACAGGGGTACGTCTTCTAATTTTTCGTTTAATGGGACTTCTTCCCCCCCCCCCCCCCCCACCCCGTTTGCATCCATAAACCTGAATATTTATTCTCCTTCCTCTCAGGTACAGAGATGGTCCAGGCAACCCACTCAGGCACAACTATGAAGGCACTCTCAGAGACCTGCTGCAGTTCTTCAAGCCCCGGCAGCCTAAGAAGCTCTACTACCAGCAGGTGAGGAGATCTTCCACTTGGCACTCCTCTAAGGGAATATGAGATCTGCTAAGCCGTTACGTTCGGGGCATCTGATTTATTCATGGTTTTCCTCCCACAGCTCAAGATGAAGATCACAGACTTTGAGAACAGGAGGAGTTTCAAAGCCATATGGCTCAACAGTATGTTTCGAGAGGAGGTAAGAACGTGCTGCAATAATTCTACATTAAATAACCATTATGCTAGTTAACCCTACTTATTTACATAATGTACGTTTCCAGCATGTTTGGCACACCTATCAGTGTGAATATTTTATCCCCCTTTTGCATTAGGAGATCACACTGTACCCTGACAAGCATGGCTGTGTTCGGGACCTTCTGGAGGAATGTAAAAAGGCAGTGGAGCTCTCCGACAAAGGCTCAGAGAAGCTGAGGTCTGTGTATTCTCATTTTTAGTGAAAATTGAAAGCCCTGAATAATGGAAACCGTGGTTCCTACGCAGTATGGAAAAATATTCGATTCCAGACTATTGCCCCATTCAGTTTTCCAAAATATAAAATGAAGAATTTCTAAAAAATAAATGCATCACACAGGCTGGGTTAAAAATATAATTTTCTCAATTTTAACATTGCACAGAAGTCACCGTTTGGTACGTACATCTAATTTGGGGTCACGGTTCCATATGAGTTCCGTACACTTAAGTTTAGGCTCCAATTCTCACAATTAACTATGACCTTTCCCTCAAACTCCTAATTACTGCTTATTAATAATTAGTAAGGTAATTAAAGCTCCAGTCCATAACTTTTTGGGTTAAAAATTATCCAAAATAAATTTGAGCAAGTACATAACCAGCCAGTGTTTAAAACTATCGGCTTGCCTTAGCTCGATTCAAAATGGTAAGCTCGTAATAATGTTTTTAATTCCAGTGGTACTATGTGTCATTACGTCACATCTGTACACATAAAGGTGTCTCGGCTAGTAGGCTATGAGTGTGAGGATGTTGGAGGTGGAGATTTATAGCCTTTTCTCACAGCACTTGATATAATTAAACGTATTAATTTGATGGTGGATCCAGAAAGGTTCAAACGACAATCACCAGTGACAACTGGAGACATTACAAACTGACAATCCTGAGGAAAATCAGCCAGTCGTGCTTTAACCACTCACTGACGATGCTATACAAGTCACTCTGTTCATAATTCTTACTCCTTTCACTTGCCACTATTGAGATCATTCTCTCTTTTGGTCTTATAGGCTGTTAGAAATTGTCAGCTACAAAATTATTGGGGTTCACCAGGAAGATGAATTGCTAGAATGTTTATCTCCAGCAGCCAGTCGAACATTCAGAATAGAGGTAAGGATGAGCTGATACTCATCAGCCCTGAAATCCCATCATTCACTGATGTGCACAACAAAGAATCTATTCCCTAGTTAAGCCTCTTGAAATTATTTGGAATCTGAATTGCCCCTTATTTGTGGATGCTGTTCCCTTGAAACAAGTTTAATGTCTTTCGTGGCAGGAAATCCCTCTCGACCAGGTTGAGCTGGACAAGGAGAATGAAATGCTGATTCCAGTTGCACATTTCCACAAGGAAGTCTTCGGGACATTCGGAATTCCGTTTTTGCTCAAGATCCGTCAGGTGTGTTAGCTGAGTGTTCGCTGAGTGCATGTGTAGGTGGATTGTGGTCATTTGTTCGGTTTGCATGTGTCGTGTCCTTTTTAATGCGAGCATTTATTGTGGCAGGGGGAACCCTTCAGAGAAGTGATGAAGAGAATTCAGAGCATGCTTGACATTCAGGAGAAAGAGTTTGAGAAGGTAAGAGCAGCAAATGTTAATGTGCAAAAGAAAGTTCCAGGTTTAAAAATGCACTGATACAAATGCAAACTTAAGGTCACTAGTGACCCAAGGTATCTAATAGAGCAATTATATTTTCCTGTGCAGCAATATTGAATCTCTAAACGATGAGAATGTGTCAATCATAAAACTACCTTGGACATGACAGTGTTTAATGGTGGATCTGATAAAGCTCTCAGCTAACAATTAGATTTTTAATGATGATGAAAAATTGTTTTTAAGAGTAATGTAGGCAATGCGATTCATAAGTTGCATAGGATACAGGCACATGAATTCAACTTCTGCAAGGTGTATCAGTTTCATAAATTATTGTTGTTTTTAAACTAGTGGTGGGAATCTTTAGGCACTTCACAATCCAATTCAAAACCATTCTTGATCTACTTTTTTTTTATTAATATTATTAATCAGTTTACCAACTTTACATCTTACATTTATTTGTACTTTTTTTTTATTTAATTGTGTAACTATATAGCTACTTTTTTACATGACATACAATTGATATAATTTTTAACTTTAAAGAACTTTGCATATTCTGAAACTACAATTGAGAGTAAATAATAGAGGAACAAATAAACATATTACTGTCAATAAACAGTGTGTTCTGTGTCAAAGAGTGGTTTTGGTATCTGAAAATTTTCCAGCCAAGAGCAGTGAGTGATTTTTTTTTCTCAGCTTTGCTGCTGCTCAATTATTACTGATGCCAACAGATCTAATAGCCCACATTCACACTAATGTACAGCTCTGTTTTGACACATCAGATGTTTGTCCTGACTGTCTAATCCCTTAAAGGTGCTCAAAGCGATGTCACATGTTTTTTAGGCCAAAACATTTTTTGTCACAGACAACAAACATCTCCTCACTATCCGCTAGCTTCCTGTCCCCTGAACACACTGTAAAAAAACACGGTCTCTGCAGACACCCCAGGCTTCACAAACGGCAACAAAAACAAACCGGGCTTAGCCGCACCACGAAACATAACAAACTGTTCCAGCCAATAACCGATAAGAAGGGTTTGGGGGTGCAGTTTGGGGGGTGAGTGCGTGGATGAGGAGGAGGGAGGGTCTAGCTAGCCTATTTTTTTGTTATACAGTGACTCAAAGTATTTGTCGAAGTATTACAGTGCTTTGACTATTTTTGTGCCTGAATTACACACACATATATATATATATATACACACACACACACACCCCACACAGACTGCAATGTATGCATCAACAATGTCAAAATCTAGTGTAATTTTGTTAAAATATCAGGGCAGTTTAGAGATCTTAAATATGGCTTTTGGTTTGCTCAAGACCTGAATATGTAATAATGATTGTAACATTTATGGTTTAAATGATGGTTGATTAAATTGTATTTATTTCCATTTTCTGAGAGTTAAATGACACCGAAATATTGACTACATGTAAAGGGCTTAAAAAATAAATAGTTTAGACAAAGTGCCTTGTAGACAGTGTAGAAAGAAGAAAAGTAAATGAACAATGGTCACTGTTTAGCAGATCACAGTCCAGATTCAGACCCAAGTTAGGTTTCACCTAGACCACCAGTCATTATAAAATAAGTGACTGGTTTTGTTTTATTTTAGTTCAAGTTCGCAATAGTTATGATGGGTCGGCATCAGTATATCAACGAGGAAGACTACGAGGTGAATCTGAAAGACTTTGAGCCACAGCCAGGTATGTCACTCTTTTTTCCTCAAATCAAAATGCATGACCCATGGATATATAAAATGGATTAGCCTTCACTTGGACAATAATAAAATGATTTTAACTAAACCATATAGTTGATGAAAAGAATACAAGAAAAACAAGTGCTAGTTATTAATGATGCATCAGTATTTTTGAAAAAGAAACAGCTAAAATTAATATTACCATTTCAAATAACAGCACTGCTGTTTGAGCTGCGTGCGGTAAAGCAATAGATGATTACCGATAAACTGACGTGCTTTATTAACTTTGCAAACGCATCCTATATGGGATAAATCAGAGATATAAAGGACATAAACGTATATTAAAAATTACAATTGCACAGAACAAAAGATTTTGAATAAATATAGTAATATAATAAAAGATAGTCATGAAGGTGTAACTGTTATGAATGCTCTAAAACACAGATGCACAAAGAATTTTCATTCTTTTATAGTCATGTTCTCATTATAATTTTATGTAGCCTGTATGACAGACTTGCACTGCACATGTTGCACTTATTGTATTTTCCTTCTCAAAGTGTCTCCAATCATATTTCAAGCATTTCAAAACCATCAGTGTGAACGTTGTGCATCTGAAGTGTCTCAGCTGAAGGCACAATCCGTAATTTTTTGTATTCAATGTATCTGCCAAAATTTCTTATCAGGCCAATAACGATAGCATTAAACGCATATCGCGCCGTACTGATATGGTGGCCAATGTATCGTGCATTCCTAAACCTTATCATATTCTGTACTTCATCAGGGAACATGTCACACCCGAGGCCTTGGTTAGGGCTCGACCACTTCAACAAAGCTCCAAAGAGAGGTCGCTACACGTACCTGGAAAAAGCGATCAAGATTCACAACTGACAAGTCCCCACTCTAACCAACGATACTTAAGACTTTAACCAAACCTCTTGTGTGCACCACTTTTAACACCTGCTGTCTGGGTACACAGGCACCATGTATGAAGTCTTCAGCGAATGGAGTGACTGCTGATGCTCCTGTTTTTCTTTTGAGGCTGTTCGATTTGGCTTCTCTAACTATTGACTGCCTATTTGTCTGGACGAATGAATTGGATTTTAACAAGAAAGGGGGAACAGTATGTCCTAGAATTTTGTTTTGATTTTTATTTTTTGTTGTTTTTGTTTGTTTTTTCTTTATTTTCTTTTTAAGTTCGTTTTTAAAAGAATTGTTACGGCAAGAAAGCTGCTGCATTGAGAGGTGGAGGCGATGGAAAAGGAGTTATGTCATTTGGAGAAGATGAAAAGGATACCTCCATCCTTCAACAAAAAAAAATCACCGCAAATGGCTGATGCTTTTGCTAGTTGCCCTGACATGGTTGTCTCATTTTCTGGTTCCTTAGTGCAACTAGTCAATTTTCATGTTTACACAATTCTTCTTTCTCACTTAGTTTGGTTGGAGAAATTCAGTTTGTCGTCTTTGGAAATCCTGTATAATAAAGTAAAAAGCCACAGCATCTGTTTTAAAATAAATAAAAATGAAATAAATTGTCTGTACTTCATCTTGCACGTTGGCACTTAATAATCCAAGGTTTTACATTTTTCATCACTGTTAAATGTAATCTTTGGTTGGAGTTTGATTTGCAAATCCCTTTGGGTTTCTCCCTCTTTTTTTCCCCCTTCTCCCCATAAGGTCTCCCCCCCTTCTTTAGCTCCTGTCACTGGCTGTGGGATTATTCTGATGGGGAGGGAGGGGTCGCTTGCTGACGGCTCCAGATTTGTTGTACTGTTTGTTGGCACGAGGCTGCAGACGCATAGTAGACTGGTTTGGGACATAGAGAAACCAGCATTAATGAACCAATACAAACTTTTTTCTTTTTTTTTAAGCACAGAAGGAATGCTCCCTATAGCATAGTTGGCTTTGTAAAAACAATTAAAATTGTATATTTAAAGAATGAACATGTAAAATTAAAAACACAGATTTGTTGGGTACAGATCAATTCAGATGTTCATATTCATTGTGTGTAGTTTTATTTTGGATCCTTAGTTTCATTTTGGGTTTTTGTTTCTTTCTCCCTAACTAATTGCAACAGTTTGTCTCGTTTAAGTGCAGTACAAAGATGACCTGCAGATCACATCTTTCTTTTTTGATTATTTTGTTTTCTCTCCAGTCTAATTCCTCCGTGTAGCAGCAGTGT
Organism: Siphateles boraxobius; assembly: GCF_051911475.1. NCBI lineage: Eukaryota > Metazoa > Chordata > Actinopteri > Cypriniformes > Leuciscidae > Siphateles > Siphateles boraxobius. Next base: position 16,063,011 of record NW_027509193.1, read on the forward strand.
ACGACAATTCTTCCTGTATATTGCCTTTTTGCTGGAAAATGTATGTTGAATAAAATTTTCTATAAAAGCTACAGCCATGGTCCGTGGAGAATTGACTTGAGATGGTGTTTAGTTTGTAATGCTGTGCTAGTGTCATGTAATATGAAGATTAACACAATACGGGTTCTGTAATATGAAGAAAAACAATATGGGTTCTCATTGAGGTATGCACAGGCATGTTTAAGTTTTATTATAACCGTTCCATTTAGATACACATGACATATTTGAAATTATTGTAAAGATTCAGAGGCTTTTTCCTGAACTGAAACATGGCATTAACAGAGACCCAAAGACAGTGTAGTTTTTATTTAACAAACAGCACAACCCTATTCTAAGGCCCCATGACTTTTCCAGCTTGTGATGTACAAGGATGATGTTTTTTAATTTTACACAATTTGTACCCTAGACAATTTTTAAGAGCTGGAGATGAGCATGTAAATATTTTAGAGCTTTTCCAATGGAGTTTAATTAATTGACATGACTTTTCCAGCTGTAGAAATCATTTTTAAAAATTAGTCCATCTCATATACCCACTTTTTAATAGACCGTGTGAACTGGTTCTTCAAATGAAAAATGTTAAAGTATATTAAAATAAGAAATATCTTTAGATGTTTTAATGCTTGTCTGAGTTCAAATCAATTCAAGTTATTTTGAGGCCCCTTTGAAGTTGCTGAGGGCTCTAGCTTGAGAACCACCATTCTGTATGGTGCCATTGATGGCAAAATGGGTGATATTTACATTATGTGATACAGTAAATGTAGTTAGGCAAATCAAATTCGGTGAACACCTCAGACTTGTGAACCCTTAACCCTGAGTCCTTTATAAATACAATCAAAACCATGAGTATTCATTTGTAAATGTAATAATACAGATTAAACCAGATGAACACCAAAAGGTTCTTGGTTACAAACATTGCGAAGCATAAGTTCATAAAGGCAAGTTTGCACAAGATGTCTGAAAGTGTCCTTCATATAGTGTAAGGTGCAACACAAATCCATGAGCAGTGGGACAGGGTTAGCAGAATCGCTTCCTTTCGATGTGCAGAACCTTAGTGCATTTCGGGCATGTATGATAGACGTCTTTGAAAAACTTGTGGAAAAGTGGAATCAAACAGCAGCACAAAATCAACCTGGAAGAGAGAGAGACAGTCACAGTTTGTTGGTGCACACAAGATTTGATGTTTTCATCTGCAAATTCAAATGGACTCTTACCCGCACATAATGAAGAGTAAGCACGCCAACCAGGCGAAAGCTCCCCGTTTGTGGGTGATTTCGGTTAAGACCTGCTGTTGGCAGTGCGTGCAGGTGGCCATTCCTGGCTTGCGGCCCAGCTCATATGAATCATAGCTGACGAATTTGTTTTTAGCTTCAGTTGACTGGGACTGGACTACAGGAGAAGCATGTGTTTAGTAATTATTGTCTTTATTATTATTTATTTATCTTTTCTTTATTTACTATTATACAACAGTAAGTTCGGGTCCAATATTTTCATATCTATATTTAGTGCAGCTTTGGGATTAGACGGCTTTTCCTTCCTAGACAGGAACCAGTCGCAAAGTCTTGTGAGTGATGAGAGTTTATTTGATTAATGAATAACAGGAACATGTATGGATGTACATTTCCAAATTTTACAATTCTGAGTTTATATCTTGCAATTCTGACTTTTTCGTTGAATTTCGAGTTTATAAAATACAATTGTAGCCTATATATATTTCTCACAATTCCAAGTTAACATCAATTGTTAGTTTTCTCAGACAGATCCTTTTTTATCACAAGATTAGGTGACTCTTAAAAATATTAAGTAAGAATTATGCAGGGAAAGAACTCTCCATTACCCTGCTGAAGAAGAAAAAAAAACAGCTAAAATCATTGTAAGCTGGTTAACTGGTTTTAGCTGGTCTTCCAGCCTGTTAATGGCTGGCTGGCAGGCTAGTTTTCAAGGGGTTTTAACTACCTCTTCAACTGGTCAGGCTAAAACCACCTAAAAAACAGCATGGCCAAGGAGAACAGCTTTTTTTCAGCAGGTTTTTTTCAGACTTTTTTCTCTTTTTTAGAGAAAAAAGTCAGAATTGCAAGATATAAACTCACAATTTGGAATTAGAAGAAACAGAATTGTGTGTTGTAAACTCACAATTCTGAGAAAGTCTGAATTGGGAGATATAATACATTTTGTATAGATTTCTATTTTTTTTTTATTCCATAATGAAAACAGGCTTCCATAAACCATGTACCCTGCACATATTAACTTATTTATTTAAATGTATATACACAATATAAGGACACTAATAATGGTAAAATCCTGGCATTTTCAAAACATGGGCAGTTCTTTCTGTGTGCCCGTTACAGCTAACTGTTTCCCAACGATAATTAACAGGTAACAGACTGACCAGGTGTGGATGATTTCACTTGGATTCCAGAATCTCCAATAGTGGAGCTTTTTGGGCTGAACGGAGTGTGCACATGGTACACCTTGACGTTGGAGCCCCTGGCACCCTCGACTGTTGATGTCAAGAAGAAAGATACGGGTAGAACATTAATATTTCCCTTCATATCTATTTCAGGTTTTAACATTTGCGTCACCGGATTGCTTTCATCATTATGATTATTACCATGAAATGAGTCATTCAAAACGACTCAGCAACTTACTTGGTATGATATACGGAGGCGGGTCCCCAGTTCCGTCAGCACTCATTCTGTCTTTGGCTGAGTTTAAAATAAAAAGTCTCAAGATATGATATTTGCCATCAGGGCTGTTGCAATATACTTACATATGCTAAAGTGTGATAAAATGACAATATATGCTGGCAACTAAAAGGATGCATGTTCAAAAAGTCACATTGTGAGCAAGGCATTTGAAAACTGTAAGTAAGAATCCATGTTACATTTTAGGATTGCTTGCTGTCTGTTACTGTGTTGAGTACACACATCAGAAAATGCCCAGTAACGAAGCTGAGAGGTGCAGACTGTCTTCAAAGTGCAACGCCTTTGAGTTTAGGGGGAAGAAGACTGAGAAAGTCAGGGATGACATGACATGACAGTCTTCCCACAATTAAATAATCTGAACACTTCTCTTCTTCCTGCTCAATTATCATCAATCAATGTGTAGCTGCCTGCCAACTACATGTTAGCTAGACATCTTTGCCAACGTGTATAAAATGCAAACATATTACAAGTCATGTGGCATTTATTTCCACGATGCAACAGTGCGGTAAACGCCTTAGATAACAAAAAAACAACATTTCAACAAGCCCAGGCACTGATTGATACAGATGTCCACCCAAAGAAAGAAGTGGAATGTTGCTCTACTACATGTCTAACTGCGGTAGTAATACTCAACTAATTAAACCCTTATACTTCTTATGAAAAACAAGCCCCAGTCTATTTACCTGAACATCACAAACCAAATTATATCAGATCAACAATGTGTAGGTACAAGAACATAAAATATTCCCATTAAATGTATATTTCAAAGTGTATATAAATTATTGTAAAATTAATTGTATTATATTTTAGGTGTATCAGTTGGAGGTTACCTGGAAACCTCATACAGTCTAAATACACGAGTTATTTTACAGCTAAAGCAGCATTAATTGCTCAGGTCAGCTTTGATCAGAGCATTTACTATGCCGTCTCTTGCCATTCAAAAAATGTTGCTGCAATTATAACAACTTAAGATTTGATGAGATAACTTAAATATCCAACTTAACTAAACTAAAGTTAACTAAAGTTAACATTTAAAGCGTAACATTAAACTTAACACAAGTCAATCACGAACACATACTTTTAAGTTTAAACAACACATTTTTATTCTAATGTTGAAATTTATGTTGTAATAACCACAGCAATACTTTTTCACAGTGTATAGAGCTTTACATTCAAACTAAAATAAGGCCACACAATGTTTAATTTGCATTTACATATATTTATTTACATTTTGACTTGGAAAAAAAATCTATTTTTCTAATTATTTCATCCCGGTTCTGTCTTGTACTATTCTGTACAGTTATAAACCTATTAGCACTTAATAACTTGTGTTATTGCCTCCTTAAGTATAATCGCTTGTTGTATTCCTCATATATAAATCTCTTCAGGATAAAAGCGTCTGCTAAATGAATAGATGTAAATGATATTTCATTTATCTTCAAATTGCTCAAGAAAATTACTTTTTCTGGATATGAAAAAAGAATCCAGTATTAATTTACAATAACAGCCTATACTTCAAAATCTTAAACCTTTTCTTAGATCATCAAAAATGCCCCACCTAAATCCAGAGGCAATGTAAAACTGTATAGAGAGCTCTCTTACCTGTCCTGTTGCTGATGGATAGACTAAAAACCAGTTTCGATGGCGTTTACAAGCTTTTCATAGTCACGCACCAGCTCCACCCCTGCCTATTTAGTATGCATTAACAAATTCTGTCTTCTTTTATGTAGGCTGTGTTCTGATGTCAGAACCAGGAAGAAGGCTGTATTTGTTTGACATTTAAATCATTGAAAATGTCTCAATCTCTGAATAAACAGTTTCACTAATAGCATTAATGGTGGAGTAGTATATGAATGTAAACATAATACTTCTATACTGAAAATGACAAAAATCAGCAAAGTGTATTGTGGTAGGAGGTGTTTTGTTTTCATTTTTCACACCTGGTATTTCCAATGAGTGAAAACCTAAATATTGTTTGCTATCATGTGAAGTTGGTCAATAATAAAGAATAGTATTTTTAAAATTAACTTATTTTCTAATCAATTATTTTGGAATCTTTTAAGAACTTTTTGCAAATGTGAATGTTGATACAGTAACATTGATGTGACCCCAGTAAAAAAAAAAAAAAAATTTAAATAACAGTAGACAGTTAGCAGAATTGAATCAGAAAATCTTAACATAATAACAGAAGTAACACTTGAGGGGTATGTGCGAGGACTTCATGAGATCTCCAGGTGTGGCAGGGAGTGGAAGAGTCTGTGTTGCTGATATCATGAGAGTGGGCTCGGCTTCTCAGCTGCGTCCTTTTGTGCGACACTCCTTTCACTGTGGTTTAGCTTGTTCGCCAGCATTCCATCTGCCGTCACCAAACATGATCTGTTCCACATTCCATAAAAAGGTTTCAAACTTTCTGCTGACGATTACAGAGAAATATTTATAGTGAGATGAGTTTGTCGGGCCTGTAGTATTTTGACTGAATGAGGTATATGGCGCATTCCTATGTCCTGCTGTACACCCAAAGCACTTTACAATTATGTCGGCGGTCTCTCCTCAACCACCACCAGTGTGCAGCATCCACTTGATGCGACGACAGCCACAGAACAACGGCGCCAGTGTGCTTAACACACACCAGCTATAAGTGGAGAGGAGAGTATATATGACCTGCAAATTTCCTCTGGATGTGCACTGGAAGAGTATGATCTCTGGTTATTTGTACATGTTGCAACATCTTGCAACTGTACTTTTTATTTACAGCTGTAATTAAAATGATCCAACCCCCATTGCAAAGCCGGTTTATTGACAAAATGTACAGACTTTCAGCTGTTTGCAATAAACAAATCAAACAAAAATAATTGAAATAGCTCAACACAACAAATGTTCACGTGGTTTCCCCAAATTTAACTTAAAATGCAACTTTTAATGACTTCTGCAGTCTCAAAATTATTTAACTAAGATCTTCGATAGTTGCACCAGGTGATCTTTAGCTAGAACACATGAAATACTTGAACTGGCTAAGTTTGTTGAGTATCACATTTGACTGCATGTTAGAAATATGATCTATGGTCCAAAAATGCAAATTAGCAAGGCACTAAATGTTCCTGGAGACAACGTTGGAAGCATAGTTTAAGGAACAGTGGTTACACTACCTTGATGGGGCAGAAAAAGGAAGCTATCAATGGCTGCAACCATATTTCTGAGAAGGCACGTTCAGAAAAAGACCTGCAGCAAGACTTGGTGGCAAGCAACAGGCATTGCGGTTTCAGCTTGCACAAGGCGAGTACTAAAAGCATGCAGTTTCCATGCCAGAACTCCAAGGCGTACACCACTACTGCCCCAAAAGCACAGGAAAAGTGCTCAAAATCATATAAATAAGCCACATAAGTTGACTTTCAACGATGGAACTTTTTATCCCTATGGATCAGCGGTATGTCTGGAGGAAGAATGGAGCATCTGCTGAAAAGAAAACCCTGCCAGTTAAACATGGTGGGGCTTGGTGATGCTGTGGGGCTGCTTTGAAACCCAAGAATATTACTGAACTGCAGGCCATTGCTCATGAGGATTCATCAGAAACACTGATGGGGAAGTTATAAACATCACGTGAGATGTTTTGAACAAAACCAAACCCTTTACTTAAAGCCTTTAGGCCACTGCTAGTAATTCCCTAACAAACTAGCATGCTTCGTTCAGTTTAAAAAAGCAAATTTTTTCAGATTCCAAATTCTGACCGGATGAGATTAGTTCAAAACTGATGTATAAAAACACAACTGCGAACATGCATTCAAATACTAACCTTAACCCTATAGCCTCAATTAGAATGAGAAACTGTGTCACTTAGTGGACTGAGTGGATTCTGATTATTGTTCATAACTTCTTGCTGAACGTTTGTGTCGATTGCTGTTACTGCAGTTTATAAAAACAATAAACCACTTGAAAAAGTACTGTAACTTTTGGCAACACAGGCATCAAGATGTGGTCCTGCAGGGTGTGGTGGCAACTAAGAAACAATTCTAGTAGGACGTCAAAAAGAAAAAGAGATTACGTTTGCAGTTTCCATAAAGCATGGAATGACAACCAGGGCAAGAATGTTCATAAATCACATTCCAACAAGACTTGTCCAGAAAGATCTGCAAAGAAAAGCAAGTAAAAAATAGGGCCCAATCTACTGCGGTAATACCAGTACCTTTTCTGTTTTTTTTTTCTTTACAGATTTGTGGTGAGAAAGACAATGTGAAGGCTAGAAACTGATGCAGAGAATATATACATGCTGTGCATATACATCTGTTTAATTTAAGGATAAATAATAAAGAGTTAAAATGAGAATCCCATAGTTTTGCATTTTACTACTTGTTTAAATTTTTTGCAGGATTGAAATATATTCTCAGCAGTATCTAAAGCTAACAAAAAGCAACACTTTCTGCTTTTTTTTGGCATCCAGCAGCTAAATAAATGGTAACACTTTATTTTGATGGTCCCTTTTGAACATTCTACTAACTACAAGTGACTTTGCAACTAACTAACTCTCATTACAGTATTAGACTGTCTGCTTAATATCTGCTAACTCTTTATTTTGATATTTCCTAACAGACATTCTACTATATATAAGTAACTGTGTAACATGTTATCTTATTCTAAGCCTAACCCAGTCTACTAATGCTCTGTAATGAGAGTTAGTTGACATGTAAGACCATTAAAAAAAGTGAAACCAACCAGATAGATAGATAGATGCATATCAAAGGGAGAACATCTTAACTTTAAACCATGCTTTAAATAGACAGCTCTTGTCTATACAGGGAGCTATGCATTTGTTTCAGAGTAAGACATTTTGGACTTGTCTGTTGGAGTAGTACATGCGTTTTAATCTGAACAAATTTCCCTTTAGGCATTATTCAATCATGTATTAGTTAATTTATTTGTTTTAATTTAGATGCACTGAAATATTTCGACCTGTTGAACTGAAATGAAATGAATTTAATATAAGTATGTGTGATGACCCATCTTGGTGCTGAATTGTGATCAACTCCAAATTTAGAGCCAAAGTAATCACAGATCCGAATTCAGCTTGGAGGTTATTCTCCCAGGCTGTTGTAAGGCTTTGTTGCTCAAAGAATGCATCGTCAAAATCTGAAACATGATCCATGACATGAGTGCAATTTGTTCATTGCTAGGCAACTGTACCACCTCTTAACTATAGGGGGAGCTGCGCTTTTGGGCTCAGACTTCAGGTTTCATGCTTTAAATTTGTCAGCCATTTAAAAGTTAAATGTTGTACATCATACCTCAGATATATGTTCATATGTTGTATTCGTATCGTATAGATAATTATGTTTGTGTTGTTTTTCCCCATGCTTTGAACACCTTGTGTTACTTTATACAGAAAAATAAAGACCTTGTGCACAGAAAAACTAATTGGTTAAAAGTTATGTAAATTGAGATTCCAACTCATTCCAAGACAGATTGTAGGAATATAATTTATGATTGCCTGTTCACAAGTGTTTTACATATGTCTGTTTGTTTGGAGATTTCTGTTTGGGGTCTGTGAAATCTATTTAGTCATGATTTAGTTTTCCTGTTGACCACTGCACCAAAGGAAAGGGAAATCTTTTTCAGAACATCCAGGAATAAGAGGATGTACACATACCTGTACACAAACTGTTATTAGATTTGAATAAATAAATAAATAAATCTAAGATCTAGTTATTCAAAAGCCTGTAAAGACCATGACCAGATGGACCAGCAGAAGTGTTTTGTTCATAATCTTCCTGCTGATTCATCTGACCTTGAGTCAAGGCTTGACACAGAGAGGCATTTATATGTTTAGCATTTAACATACTGTCTTCAAATATCTTATTACATGTATCTGTATGTATTCCTCCATTGATAGTTCAAGACATTTCAATGGATGACCTTCACTCATCTTCAGAACATTGCTGAAAACTACAACATTTCAAAAAAGCAGTTTGCAGTTTGAGATTCTCTCCAGAGAGCTCCGTGCATTTAAAGAAACATCAGAGATCAGTCTGAATTCCCTCAAATCCTGGAATAAGAATCGACAGAAAAGGACTAAGAGACTTGACTTGAGTCTGGCCAACTTGACAAGAGCTTTGAAGGAGAACAACCATCTCAACCTCAGACAAATCCATAAGCAGAGAACAGTGTTGTCCCACAAGATCCAGAACCAGCAAATCCACATCTGTTATTTGGAGTACTTGATGAATCAGGTTCGACATGGGATTTAGGATCTTCTGGCCTCTCTCAAAAGACATCAGACCCATATAATGAAATTAGAGAGTCAGATACAAGAGTTGTTTAAGATCATTTCAGCTTCCAATGCATGAGTTTTAGATCCCCTCAATGTTATCAGGAAGCAAGAAGGTGAGGTGAGGCAACTGTACAACCAACAGTTCAGGCTGAAGAGGAACTTTTTCAACTTCCACTTCGATAAAAAAATCCCACACATTCAAGCCCCAAAGGAAGAAGCCAGAAGTAGATATTTCAGGTGGTTTTGTGTCTAAAAATGAAATATGAACCAGTGGTTCTCAACTCCAGTCCTCGGGACCCACTGCTCTGCACATTTTGTATGTCTCCTTATTTAACACACCTGATTCAGATCACCAGCTCATTAGGAGAGACTCCTTGATCTGAACTGAGTGTGTCAGATAAGAGAGACATACAAAATATGCAGAGCAGTGGGTCCCGAGGACTGGAGTTGAGAACCACTGATATAAACGCTTATCCACAGTTTTAGTGTCATAAAACTGCTCTGAGACCAGAAAGTTTTAGATCCAAATCCAGCTTTAATAAGAAGGGGAAAATCCAGACACGTAATCAAATGTACAGGAAACAGGTCGAAGTCCAGGTAGGCAGTCCATACAAATAAACACAAGGTTGGGAACAAGGCAAACAGGTAATCCAGAGGCAGGCAGAGAATCCAAGAAACTGAAAAACCTGGAACTAAAGAAATGCTCAGAGATGCAGTGCAACACATACAAAGCTACGCAGTGATTGAATGATAAAAAACAGGCTTATAAGGGGTGAGCTAAAGGTAATGATAAACAGGTGAATGTGATCAGTGATGAGTCCGGGCAGTGAGTATGGGAAATGTAGTTGTGAGGGAAAATAACAATCTGAAGTGGCCCTCTGGTGGCTCTCGAGGGCACTCCAGCTGATGACCGTTACATTTAGACAGTGCGTTTGTGTGTGTGTGTGTGTGTGTGTGTGTGTGTGTGTGTGTGTGTGTGTGTGTGTGTGTGTGTGTGTGTGTGTGTGTGTGTGTATGTGTGTGTGTGTGTGTGTGTGTGTGTGTGTGTGTGTTAACCCACGTACCACACACATCGTTATTTCTCACCTAATGAGTGAAAAAATATGAATATATATATAGGCTATATATAGAATATATATCATAGGTTAGTTTATACACTTGAAATGCATGTGGTGAGGAAAATGACATAGGCTATGGTCTACTTCAGCTAGTTTTCGTTAAAATGTCATAAAAGTGTCGTAGCTAGGAACCTTTGATGGAAACATGAATCTGATGCACTACTGCAAAAAAATCATTAACCCATGCGGACCCTGCGTCCATTACAATGGACATCACATGTCAGCCCCCTTTTTTTTTTTACTTCTGGAGCATTTCATCTAGTTTAAAGCCTGCAGTCCATGAGATTGGACGTTTGTCATCCAATCAAATGGCAGTAAAGCTCTGCATGTAGTAATTATAAAAAAAAAAACACTACATTGAAGAGAAGCATGGCAGCACTTCACTCCAAACACAGAAGCAAGCAACATTTTCTATGGTTTTATTTACATTTTTATATATATTTTTGCCAGTATTTCATAGTTTGTATGTAAAATAGAAAGGTTGAATTTATTATTTAAAGTTAAAAATCGATTGTAGAATTGCACGTTTTAAATCAGGATTTTTTCAAATGTGTCTGGGCATTAGAATGGACAGTGGGTTCAAAAGCCTGTTACTGAAATCATATGTCCAGTAATGCTGCTTGACATTTCTTATATAAAAAAAATCTATATCACAGTACCGATACATTTTTGAAACTTTTTCATATGCAGAATATACAGTTCATGAAGTGCTTGAACATATAGATGATGGAAATATCTCACATGTTGACTTTATGTGGAGTGATGAGGAAGATGGAGATGTAAGAAAAATATCCGTATTTAAAACTTTATAAAGTAAAATAACTAGCTTCCAGCCAAACGAACATACAGTTTTGACTTAAATCTAAAGCGCAACTTGAATATTAATATTTTTCATAATTTGTTTTATATTATTTTTTTTATAGATAGATGCACTTTTATGATGGATGGATGAACTTGTATGATGGATAGATGCACTTTTATGATGGATAGATGCACTTGTATGATGGATAGATGAACTTGTATGATGGATAGATGCACTTGTATGATGGATAGATGAACTTGTATGATGGATAGATGCACTTTTATGATGGATAGATGAACTTGTATGATGGATAGATGAACTTGTATGATGGATAGATGAACTTGTATGATGGATAGATGCACTTTTATGATGGATAGATGCACTTGTATGATGGATAGATGAACTTGTATGATGGATAGATGCACTTTTATGATGGATAGATGAACTTGTATGATGGATAGATGAACTTGTATGATGGATAGATGCACTTTTATGATGGATAGATGCACTTGTATGATGGATAGATGAACTTGTATGATGGATAGATGAACTTGTATGATGGATAGATGCACTTTTATGATGGATAGATGCACTTGTATGATGGATAGATGAACTTGTATGATGGATAGATGCACTTTTATGATGGATAGATGAACTTGTATGATGGATAGATGAACTTGTATGATGGATAGATGCACTTTTATGATGGATAGATGCACTTGTATGATGGATAGATGCACTTTTATGATGGATAGATGAACTTGTATGATGGATAGATGAACTTGTATGATGGATAGATGCACTTTTATGATGGATAGATGAACTTGTATGATGGATAGATGAACTTGTATGATGGATAGATGCACTTGTATGATGGATAGATGCACTTTTATGATGGATAGATGAACTTGTATGATGGATAGATGAACTTGTATGATGGATAGATGCACTTGTATGATGGATAGATGAACTTGTATGATGTATAGATGAACTTGTATGATGGATAGATGCACTTTTATGATGGATAGATGAACTTGTATGATGGATAGATGCACTTTTATGATGGATAGATGAACTTGTATGATGGATAGATGAACTTGTATGATGGATAGATGCACTTTTATGATGGATAGATGAACTTGTATGATGGATAGATGAACTTGTATGATGGATAGATGCACTTTTATGATGGATAGATGCACTTGTATGGTGGATAGATGAACTTGTATGATGGATAGATACACTTTTATGATGGATAGATGAACTTGTATGATGGATAGATGAACTTGTATGATGGATAGATGAACTTGTATGATGGATAGATACACTTTTATGATGGATAGATGAACTTGTATGATGGATAGATGCACTTGTATGATGGATAGATGAACTTGTATGATGGATAGATTAACTTTTATGATGGATAGATGAACTTGTATGATGGATAGATGCACTTTTATGATGGATAGATGAACTTGTATGATGGATAGATGAACTTGTATGATGGATAGATGAACTTGTATGATGGATAGATGCACTTTTATGATGGATAGATGAGCTTGTATGATGGATAGATGAACTTGTATGATGGATAGATGAACTTGTATGATGGATAGATGCACTTTTATGATGGATAGATACACTTTTATGATGGATAGATGAACTTGTATGATGGATAGATGAACTTGTGTGATGGATAGATGCACTTTTATGATGGATAGATGAACTTGTATGATGGATAGATGAACTTGTATGATGGATAGATGCACTTTTATGATGGATAGATGCACTTGTATGATGGATAGATGAACTTGTATGATGGATAGATGAACTTGTATGATGGATAGATGCACTTTTATGATGGATAGATGCACTTGTATGATGGATAGATGAACTTGTATGATGGATAGATGCACTTTTATGATGGATAGATGAACTTGTATGATGGATAGATGAACTTGTATGATGGATAGATGCACTTTTATGATGGATAGATGCACTTGTATGATGGATAGATGCACTTTTATGATGGATAGATGAACTTGTATGATGGATAGATGAACTTGTATGATGGATAGATGCACTTTTATGATGGATAGATGAACTTGTATGATGGATAGATGAACTTGTATGATGGATAGATGCACTTGTATGATGGATAGATGCACTTTTATGATGGATAGATGAACTTGTATGATGGATAGATGAACTTGTATGATGGATAGATGCACTTGTATGATGGATAGATGAACTTGTATGATGTATAGATGAACTTGTATGATGGATAGATGCACTTTTATGATGGATAGATGAACTTGTATGATGGATAGATGCACTTTTATGATGGATAGATGAACTTGTATGATGGATAGATGAACTTGTATGATGGATAGATGCACTTTTATGATGGATAGATGAACTTGTATGATGGATAGATGAACTTGTATGATGGATAGATGCACTTTTATGATGGATAGATGCACTTGTATGGTGGATAGATGAACTTGTATGATGGATAGATACACTTTTATGATGGATAGATGAACTTGTATGATGGATAGATGAACTTGTATGATGGATAGATGAACTTGTATGATGGATAGATACACTTTTATGATGGATAGATGAACTTGTATGATGGATAGATGCACTTGTATGATGATAGATGAACTTGTATGATGGATAGATGAACTTTTATGATGGATAGATGAACTTGTATGATGGATAGATGCACTTTTATGATGGATAGATGAACTTGTATGATGGATAGATGAACTTGTATGATGGATAGATGAACTTGTATGATGGATAGATGCACTTTTATGATGGATAGATGAGCTTGTATGATGGATAGATGAACTTGTATGATGGATAGATGAACTTGTATGATGGATAGATGCACTTTTATGATGGATAGATACACTTTTATGATGGATAGATGAACTTGTATGATGGATAGATGAACTTGTGTGATGGATAGATGCACTTTTATGATGGATAGATGAACTTGTATGATGGATAGATGCACTTTTATGATGGATAGATGAACTTGTATGATGGATAGATGGACTTGTATGATGGATAGATGCACTTTTATGATGGATAGATGAACTTGTATGATGGATAGATGAACTTGTGTGATGGATAGATGCACTTTTATGATGGATAGATGAACTTGTATGATGGATAGATGCACTTTTATGATGGATAGATGAACTTGTATGATGGATAGATGAACTTGTATGATGGATACATGAACTTGTATGATGGATAGATGAACTTGTATGATGGATAGATGAACTTGTATGATGGATAGATGCACTTTTATGATGGATAGATGAACTTGTATGATGGATAGATGCACTTTTATGATGGATAGATGCACTTTTATGATGGATAGATGCACTTGTATGGTGGATAGATGAACTTGTATGATGGATAGATACACTTTTATGATGGATAGATGAACTTGTATGATGGATAGATGAACTTGTATGATGGATAGATGCACTTTTATGATGGATAGATGAACTTGTATGATGGATAGATGAACTTGTATGATGGATAGATGCACTTTTATGATGGATAGATGAACTTGTATGATGGATAGATGAACTTGTATGATGGATAGATGCACTTGTATGATGGATAGATGCACTTGTATGATGGATAGATGAACTTGTATGATGGATTGATGCACTTTTATGATGGATAGATGAACTTGTATGATGGATAGATCAACTTGTATGATGGATAGATGCACTTTTATGATGGATAGATGAACTTGTATGATGGATAGATGAACTTGTATGATGGATAGATGCACTTTTATGATGGATAGATGAACTTGTATGATGATAGATGAACTTGTATGATGGATAAATGCACTTTTATGATGGATAGATGAACTTGTATGATGGATAGATGAACTTGTATGATGGATAGATGCACTTGTATGATGGATAGATGCACTTGTATGATGGATAGATGAACTTGTATGATGGATTGATGCACTTTTATGATGGATAGATGAACTTGTATGATGGATAGATGAACTTGTATGATGGATAGATGCACTTTTATGATGGATAGATGAACTTGTATGATGGATAGATGAACTTGTATGATGGATAGATGCACTTTTATGATGGATAGATGAACTTGTATGATGGATAGATGAACTTGTATGATGGATAGATGCACTTTTATGATGGATAGATGCACTTGTATGGACTTTCAAAACAGAAACAACCATTCACAGCCATTATAAAGCTTGGAAGAGCCAGGACATTTTTTAATATAACTCTGATTGTATTCGTCTGAAAGAAGAATGTCATATACACCTAGGATGGGTGAGGGTGAGTAAATAATGGGCTAATTTAAATTTTTGGGTAAATGATCCCTTTAAAGGTATAGTTCACCCAAAAATTATGTGTCATCACATACTCACCCTCATGTTGTTCTGTTTTGAAGTCATACCCACCTGTATGAGTTTCTGTTTAACACAAAATAAGATATTTTAAAGAATGTCGGTAAAAAGACAGTTGACAGTAGCCATTGACTTTATTTTTTTCCTATATATTTTCCTAATAACTACATTTTATAATATAATATTATCATTATTAGTAATTATTTTGAAAATTACAATAATATTTATTTTGTAGTTTACAGTACTGATCTTGTGTACTGTAAAGTGAATTACACTACAGTTACTGGAAATCGAAATACAGTAACTTGCTGGCAACCGTGCTGTTAGTAATGTAATGTTAAAATACAAGAAAACAGTTAAAAAAGAAATTGTTTCAAAGATGCACACAGGAAATGACTCTAACGTGAATGCATTGATTGATTCCTAGGTTTATTTTGTTATGAATAAACAAATGTGTGATCTATAAAGCAAAAACCTTACAATTAAAGTTGAAATGTTATAATGTTCAAGTTTTTGATCTAAAAAAAAGAAAGATGCACACAGAAAATTACTCTAATATGACCATATTGATTGTTTCGAAGATATTTAGTTTGTTACAAACAATGTGCAATCTGTAAAACAAAAGCCTCAAAATTATGTATATATATATATATATATATATATATATATATATATATATATATATTGTATTTCATTAAATTTTTTATTTGTCCATTCCAATGGACGTCAGGTCAAAACAGGTGTACTTCCCAAAAATGTACCAACATGAAATAAATTAATAAACATAAAAATTGTTGGTCTATACTTTAAGCTTTTTCTCAAGGTCAAATACTTTTCAGCAAATATATATTTAATTTGGTCCATTTATAGAAGCCTCATGAGCTGGAAAAATTTACTTTTATATTTTTCAGAAACTTGAAACATAATTCAGGTCTGAAGGGTTTGATAAAAAGGTCAATATCAAAATCAAAAATACCAAATCGGACAGTTATGTGCATGTTCTTAAGCGTTCAGAGCAGTCCCAAGTACGGTAACTACACTAGACCTACCTAAATCATTGACAAAACCCAGAATTACTGTGCACTACATTCCCCAGAATTCCCTTAGAAACAGTTTCTTTCTTGGACCTTTGTGCTTTCCGTACACTCGTCACGGGATTGCTGATGATTGTTAGTCATGGGGAAGAAGACATGTTCGCAGTAGTTGTACAGTTCGCAGGTTTAATTTATGTATAATTGTAAAAGTTGACATGGCCAACATTGCGAAGAAAGTGTCATGGTCTGGCCGAGGCGAAGATCGCGGAGAGAGAACGCCACTGCTGAATGGTGCCGAGGATGGGAAATACGACAGAAAGGTAACTTACCAGACAAGCCATGCAGACTACACAAAATACATAATTGGACTCACATTCATTCTGGAATGTTTTGGCTTCTACTTATATTAATTAATTGCTGTGCTGATTATACCGCATGCTTGTTAAGCATGCAAAGGTATTGTGTTGGCTTGCAGACGCAGCAACACATTGACAGTAGTTGCTTTAACTTCATGTCATTCCATAGCGTTGAAACGAAAACAAAATAGTTCTTAAACCTGTCATAAATGGGTAAAACCTTTGTGTTACTTGTAAATCCTTGTAAGGTCCTTATGTCCTTGTTTTTGTGCAGGGTGTTTTGCAACTCTGGATATTTAGATTTTGAACTTCCCATTTCTTTTAACCCTCTTATACCGCTAAGAAACTGCAAGCACCTGTGACCTACATTGAATCGGTAGTTTTTTTTTGTTTTTGTTTTATTTGTCAGAGCCATAGCTAGAAGTTCTGGCCCCTCACTGTATACTGCACTGGGCTTCATACATTGTTGTGGGGCCCCTCTTGGCATACACACAAACTACAAAGTGTGTGTGTATATATATATATATATATATATATATATATATATATATATATATATATATACAGGATATTTGTGAGAATACTTTATGTAATTTATGTTAATATTTAGTCATATTTTTTGTATTGTTGATTTAGATTCTAAATGTAGATTAACGTAGACTCTTGATAAGTGTAATGTGTTTGGTTCATAGTTATCTGGGGGAGGTATATTTCATATAGGCAGGCTGAGCACAGTGGACCTTGAGGAGGAAATCACAACCGAAGAGGTAAAATCTGTTATATGACATCAATTATATATGACATCAATTCATTTTTATTGACACTTCAAAACTAAGAACTCTTCAATAGCCCTTATTCAATTCCAAAAGAGTAGCTTCACTGTTTTGATGCAGCTGTAGTTTCAGTTTTAATTTCGAAGTGTTTGTGGTTTATTCGTGATTTGCATGTTAGGCTGCACATAAATCTGTTCTAAATCTCTCCTAAAATCAACCACTCTTGGCAGGAGACTCAGGAAAAAGCCTGACTTGATGTACTTGATTATTTGTGAGGACATGTTTCCGATGTGCTGGCATGAGGTCAAGTTTGCTCATGGCTGCAAAGAGTTGATGTAGCTAAATAAAGTGTTGTGCTATTCTGATTGCATGAGCATAGAATGACTGTATATGCCCTTGATGAATGTCGGCCGTGCAATTTTTTTCTTTCAATTCACACAGGACATTGTGAGAAGTCGACCGAAGGAAATCCCTCACAACGAAAAGCTGCTGTCCCTCAAATTTGAGGTAATTGAATCTAGAGCTGACCTCTCTCTTTCAATTGAGCGTCTGTTGGGAATGTTTTGAAAAATAAGTAGGTTTTCAGTATCTTAGCTTAAAATGAGGCAAAATGCAACATGTACACTTTAAATAAAGTGTCTTTGAAGAGCTGTGATATAAAATGTCACAACTATACATTCTGTGTTTCAGAGTCTTGATTATGATAACAGCGAGAATCAGTTGTTCCTGGAGGAAGAGAGACGAATGAGTCACATGGTCAGTAGACTCATATGCAGTAGCGAACCGTGACTCTTGAACTTTGGCCCTCTCACCCCCTTCCCTCGTCGGGAAAAAAGTAAACCCAACCTAAAGTCAGCCTAGCTTACTGTGTCCTCTTCTATAATACTGCATGTTACCTTTGACAATAAATGCCACAAGCAAACATTATAGTATCACCGAATTAAACAAAAAGTAATAAAATGCAAATCCTAATTACAAAGAATTGCATCACACAATCGGTGTGTCATTACAGCGTAATATGGTGACAACTGGCCACAAAAGCAACAAAATTTTATGAAAGCCGACGCATAATGACATCTCTCAGACCGAAGCACATTTGCGACAGACACTTCAGCATATGTTGATAATTAATCATATTATTAGACTGGCACAGCAGCTGATTAAATGTATGTAACAGACCGTTTTTAAATTGTGATTTGGGAAAAATATTATGCAAGATTACAGCAAATGTACATGGTCGCCAAGTTAGTAAATTTACAGACTGACCAGTAATTCTGCAAAATAACTGTTTTCTCAACTAAAGACAGGCAGAATAAAATCAGTCACGTAACCTATTAGATTTTAAATAACTTGCACAAACGGCAAACAATTCCAGCAGTAAAGCTTTAGTTTGATTGATGCTGTCATCCACGGGTATCACTTAATTGCTGTGGTTTAAAGGTGCTGTATGCATAACTAAAGCATAAAAATACCATAATATGTTTGCATATATTGAGGAAACATGCTAAGTTCACATAGGCTACTTGTTTCTCTGAAAAAAACACTTCTACAGCCAGTTATTTTACTTTGAAATGTGCGTTCCCAGGCTGGAACTGCACGTTGCCAATTTTAATTGTCATTGGCGCTCGTTCCTGTTGCGTGTGCTCAAACTGGCAACCCGTGTTAGCACCGTCCAGTCTGAGGAGCAGGTGGCAGGAGAAACGACGATCTCCGATATTTAGAATTGGACTGCAGTACCTATTGGACCACTGGTTGTCATTCTTACAGTCTGCAACTTGAAATGCTTTAAAAAGCTTTGGCTTTCTGAACACAATGAAGCTCTGCGTTAGGTCTTCCTTTGCCGATTTTGAAAACTGCATTGATAAAAAAAATTAGCAACGATGTCCTCATTAATTGCTTGCGGTTTCCATAGCGAATAGCGCTAGCTATTTTATTAGCGTCCCAGTCAACCCCCCCCCCCCCCCCCTCCTTACAGTGGGCAGAACGCGTCATAAACTTGATGATAACAATCCACACCCATTTAGAGGGACAATACGATTGGTCGATTTTCCTGTCATTTCAAATTCGCTCTCATTGACTTGCTATAGACCAGTGGTTCTCAAACCTGTCCTGGAGTACCACCAGCCCTGCACATTTTGTCTCTCTCCCTATATCTGACAAACTGATTTCAGGTCTTGCAGTCTCCACTAATGAGCTCACGAGTTGAATCGGGTGTGATAGATGCATTCTGTTTCTGACATCCAAAAGCCATTTAGTCCCTTTTCCTCCACTGGTTACCACTGTTTTTCTGCCACCACAATGCGCACGCAGCTGGCCCACCAATCACAGAGCTGAATGCGTTAGGTGGAAAAATCCTAAAATGGAGAAAACTGACGTCTACACAACACACTGAATAGGCAGATTTGACGGGTTTATTTCCTTTAAAATATTTAGATATTTATTGTCAAATTATAGATTCCTGAAATAACATTAGAATTGATGACTTTTTTATTAAAACATTTTTACTTTTTAAACTATAATTTTTTTATTTTTTTATTTATCTTAACCACAGGGTTTTAGATGTCTGGAGATCAGGCGATGGGTGATCTGTGGTCTGATTGGGTTCTTCACTGGTCTCATCGCATGCGTGATAGACATTGCTGTGGAGAGTCTTGCTGGGTACAAGTACTTTGTCGTCAAACAGAGTATCCTTTTTCTGTCAGTCATGTAATTTACAATCTTCTGATATAGTCGGTTTCTCACGTAAAGCACTCAAAAAAGTGTATTTGTATAAAAAAAAGTATATTCTTTAGTTAATTAAAATTAGCCAATATACTGCAGTTCTTGAACAATTTGTCACAACATAATTTTATTTCATGCAATCTGTTTACATTTGTAATATGAAAGTTGGTGTTATCCATTACATTAATAATTTGGCCATAACCGGATGCACGGCAATCCAGATCCAGACAGATTCAGGAAAAAGACTATTAATAGCAATGTTTAGTGTAAAAAAACAAAAAATGTTGATGTTATTATGCAGTAATATACCTCAATAATATTTTTAATACAGTGCTAATCTGATATGTGATGTTTCTGACTGGCTTCAGAGTTTCTTTAATCAGATGTTCAGACATTGAGAAATTCACAGAGCTCGGAGGCCTGTCCATCTCTCTTATACTGTGGGCAGTGCTGAACTCTGCTTTTGTGATGGTTGGCGCTATCGCTGTTGCTTTTATTGAGGTTTTTTTTCTTCCTGTCCAAATTATATTTATGTTGTGACCTCTGCTTCCCTTCTGTGTTTCAGAGTCACTTTAAAGAAATCATACAGCTCTTTCAAAACAATGTACTCAAGCAGAAAGCAGAATTTGACTGCGTTTGCAATAGCATACTAGCATACTGCATTATTAATTATATTTCTCAACTTATTGAAAACAAATTATTTTTTAAATTTTGTTGTTGAAATCTGAAAGAAATTAATACTTTTATGCAGCAAAGATGCATTAAATTGTTCAAAAGTGACAGTTAAATTAATTTCTGTTTTACTATTAGTCAAAGAATTCTCAAAAAAATATATTATGGTTTCCACACAATTATTAAGCTGCACAACTGTTTTCAACAGATAATAAGAAGACATGTTTATTATAAGCAACATTGAAGACTGGAGTAATGATGCTGAAAATGCAGCTTTGACATCACAGGAATAAATTACTTCTTAAAATATATTCAAATAGAAAATAGTTATTTTAAATTGTCATAAAATTTCACAATGTTGCTGTTTTCACTGTATTTTGATCAAATAAATACTGCCTTGGTGAGCATAAGAGACTTTAAAAAATGTTACTGACCAAACTTTTGAATGCCGTGATGTACATTTGTATACTACGTAGTATTTATATAGTTTTAGTTTGTTTTACTTTTGAACATTGTTTAAAATTCAGTCTTCTCGTTTTCTCTCAGCCCATTGCTGCAGGAAGTGGAATCCCTCAGATAAAATGCTACCTGAATGGAGTGAAGATCCCTCGTGTTGTTCGACTAAAGGTGATGTCTTTTATAGCTTAAGCTCCTTTGTAAGGCAATAAAGTTTTTTGGACAGCGTTTTCTTCCACCCTCAATAATCTTTCAGCAAGGCACAAACCCCCAATCGCTCCCTGGGCGCTGAAGTGAATGGCTGCCCACTGTGTGTCCACGTTTTGCAGTGTGTGTGTGTGTTCATTTCTCACTGCTCATAATGTGTGTGCACTAAAGCGGATGGGTTAAATGCAGACGACAAATTCCGAGTTGGCCTTTACATCACTTTCACTATTTCTCTCTTTTTTAAGAGATCACTAAAAATATATTTCTTCCACGTCCACAGACTCTGGTGATAAAGGTCTTCGGTGTGATCTGCTCAGTTGCTGGAGGTCTTGCTGTTGGAAAGGTACAATAGAAGAACAGTCAATTTGGGGTAATCAGACTTTAATTTGGGGCTAAGAGACTCAGCATCTGCTCTTCTCTCCCAGGAAGGGCCCATGATTCACTCAGGGGCAGTGGTGGCTGCAGGAGTATCTCAAGGCAGAAGCACTTCACTGAAGAAAGATTTTAAGGTCAATTTTCTGTATTATTGTGTCTACTTGAATCTAACAGTGAACATGGAGCCTGTCTGCAAGTTTCTGTTTCCTCCAGATGTTCGAGTATTTCCGCAGGGACACAGAGAAGAGAGACTTTGTCTCGGCAGGAGCAGCGGCTGGAGTCTCCGCTGCCTTTGGAGCCCCTGTTGGTGAGACATGCAGAAAATCATTTCAAATATCCACATTTTTACATCAGATAGAAGCAAGACAAAAATGTTTTTATTGTTAAAGCATATTAAAATGCCTGATATACGCAGAGTTTTAGCTGTAAGTGAAAATACATCATGTGTTCCTCTGAATAAAAGCTGTTAAACTGCCCTGGAATGAATCTAGGATCAGATTGTTCAGGATCATCTTTGATTCATTGTGTTTTTTTGGCACAGGTGGGGTTCTGTTCAGTTTAGAGGAAGGCGCATCTTTCTGGAACCAGATGTTGACTTGGAGAATTGTGAGTTATTGTGAATAAGAGCTTGGCTCCTCATTAAAGAGCACTGTCTATTTCACTGCTTGAATCTCTCATCCTGCTTTGTTTTTGATCTAGTTCTTTGCTTCGATGGTCTCCAGCTTCACACTGAACTTTTTCCTGAGTATTTACCATGGGAAGCCTGGAGAACTCTCCAGCCCAGGTCTCATTAACTTTGGCCGATTTGACAGTGATGTAAGTCCTGCATCTCCAAGTTTTTTTAGCTGCCAGTTTTAAGTTTTTCACAGCACTGAGATTTGAAAGGAAAATCTGTAGAATTTATCCTTAAAGCTTTCCAAAATGTCACAAGAAAGAAAGAAAACATCATAATATTTTGGTATATCTATATCAGTCATGACATTCCTGAACTAAATTGAATGTGTGTTTTCTTTTTTTAGACTGTGCAATATAATTTATATGAACTTCCTCTCTTCATTATCATGGGAGCTTTAGGTGAGGGGTACATCACTTTGTCTGTGCATGAAACATCTTAATAATTTTGTTTGCAAAATTTCCACAATTTTGTTTTCTGATTTTCTTTCGTTTTTCCAGGAGGGATGCTTGGGGCATTGTTCAATTTGCTCAATAATTGGCTAACAATTTTCAGAATAAGGTAGGATCTCAAGCTATTGAATTCCGAAGGTCATGGGTAATAGGTTTTGCATTAATTTAAGAAAAACATTTTTGAAAATCAAAATGTTGTGTAATGGAAAACTATTTTTGGGGCCACCATGTATCTATTCCTTATATTGGCCATTTTAATTCATTTTTGCAGCAACTTGACAATAGGTTTGAGATTCC
Source organism: Siphateles boraxobius (assembly GCF_051911475.1). Lineage (NCBI taxonomy): Eukaryota > Metazoa > Chordata > Actinopteri > Cypriniformes > Leuciscidae > Siphateles > Siphateles boraxobius. Next base: position 16,086,376 of record NW_027509193.1, read on the forward strand.
GCTAAATGGATGGTTGGTTTTGACATTGTACTTGTGTGTCATTGAACAAAAGCAGTTGGGATGTGTATGACGACTTTTACATATCAATCACTTGTCATGTGCCCAGCAATTCTCTAGGTTATGCCCTCATGTCAAATTGAGGCCAACAAGTAAAAGAAGAGACTTGCCAAACTTGTTTGGAGTTTAATAGAGTCTGTTAATGACTGATACTGAAAACACAAAATATCTGTGTTTGAAAATATATTGTTAAGAAATATTGGAGAATATTACATTTAACAAACCTTTTATTTTTAAACGTGTCAGCTTTATTATTAACACTGCCATTCAAAAGCCTGTGGTCCGTAAGATCAGTCAGTTTTTTGTTGTTTTTTTTAAAGAAATTAATACTTTTACTCGGCAGGGAGGCATTAAATTGATCAAAATTGACTGAAGACAAAGTTACTCAAGTTTTTTATTTCATAAATGCAATTCTTTTAAATTTTTCATCCACTTCCATCCATCCATCGGCCTGTGAGATTTTAACAGGATGTGTTATGTCTCAGGTACGTTCACCGGCCGTGCCTGCAGGTAATGGAGGCTATGCTGGTTGCGGCGGTGACCGCTACAGTTTCCTTTACTATGATCTATTTCTCCAATGACTGCCAGCCATTGGCACCGGACCACACTGAGGAATATCCTCTGCAGGTGATTGTGTTTACTGAGCTTTCAAAATATTCTCTTATATGATAAAATGCTTAGTTGAACTGTTCCTAGATCACAATATAGTCTGAAATGTCAAACCGAAACATGATTTGTTATATTGTTCATTTACAGCTCTTCTGTGCTGATGGTGAATATAATTCCATGGCCACCGCCTTCTTCAACACACCTGAGCGGAGTGTAAGGAGTCTGTTCCACAACCCTCCAGGTGTGTCTCTGTACGGGTGTGGCTGGGTGTAAACGGGCTTGAGAATGTGTGTGTCGACAAAACATCAAGCCTGATGGTTATTGCAGCACTTCTTCAATTATGTGGTGTGTCTGCATGTTTTTTGTGGATGTGTGTGTTTGCATATGTCTGCCAATTATTTAGCAGATTTGGTTACAAGCTGGAAATCAGGCCAGCTAACAGGCAGCTAAAATCTTCCTACGCTCTGGAGAGAAGCCATCTTTGATCGCTTTCCCAGAGAGCTGCAAATGCACAGTAGTCAGTACTCAGCCACTGGACTAAACAAGCAAAATCACAACTTACCAATTGGCAAGGTTTATAATGATCGAGTAGGTAATGCTTCAGTATGGTGTATGATTATATTATAACTTCATAATTACATGTTTTATATGTGATTAATGCCACATTATAATGTTATGGTTTCATATCACACTATAATGTTATGGTTTTAATAGTACTTCATGGCTGGTAGCCTTACGCTACCTCTAGAGCTGGAGTGCTTGATAGCATGCTCAAGAGAACAGATGTTCACCCTACTACAGAATGTTTGCATTAACATTCAAGGCATTTAGAAGATCCTCTCATCCAGATTGATGTACCAACAGTGTTTTAGCTTAACAAATGAGACCGTTGTGATCAGCAGATTGCAAGCATGCCATTTAAAACAATATCTGAAAGGTATGCTTTCTCTAGCGCTTACTATAAACAAATTAAATGCAGATGAAATAAAACCTAGTACAAATAAAGAAACCAATGCAATTATCTTATTTTATTGTTTTTTTTTGTATGTCTTTTATTGTTATCTTTTTAGAAACAAACTTTACATATATATAACAAAATCACATTGCATATATTTATTATTAAATTAGTTACAGGACAACATAGTTCTATAAACAAGAACAATTAACAGACATTATCAAAAATAAATGTGAAAAAACAGGTAAATAAAGACATTTTAAAATAATAAAAATGACAACATAATAAAAACCAATTACATTTTTATTTTTTACAAATAATAATATTAGTACTTGAATCCAACAAAGGGGAACAGGACTAGCAAAACTCATGTATGTGTGTGTGTGTTTTTATAAATCGTATTACTGAGTGTAAATACCTCATAACTGGGCTATAAAGCCTTCAGTCCCTACCATTCCTTCTAACCAGGCTACCCATCTCTTTTCTTTCTTTTTTTTTTTAAATGAGTGCTGCTGCAGTCTAGTTTTGTTTTGTTTTAATATTGAAATTTTACTTGGAATATCTCTCTCTCAGGAACGTACAACCCCGTGACTTTAGGGGTCTTCACTCTAGCCTATTTCCTCCTGGCTGTCTGGACGTATGGTCTGACTGTGTCGGCAGGAGTGTTCATCCCCTCTCTGCTCATTGGAGCAGCCTGGGGGCGACTCTTTGGGATCCTTTTGTCTGTCATCGCTTCCAGCCAATCAGTAAGTACTTACCCTTCTCTGCACTTTTTTAATTATAGCTACATTTTTAATTAATTTTTACGGTGACCTATAGGGGTCATGTTTGATTCCCTTATTTTTGTCGTGGTCATGGGATATTATTTTGTGGGAACATCATATTAACTATTGGGAATGTGATAAGTCGTGCCCATGAGATCGTTTTGTAGAGGTAATGACATTCTTATGTTGTCGCTACGTGATGTAAAGTTGCGGCCTCGAAATCCTATGTTGAGGGAACAATATATTTTTCTCATGGCCATGAGATAAATGCGTAAACAACCTGCGCGATCATATTAACCTGGAATTATCAGAAATGGATTGGCATAAAATAATATTTATTTTTAATGAATAAAAAGCGCAGTTAAGAAATGATTAATGATATATTAACAATGACTATTAAATTGTATTGTGCGGGATAGTGTCTATAGACGTCTTTTGAACAAAATTTATCAATAGCTGATTGTTTAATATTCCTTAAAACATTTTATCTATCCCATCCAACACTCTTTCAAATCCATTCACTGGTTATTTGTTTTTATTTTATTTTAATATTTATATATTATTATTATTGGTTACTTTTTTTATTCATTGTTATTCATTTGCTTTATTTTCCCCTTCTTTTCTTGTATCTCTTTACCTAATTAACTGTATATTATGTCACTTAAAGGGTTAGTTCACACACAAATAAAAATTTCAGTCATTAATTATTCACCCTCATGTCGTTCTAAATCCGTAAGACCTTCGTTCACCTTCGGAACATAAATTAAGATATTTTTGATGAAATCTGAGAGTTTTCTGACCCCTCCATAAACAACAATTTAATTACCACTTTCAAGACCCAGAAAGGCAGTAAAGACATAGTTAAAATAGTCCATGTGACTCCAGTGGTTCAACCTTAATGTTATGAAGCGACGAGAATATTTTTTGTGAGCAAAAAACAAACAATAATCACAACTTTATTCAACAATTTTTTCTCGTCTGTGTCAATGTCCTACACTGTTGACGTTGTAAACACAGGGCAAACACTAAAATTAAGGGGTCAGAGAGCTCTCCGCTTTCATCAAAAATATCTAAATTTGTGTTCTGAAGATGAACGAAGGTCTTACGGGTTTGGAGTAATTAATGACAGAACTTTCATTTTTGGGTGAACTAACCCATTAAAGTATATATTTTGTAAATACTGTACAAAGTCTTTCACGCAGGTTGTTTACGCATTTAACTCGTGGCCATGAGAAATATAAATTCACTCAACATAAAGAAGTCACGAGAAAAATGTATAGTTCCTTCATCATATGATCTCGAGTCCACAACTTTACATCGCATGGTAATATTACATTCCCACAAATTAATATCTCATGGCCACAACATATTATCACGTTCCCACGAGTTAATATGCCATGGCCACGATAAAACTAAGTGAATCGAAATCTTTAACCCCAAATTTGAGAAAAAATAGAGCTAAAATATGAGGAAAGATTAACTTTACTGTGTTGTGTACATTTTCTAAACTGATAGATTTGGGCAGATCCTGGGAAATATGCTCTGATAGGTGCTGCGGCCCAGCTTGGTGAGTTATTGATGATTCATGTTCATTTTAACTAGACTTGCAGGACTGCAATCTTGTGTTTTTTAATAGTGCTCTACATTTAACTACATTTCTGTGAAGGAAGTACGTGTCATCATTAAGAAATAAAGCTGTTTTGTTGTGTTAATTTGACAGGGGGCATTGTCAGAATGACACTCAGTCTCACTGTAATCCTGGTGGAAGCCACCGGGAATGTGACCTTAGGCTTTCCCATCATGCTTGTGCTAATGACTGCAAAAATTGTGGGGGATTACTTTGTTGAGGTGAGAAGCAAAATATCTAGCATGGTTGTTTTTGTCTCTTGTGAACTGGTGATTTGTCTTTCCAGTAGTTTTTTGTTTTGGTTTCTTAAGGGTGTCACAAAGCATTAGTCATGCATGCATGTCATTTATGTTTTGTGCTATTAGAGCATGAAACTCATGTGTGTGTTTGTCTGACTGGTTTTTGTTGTTTATAGGGCCTGTATGACCTCCATATTAAGCTGCAGAGTGTTCCTTTCCTCCACTGGGAGGCTCCTGCTACTTCTCATTGGCTGACGGCCAGGTAACCACACCCTTCAGCCTTACGTGTCATGTGTTGCTTTTATCTACTCTGATGCACGCTATACTGACTTTCAGTTCTAATTAATTCAAAACATTAATTCGTACAACCATGCAACATTAAGGCTATGTGTGCTAAATCATGTATGTACAATATATGTGTACACAATTTTCAGAAAAAATAACATTATGATGCCCAGAAATCGATTTCAATTGTATATTGTGCTTAATTTGTCGTTAAATGAGATCTACTAATATATATATTTTTAGTGCCAAGAATTTTCACGTGAATAAATGCATAGATCTGCGAATAGTACTTGTGTAGCCTACAGTAATGATCTAGTGATACAATTTTGCCAAGCGTGTCAGAGGTTCTGGGTTTTTAAACCGCAATCTTATAGTTTTTTTTTTTTTTTTTACACATTAAAACCGAATATGTTAATCTTTGGTTGTATATCAAGCCCCAGACACGTTTGTGTGCATTATGTTTCGTGATTTAACCGGAACGAATAGAGAATCTCTGCATTGGCGTTTAACAGTTATTGAAGCACACGTCCGTGTAAAGACAGTGTGCGAGCCACAAGAGAACACTGTATCTACGCCACTGATAGCAGCAGCCGGCAACGATCACTCAGCTTGATAAAGAAAAAAAAACATTTCAGTGCTAGATCGCCTCTAATTTAACAAACAAACAAAGCAAATGCTCTGTTATTTACCTGGAGATGTTTTATTTATTTTTTATTAGGTTCATCCGTGCCGCGACATGTTTCAAAAAGTGGTGGCGACAATATCGACCCTGGCAAAAAGCGGTGGGGACATGTTCCACTCACATATTACGCCTATGCTTTGTAGGTCAAAACACAGACGCGAGTTAGCATTTTAGCCCTTCCGGTTCCATCGTCCCGAAGTCAATGGGTTTTTTGAATGGGGTTTTGTTTAAATGGCTGAAATAAGGTCTGTGCCGAACACAAGCTCAAGATAATCTTCACATTTTATTCTACAACATAAAATACATCAGTATCACCCAACACGTGATTTTTTTTTTAAGCTGTTATGTGTCTTGAAAAAGGCGGTTGCTAATAAGTGGCTAAATGGGACTAAAGAGGGTGTCGAGGAGATTTAACATCATCCCACCGAACAAGTAAACTCCGTCCGCTTTTACAGCCTCATTATGCTTATAATTGTGCTCTTATAAACTATTCTAACTCAAACGTTCTAGGAAAATGTTTTTACATAAAAACTGAAAAAGTTATCGGAAGCTTAGTGACATTGAATTTGTGGGATCGTGGTGTGGTGTAGTCTGCTAAACAGAAAAACATATCAGCCGATGCGATAAAACTTTTTAAAAAAAATATCTTCTGATATATCGTCCTTTGCAATATATCGGTCAACTACTAGTCTATAGTGCAGTGTTTTTATAATTAATTAAAACTATTAAAATTGTTTTCATTAATTGAAATAAAGCTTAAAATAAAACTAACTAACTTACTACTTACTACTATTTTAGTTACTAAAATAGTTAAAAGGGTGGTTGATTGCGATTTCACTTTTTTAATTTTAAATAGTGTGTAATGTTGCTGTTGGTGCATGAACAGTATCTGCAAAGTTGCTGCACTGAAAGTTCAATGTAATCAGAATCAGAATCAGAAAGAGCTTTATTGCCAAGTGTGCTTGCACACACAAGGAATTTGTTTTGGTATTGAGGCTTCCAGTGGACATATACAAATACAAATACAACATGAAACATAATACTACAAATTATAAGAATACAAAATAAAAATATAAATATATGAGAATAAAACTATGAGAATAAAACTATCACAGTTGTAAGCAGAGATATCGTCTTTAAAAATCAGGAAGTTTAATGCCTACAAAAACGACTTGAATGGGACTACAACGAGATACTCCCGGGTTTTATACGTAACTAACCCATAATCAACCCTCCCTCCGGAATATCCAAAAAAGGGGGCATGGCCTTATTTCTGCGGCTTTGTCGAAGAGGAAGAGTTATAGTGGAGAGCAGTAGCTAGTCGTCGAAAGTGTGTTATTTTCACCCAGCTGTCAGGTCTTCTGTATTCGGGCTTCCTGCGGACGCTGTAGTTCGTCAACAATGGCTACAATTTATGTTTGATTATGTTCCTGAAAATTACAATCGTAATTAAGCTCTCTGTGCTGCGCCTTTAACGGAAGACAGCTTCCAGAATCTACACAAATTCAATGGCGGATTCAACTGTTACTAAAACATGAAGCAGTTCCAACTTTAAAATCTGAGGCAGCAGTTGTTGGGCCACAACCTGTAAGTAAGACTTAATCATTTTAAATGTATTTGCATGTATAATTTCAGACGTAATGTTTTAGTTTTATCAAGGACGTAAACAAATGCCAGCGCTGGCTTTAGTAGCCACTTAGTTATGCTATTTCATGTATGACAAACGCGTACAAACCTTTTGGACCTGAATTTGTAATTATGTACTAATTTTGTAAATGTATTTTCCATGTATACTTTATGACATAATTTTTCGATTTGATCAAGAACGTAAACCAATACCAACGCTGTTTGTTTATAGTAGCCAGTTCGATGCTATTTTGTGTGTGTAAGACAAACATGTACCTAAAGAAAACGATACACTAAGCAAACTAAGTTTTGTGAATAGATAAACGGTTGTTCATTATATCGATAAAACAATAACTTTAAAAAAACGGTATTACTCTGTCATTTATTCAGTTATATTAAAAGCTATAAGCAGCAGTAGCATTTTCAAGTAATAGCGTATCGAAATTCTTATATAATAATAGTATAATAGAAAAGAATAGAAAAGAATAGAATAGAATAATAATAATAATAAAATGTACAATTCAGAAACGTTTTGTAAGAGCCGTGTTTGGTGAGGTTCTGCTTGATTCTCTTCATTGCCTCTTTCTGGGTCTGATTCTGGCTCAAACTGATACGGCAGTAGGCTATTGACATTATGTACATTTGACCGGAGCACATGCAGCTTTCGCCCGTAAAGGCAATGGGCGTGAAGTTTCCGGACTACGTGCACTACGCAGTTTAGCCAATTACAACACACCGGCCCAACTAACCAATCTGAGCCCATTGCCTGTTTCTGAGGGAGTGGTTTCATAGAATCAGGAAGTCAACCGGTCGTTCAAATGACAGAGGAGAAAGCGTCTTACAATAAAGGTGAAATTTATGAAAAATAAGGCTTTAAAAAAAAAAACACACACTTAGAAAAACACACACTTAGTAAACCACCCCTGTAAAGTAAAATAAAATGAATAAAAACAAATGTATTAATAAAGCTGAATAGTCTGAATGGTCTTTAAAAAATAATGCAAATGATAAAAGCACAACATTTCGACTTAATAGACGATAGAACATAATGTAAAAATAAAAGCGAATTCAAAATATTAATACGTACTACAATATTATATAAATATAACTCAAATAATGCTGGTTCAGTGTCATATAGTGAATGTGTTCACCACAGGGAGGTCATGAGCTCTCCAGTCACCTGCTTTAACAGAGTGGAGAAAGTCGGAACAATTGTGGACGTTCTTAGCAACACATCCACCAATCACAACGGCTTCCCAGTGGTTACCTACACTACTGGGCATGATGAGGTGACATAACCATGAAAGCATGACATCAGATCCTGTTACTCCTAGTATATTCCAGTTTCAACAAAGACTAAAAGTTGCCCATCTTCTTCCCGCAGACGGGCAAAATCTGTGGACTTATTCTCCGCTCTCAACTTATTGTTCTTCTCAAACATAAGGTGTGGAAAAATTGTATTATGATGGCTTTAGTTGGACTTTCATCTTTATTTTATAGTCAATACTGTAACTGTTACTTTGGCAAATTCTAATAGTTCAGCCTTCTGTGACTCAGGTGTTTGTGGAAAGGGCATCTTCACGTCTCATCCAAAGGAAGTTACAGCTGAAGGACTTCAGAGATGCATATCCGCGTTTCCCTCCTATTCAGTCCATCCACGTCTCTCAGGACGAGAGGGAGTGCATGATGGACCTCACTGAGTTCATGAACCCGACCCCATATACTGTGCCTCAGGTCAGTTAACTTAAGTAATTGTAGCAGCATATTCTGGCCAAGAACTCCCCACAGACTGAGACTGTCTGACTTACATGTAAAGCAACCAATCATAGTTTTTGTTTTTGCATGCCATTTAGAGGCAAGTTTATCTGAAATTGATTATGTAAGGAATAATTGGCTCTGGGCCGTTGAATTATTAGAAAAATAATGCACAACTGAGGTGGTAATCGTGTCGTGGTCGTTACACCTCGGGTGTAATTTATTTTTATAATAATTCAATGGCCCGGAGTCAATTATACTACGGTTATCACACCTCAAAACATTGTTCAGATAATGAGAGAGAGTGAGAGATTAAGCGCATGTGAATTACCAGAGTCTCAACAGTGTTCGGCAGCAGCGTCCATACTAAAAGCGAAACTATACGTTTATCTGCTATTGTTTACTATATTTATTTGCTTGGTCACTGTCGTGTCGTTGAGGGTTTTGGTTCTTTTGTTTTTATAGGCTGAAAGAACCTTTGAAATAATTGAAATCATATGGCGAAATGATATGGGCATGTAACGCGGTCAAGACCTGCCTGGAACTATTTTAGACGTGTTTCCCTAAAAATAATTGCACACCTTACAACGTTCGTCAACCAAACCAATTGAAGCATTCAACAGACCCGTAATATAAATCATAAAAATTGACTAGCGTCGCGAGAAAAAACAAATTGAGGCAGAGACCTCAAGAGACCTCTCCAGTTTGTGGTTTATTCATACATGGAATTATGCCGTGTCCAAGCCTTAACAAGAATGCCACTGCCACACCCTATTAAAATACAAGAAATGTCACCAGGAAGTGTATTTTAGTTGAAATGACTATGTAGTTAAATCATGTGCTGTATTATTAACTGTTGTTTTTTTCATATTTGGTTTCAGGAGACTTCACTCCCTCGTGTGTTTAAATTGTTTCGGGCGCTCGGACTGAGACATCTGGTGGTGGTTGATAATGAGAACAGAGTGAGTCTATCAATATTCCAAATATGTTACTACTTTTAACTCACAGCTACTGTTTAGGAACGCACACTATGTTGGTACTATATTAGTATTATTAATCAGCTGATAATTGGCTGATAGTATCCTTTTTTTTATTTATTTGTCAGTATCGGTTGATATTGAATCTTTAATTTTCCATGTTAATTTCTTCTAGGTTTAGATTTAGATTACCTTTTTGTCATCTAGTGCTATTTATTTATAGTGCGCTAATTATTTAATAAAACGTTTCATGTAATCTTTGGCAAATCTCAAAATAAATATTACTTTTTTATAATGTACATTTATAATGGTAGATTCCTAAATACACTTGTAGCATTTAAATGATTATAGTTTATTTAGTTATTTAAATATTTTAATTTAATTCATATTTTTTCAAATTTAATTTCTTTATATTAATTTCTTTATTCGTTTGATATAATGTAATTTATTATAGAGGAAATAGGATTGTCCATTTATCGATTGTCTACAAAAACATCAAAATTCAGAACTGTTACGAGTTTCTAATTCCCTGGGCTTTGGATGTGAAGGTTGTGGGGCTGGTAACCAGGAAGGATCTTGCACGCTACCACATGGGTAAAGATGGCCTGGAGGAGCTTCACCTGGCTCAGATGTGATTGGTTGTCGAGTTCATCCTGGACCCTACCTTTAGAGCATCAGCTTTGGACCATAATAACTCAGGGGCTGGGGTCAGAGTCTCTCTCATGTCAAAGATGCCAAACACAAACCTGCAACATGCACAAATTTGTCCGACATTCAGTATTTTAAGGGCTCGATTATTTGAAAAATACATTTTTGCTCCTTTTCAAAAAAAGTTAGTTATGGGTTGATTTGAGCGTTGAATGAGCACATTATGTTAGTACGTAATGTTAGTTTTGCACTATGTGACTATTTATTACATTTATAATATTTTAGAGTAGATGTGCTTTTCGGGAGCCCTAACTTTTAGTGGCTCTCCAAAAGCATAATATTGTGTCACCTTACATGTTTATCGTGGGTAGTTACCAATTGACGATGTGTCAAGCCAATGATAATGTATATCGACATGGCAATGTGTCACTATGCATTTCTTCTTTTTCAACAAGGTTTTGTTTTTGCAGTCGCAACTATTCCTGCACAATATAAATTATGAATGCTTACTTGCTTATGCATAAAAATAGTTCTAGTAAAATGCTGTTAGCTCAAAGTAAGACATCAGTTATGAATGTGCGGAACAATTTTAGCAAGTTTACTGATCTTAGATTTCTCTTATGTCCATTTGTAGCATTACGAAACCTACTGGTGATACCTTTATGTGCACTTAATACAGACTACTACAGATATTGTTCCAGTTAATGGATCTTTGCATATTTGTTTACCTAGTTCTATTTAGGATTTTTAAATGTTTCTGTTTTGGTTTATCAGTTTAATATTATAAAATATTTTTGGGTAGATCAGGCCCTAAAATAAAATACATAAATTCTATTTTTCACGTGGCAAGTTTTGGTACGAGTTTAAAACTAGCGAGCGGTTTTATGTAGTACATTGCCTAAGGGCAGTTTGCCTACAGAATGTGAATTTTCTGCCTTGAGCTGCTTTTGTTTTCTGTGAAAATCTATACTTTAAAACAAACTCATAAATCACAGTATTGGGCAGTGAAAGATTATGCTAAAATAATTGCCAAGCACTGATTGGAAAAAAATGGTCTTTACCTGAACATTAGATGAAGCGTATAAACATGACGTTGGTGTCTGTGTGCTAAAAAACTTTGATGAATGCTGTACGCCTCAATGTTTAAAGCCAACATGTTTTGTTTTTATTGATCAAGGATCTTTTGCTCTCCTAATCTCTACTTTTATATTGTTGTTGTTTTGAAGCAACAACAAAAAAAGAGTGAATTTTATAACCATTTGAACTTTGTGAACTAATAAAGCTATGAATCAACAAATTAATTCCTAATGCATCTTCAGTAATTCTCTCAGATAATAATGGCTGATTTGGATTTAAGAAAAAAAATCTATGTAGTGCAGGATAGGACATCAATATCTCTTTAATATCTCGTATTATTTTAAATGTGTATCTGATAAAGGTTAATTTTGTCAGCTTTTATGAATACACTAGCATATAGATGGCTTTAAAACTAATAAACATGGATTAAAAAAACGATTTCTTATTTTTGGGAAACATGCAGTGTGTGTATATGCAACGTGCAAAATGGAATTCTATGAGTAATGCTGCAAGGATCTCATTTTAAATTTTCATGTATGAATCCCATGATCCACCCTGTTCCTTATTTGCATAGCTGTCGAGTGCCTCTAAACATGCTTTATCAACACAGTGATCTCTCTGAGCCTTTATGCAGTGTTTCTCAAGAGAGAAGGCTAACGTGATTGCATCATATCTGGATTATAATTAAATAATTTATAGAAAAAATATTTGCATAATTTATAAATATGTAAGTATATCTAATTATGCTGAATCATGAGTGAGTGAGGTTATCTGTGTAGTATTTAACAGCAATAAATTACAACCATTCACAGACATTTATTTATTTTATTTTGATCGTGCTCCATTAAAAAACATAAAAATCAAAGAGCATTAAATGTATCCACCTGCAGTGAAGGAGCCTGAGGGTTAAGATCAGTGTGTCCTAATCCATTTAGAGCAAATCCAAATCTCCTTTCCTTAATCTTCTCAAATCAATAGGTGCCAAAATACATCTGTCTAGCTTCAAATGCTAGAGCATTCGGTAACTGTCGACTTACATTTTTTACCCTATTTAAATATCTTATATGAGTATAAGGGTCAATGACATGACATGCAAATTTTTGTGCCCAAATTGATTATTTATTTTTAAAATCATTAGATAAACTCATGACATCACTTTATCCTATTTAGTTTGAATTAATTTTTTGTACATTTAAATAATACATATTATTTTATTTTTTGTTATCTTAAACCCCCAAATGTCAGGTGACTGTCCGAACAAATTAACAGACTAATAAAACTATTTAAAATGGTGTCTTAATAATTAAAAAATAAATACTATTGCATCATTTTAGGTTTGAAACGTTTCATATAAACACATTTTATAAATCTCAATAGTTTTAAAGCTGTTGAGATAATTGAAAAACTTTTGTCCAGCAATTTATATATTCTCAAATGTCAAGGTGGCACAGCTGCAAACATGGCTCTTTTATTACGAATTCACAAGGTAAATAACAGTAAGCATGATAATGCATCATCCAGAGGAGCCCAACTGATCCTTGTGGCAGAGTGAAAAGGTTTGTAGATCTCTCTCAAATACTGGTAAAAAAACTGCACTTTCCATGTCATAGTACAACTATACTATATACAATACAACTACATTTAGTTGTACTGCCTGACATAAAAACAGTAAAAAAAATTTAATTTAAACCCTTTGCAATGTTATTTCACAACTGAAACTTGTTTAAACATTGTTCATGACTCAAAAATAAGCATTACGTCAGTTTTTTATGCTTTATTTGTAAATGCCCATAAACTTTATTAGCTTATTTTAACTTTCTGTTGGTATTTAGTATTGTAAGGCGGGTGACAGCAATTCTGGGCTACCCCACGAGAAAACAAAAAGCTCTCATGAGAATTAACATTTGAACTCTCTCTTGCATATTCAACAGCAACATCCGAGACAGCCCACAATGCAGCTCACACCTCACTTTTACAGTCTCATCATCTGCCCCTGCTCCCCCTCTTCTCCTCCTTACTTAAAGGTGCAATGTGTAAAAATTTTGAGTATCTATTAACAGAAATGCAATATGACATCCATAACTATCTGTTCAGTGGTGTATAAAGAACTTACTTAATAAACCGTAATGTTTTTATTACCTTAGAATGAGGCATTTATATCTACATAACCGCGGGAATGAATTCTATTCAGGTCGACACTAATTCTATGAAGGTCGACATATTGTGACGTCATGTTTCTACCGTAGCCTACAGCGAACAAACAGCGCAACAGAGCGCGTTTCGTCACAACCTTGAAAGAGAGGCCGCAGAAAGCTAGAAGATAGCCATAAACACCGTGAGTAGTGACTTTTCCCTTGTCAGTGGTGTAAAATATGTAGTTGGATTGTTTCATGTAACTTAATTTTTCTCCCTCGCTGTGTTATGGCTTTGCTATGTGGGGATAAATGTGCTGGTTACGTTCGTGCAGGGGCGCAGATGGCACTAGGGACGGGGGGGACATGACCCCCCCAGATTCATAGTGACCCGATCCGTCCCCCGCCCTCACTATCCCTACGAAAGGCGACAGAAATCGGTAGAACAGAGGATTAACCAGTGTTTTCGCCAAGTACATTAGCCAAAGTAGTGTCCCGGCCCGCCGCTGCTTCAGAATCGGGTCGGGACAGACGCGGACTCACACACAATAATAATCTACACCGGTCACCATTACTTTGTTTGTACCCACGTTCTCACAACACGCTGTTCTGTTGTCAATAAACACACGATGCCATCATGCCACCGACGTTTACACTCTCTTCTGGGTGTGTGCTACGACTCCTGAGTGACGTCGCCGGGGTCCTATGAGGAGCTGGTAGCTGCCTCAATCGTGCCTGTAGGGGCGGGCCGGTAACCATAGTGATCATATACAATCTATGACTGAGCTGAGTCGGTGATTTTCTGAACTGAAAAAAATCGACTGTATAAATGCCACATAAAGGCAATGAAGAGACAAAAAACAATCACCTCATTTTTTCAAAAACAAACAATGTAAGTATCCTATGCCTGTTGACTTTCCCAGATGTGGCAGATTAGATTTGTTAAGGGGAATAGCTAGTCTGACAATAATGGCAAGAAGGCTTGTGCACTTAGTAAACACAGCAAAATGTGGAGACCATAACTATGCATTTAGGTGAGTGGACAGAGACAAATAATGAATGAACACAAAAAGAATGGTTGGATAAATCAAACAATTTATCGTCGTCAGGAAATAATGTTTTATCATTTAACCCATTGTACTGTATAAATTGACTGAGGTATGTTCACTGTCGTGTAAGCCACTATAAAAAGAATCATAATAAGTAAATTTGTGTGGTGCAAGGTTTATGCAAACAACAAATAAAGGCCTACATAAACTTTTGACATCCTCTTATAGCAGGAAATCATGTTTTTTCTATTGTATGGACTGGAGCAACGGAGGATATAGATTCTTAAATTATGGGCTATGAAAAACATTTCTTAATTTGTCATACATCATTTGGAAGATATTTCTAATCTATAAATTGCAACAAACTTGTAATTAACACTTAAATTTAAAATTGAGTTATTCTTAGACATTTTTGAAATAGCAGTTTTAGCCATTAATTCTCAGGAATATGTTGTATTTCACATTGTTGTGAAATTCTATAGAGGTATAGAGGGTTAACTGAAATTATAAGATTTAAAATGTTGTCCTCCTGGCCTGCAGGCGATTTCTGATGACAGTAAGGCAGGCCCTAGTCCAGAGGTCTTCAATCCTGCTCCTGGAGGGCCACAGTTTAGTTCCAACCTGCTTCAGCACACCTGCCTTTGTATATTCAAGCGATCCTGAAGAGCTTGATGAGCTGTGTGTTTCAGGTGTGTTTGATTAGGGTTGGAACTAAACTCTGCAGGACAGTGGCCCTCCAGGAGCAGGATTGAAGACCTCTGCCCTAGTCAGGCAAGTGAGGATCTGCAGGAGGGCAGCCACAAAACATACTTTGCTGAAGACATGAAGTTTTGGTGGGTGATTGGCATACTAGTCAAATAATAGTATGATCATGCATTGCTAGTGGTGATCAGGTAGGCCTTTGTTTACCTTTGTTCATTGTTGTTTATCCATGATTTCAAATAAGAATCCCCCAATGGCTTTTTAGTGCAAATCATTAGCCCAAATTACGCAAAGTAACTGCTTGAGCACTAGTTAAAGCCCAAATTACGCAAAATAACGAATTTAGTTTAAATCATTTGCTGACAGCTTGGTCCCCCCCCCAGTTAAAAAATCCTATCTGCGCCACTGCGTTCGTGAGACAGCTGATTAGTACTCTTGTCATTGACCGTAAAACAGTTACAGGAATCACCAACCCGTCGATCTTGGAAGCATTTTAAGTAGATCGAGTTTCCAAAATCTGAGAAAAAAAGCCTATTGTGTGTAGTAAATGGTGTCTAGGGGATGCGGAGGGGCGCGCGCTGTTACAATAACGTTATTTTTGCCGCGCGCACCTTTGGGCTCATGCGGACGCGTCCAGTATAAACAAGGTTTAACGCTTTAACCAGCTCAGCCACAGTAACAGCTCATATTAGCCAGCTAAACTTTTACTACCCTGTTAGAAAAAATATATAGTTGCATAGTTTCATGTGGTTCTTCTCCCTCGCTGTATTATGGGTTTGCTATGTGGGGAGAAATGTGCTGGTTACGTTCGTGAGACAATCAACTAATTACTATTATTATATTTAGGGTGACCAGACGTCCCGTTTTTCCCGGGACAGCCCCGTATTTCCACTCTAATTTTAGTGTCCCGACTTATTCTGAAAAAATCATGTTTTGTCCCTTATTTCATCGTTAATATATATATATATATATTTATATATATTTTTTTTTATATATAATAGGTTTCGTTTCCGAGAGGCGAATATATATGTTACGTTCAAACCGTGTAGCGCGCGCATGACAGAGAGGGAGAGACCTTGTGTGTGTGTGCTAGTGTGCCTAATGAAGCGCATGTAAGACGCATTAATAGAGGGAATGCATTAACGTCACTTTCCCGCCGGAACACGCCCCCTCAGCCGGACTGAGTGGCAGAAGAGCTGCTGCGTGACTGGATTTAATAGGGGAAACTGCGAAAACGCAAGTAAAACAAACGATTATCAGTTTAAACTAAAGATTGGACTCAATATAGTGTTCCTTACAACTTACTAAAGATCCAGTGATCCATGGATATTAACATGCAGCCAGGAATCGTGTTTCCTGACATTTATATGTGCCTGATTTCGACACCCTGCAGGGAAATACATACAGCAAATTTGCCTGTGAATGCTTTATATAAATACAAAATAGGCAGGTCTAAATCCAGGTGATCACTTATCAATGTTATATATATCGTCATATCGTCTAGAGACTTAAAACTTGTGTAGTATTTTGCCAGTGTATATTTAAAAATGTCAAATTATACAGAATATACAGTGGTAAATATTTGATTGATGAGTTGTCACTGCAATATATAACAATACAATATATAGAGAATGATTTTACCACTAAATTCAGCATATTGACACAAAAAGGATAACTGCAAATCCACCTTTCGCTGCCTGCTAGATGTCGCTAAAAGTCACACACTGCACCTTTAAAGCTCACTAAAAATCTATACAAAGTTAAGAGTGTACAAAAAGTAACTATACATGTTGGTATCATTTAAAGTGTTTCAGTGTACCAGGTAATGGTCTCATTCTCCCAGCCACAATGAAAAGCTGAAAGAAGTTACAAAATATGAGAAATGTGGTGTGCCCTTTAAAAGTGTGCCCTCCCCCAGATCTTCCATTCAAACTACCTCCTGTATGTAAATCAGTATTCTTCTACAGGTACCAAGAACCCATTCAATTACAAATTCTGATCCCACAGTTGTGAACCCCTCAATAGGGGACCAAAATCTAATTATAATGACAGACACCACCATTTGGCAAGCATATTGAATTATCTGGGTTTATAAGGAAAACGGGCAAAAGGTAGGTAGACTTCCCACACGATCGCTGTGTGTAGTTTTTCGTTGCCAGGTAAATATTTCTTTAGTTCCTCAATTTCCGAATTGTTCTTGTTATATTTGATTGACCAATGATTTTATATGAATTGGATTTTTTAATGATTGTTCTATTACCAGGTCAATAAATTGTAAACATTTGATTTTATTCTGACTGACTCTAAAATTGTTTTCCCAAGCAGATTAAACAGATTCATATGTTCATTGAAGTCTGCTTCAATACTGACGACTAATGTTTGACATCAATTTAAGTGTACTTGTTTTGAAAAGACAAGTTATTTCCGTTTAGGGCAGCAAAAATGATGCTTGACCAACCTAAATCTGGGTGCGTCTGTTTTACCTCTGTTTTAATTTAATGTTAGGCTACTTAGATAAGTGTACGTGGGAAACCAAGGCATGGCCAATCAAAAGCTATTATAAAAGAAGAAAAGTTGGTTAACTTATATCTGTAGTAGTGGCCTTACCTCTGCTTTAAAGTATACGTTACTTTAAATTCAAAAGTATGCAAATTCATGGGGGATATAAAAGTATCTTTGATTGTGTAAACTCGAATGTGGCCGATCTCAGGTATGTATATAGCAATTACCTCTGTTTGATGATCAAAACTGACGAGATTGTGATCATGAGACCCATGTTAAAAACAGAACCTCTGTTTGATGATCAAAACTGACGAGATTGTGATCATGAGACCCACGTTAAAAACAGAACCTCTGAGCGTTTCCTAATCTGAACGGGGTTAAATACATAAAGAGTTAAAAAGAATAATCAAACATTCACTCATTTTTATTGATGCTCAGATATCATTAAAACATTTTTCATTTATGGAGTCAGATGAAATAATGAGGTACATATACATTTTCTCATATAATTTAATAATGTTGTGTTGCGTAAAAGGAAATACAGTAATGCGCAAAGACCCGTATTATTGGAAAACCTCCATTTGACCGATAAATGGGCTTACAGTATAGATGATGAATGATTTCTGTCGGTAATTTTCTTGTGCAATCGGATGATGCTTGCAACCCAAATACCCAGGAAACAAAAACATTACTAACGTTTGATTAAGTTATGAAAACATTATTTCTGAATATTCTTAGATTATTTGTTTTTTTCTTTGTTATGCGAAGGTTAAGAGAACATTCCATTTTTCTCATTTTACAAACATTTCTGGAATGTTACTTTTAAATGTTCTCTGAACATTCTGCAAAAAATGTTAGAAAACTGTCCATCTAAAACGTTTCAGAACGTTGCTTCAGAGGGTTGCTAATATTTTGAGAACATAATTGAGGACCTAAACATAAACTGGTAAGACTTTTCTTAAAAGGACAATGTGTAGTTTTTTATGTATTTAATATCTGACTTATCCTCATAAACAAAGAATTTATTATCTTTATATACAGGTGAGTGGGTAGGTCCACGGAGGCTTCCATGTTCCGCCATCTTGAAAAACTATAATAGCAGAGACGGTCAAAAAGTACCAGGCCAACGCGTTTCCACAACACGTTTTCGTTCAGAGCCAGCGTCATGTAAGTGAAAGCAGCGGAAACGGAGGAGCAGAGCAGTGAGAGGCGCTTGTCACTTTCCCGGCAAGTCAGTCAGTAATTCATACTGTAACATTCGTTTGTTCGTTGTGTCAAGTTGCATGTTTGTTTGAAGGAAAACTCGACGAAGTGCTATAAGAAGACATCCTGTCATAACTTTTTGCTACATAACAGCTACCGTAGATGCAACACGCATTTGAAAAAACAAGGCGCTGGAGAGCACAATTCTTTTGAATGCAAAATACAATTTCACCGCTAGATGGGAGAAATTTCTACACAATGTACCTTTAAAAGTTAGACTGACAACATTTCTTTTAAGACCAATAATCACTTTTTAATCAGTTGCATACAAATGTAGATTGGCATAATTTGATACTAAAAAGTAAGACTGAATGCCCCTTGACTAACTGCTGGTGGGTCACACTGTCTTAATGTCTATGTTTATTAAACTGGTAACTTTGAATAAACATTCTATTAACGATACTGTAAGAAAGTTTTTTCATAACATTGAAAGAACCTATTAGGGTATAGTCTAGTATTAGCGAACCATCTATCCTAAATTTTTTAAAAAAATGTTGATAGATCAGTAGTAGCCTAAATTACAAGAATGTGTTATATTACACTCAGTATTGGGTGTATTTAATTACTAAGTAATCGAATTACTGTAATTTGATTACTTTTCCCTTGAAAAAGTAAAATATGGGATTTCTCTTAATTTTTCTGTCATTTAATTACAGTTAGCAAATTCTGATCTAATTGCATTAAATACTGTATAGATGGACTATACAACAATTCTATGAAAAACAATAGTGGATTTAACATGAAATTTTTATGTTAAAATGTATGTATGTTAAAAGGACCATTCCAGGAAATTGGATTAGACAGATTGTGCGTGAGGTTGAGAGATACCGACTAGAGATAGTCGGGATCACCTCCACGCACACCTTGGGCTATGGAACCACACTCCTTGAGAGAGGATGGACTCTTTACCACTCTGGAGTTGCCCACGGTGAGAGGCGGCGGGCTGGTGTGGGTCTGCTTAAAGCCCCCCAGCTCAGCTGCCATGTGTTGGAGTTCACTCCGGTGAACGAGAGGGTCGCTTCCCTGCGCCTCCGGGTCGGGGATAGGTCTCACACTGTTGTGTGCGCCTACGGGCCAAACGGCAGTGCAGAGTACCCGGCCCTCTTGGCGTCTCTGGGAGGGGTACTGGAAAGTGCTCCGACTGGGGACTCCTTCGTTCTACTGGGGGACTTCAACGCCCACGTGGGCAGCGACAGTGAGACCTGGAGGGGCGTGATTGGGAGGAACTGCCCCCCTGATCTGAACCCGAGTGGTTGTCTGTTATTGGACTTCTGTGAGGGTCTGTTGGGAACATTTGGCTGAGTCCCCTTTCAGAGAGATCTTCAACTCCCACCTCCGGCAGAGCTTCGTCCAGATCCCGAGGGAGTCTGGAGATACTGAGTCCGAGTGGCCCATGTTCTCCACCTGACTGCTGTGGCCTTAAGGTCTCCGGTGCCTGTTGAGGCGGCAATCCCCGAACCCGGTGGTGGACACCGGAAGTAAGGGATGCCATAAAGCTGAAGAAGGAGTCCTATCGGGCCTGGCTGGCTTGTGGGACTCCTGAGGCAGCTGATGGGTACCAGCGGGCTAAGTAGACTGCAGCCCGGGTGGTTTTGGAGGCAAAAAATCGGGCTTGGGAGGAGTTCAGTGAGGCCATGGAGAAGGACTACCAGCTGGCCTCGAAGAGATTCTGGCAAACCATTCGGCGCCTCAGGAGGGGGAAGCAGTGCCCTACCAACACTGTTTACAGTGGAGATGGGCAGCTGTTGACCTCAACTCTGGATGTCGTCGGACGGTGGAAGGAATACTTTGAGGATCTCCTCAATCCCTTCCGACACGTCTTCCATTGAGGAAGCAGAGGCTGAGGGCTCAGAGCTGGACTCGTCCATCACCCAAGCTGAAGTCACCGAGGTGGTCAAGAAACTCCTCGGTGGCAAGGCACCGGGGGTGGATGAGAAGCGCCCTGAGTACCTCAAGTCTCTGGATGTTGTGGGGCTGTCTTGGCTGATACGCCTCTGCAGCATTGCGTGGCGGTCGGGGACAGTACCTTTGGCCTGGCAGACCGAGGTCGTGGTCCTTATTAAGAAGGGGGATCGGAGGGTGTGTTCCTACTACGGGGGGTTTACACTTCTCAGTCTCCCCGGGAAAGTCTAGACCAGGGTACTGGAGAGGAGAATACGGCCGATACTAGAACCTCTGATTCAGGAGGAACAGTGCGGTTTTCGTTCCGGTCGTGGAACACTGGACCACCTCTATACCCTCTCCAGGGTCCTGGAGATTTCATGGGAGTTTGCCCAACCAATCCACATGTGCTTTGTGGATTTGGAGAAGGCATTTGACTGTGTCCCTCGCAGCGTCCTGTGGAGGGTGCTCAGGGAGTATGGGGTCCGTGGCGCTTTGCTAAGGGCTGTCCAGTCCCTGTCCCGGAGCAGGAGCTTGGTTCGCTTTGCCGGCAGTAAGTCAGATTTGTTCCCGGTGCATGTTAGACTCCGGCAGGGCTGCCATTTGTCGCCGGTTCTGTTCATAATTTTTATGGACAGAATTTCTAGGCGCAGCCAGGGGCCGGAGGGTGTCAGCTTTGGGGTCAGCACAATTTCATCCCTGCTCTTTGCGGATGATGTTGTCATGCTGGCCCCATCAGACCAGGACCTTCAGCATGCACTGGAACGGTTTGAAGTCGAGTGTGAAGCGGCCGGGATGAGAATCAGCACCTCCAAATCCGAGGCCATGGTTCTCAGTCGGTAAAGGGTGGCTTGCCCAGTTCAGGTTGGTGGAGAGTTCCTGCCTCAAGTGGAGGAGTTCAAGTATCTTGGGGTCTTGTTCACGAGTGAGGGAAGGATGGAACGGGAGATTGACAGACGGATCGGTGCAGCTTCTGCAATAATGCAGTCGATATACCGGTCTGCCGTGGTGAAGAAAGAGCTGAGTCGCAAGGCGAAGCTCTCGATTGACAGATCACTCAACGTTCCTACTCTCACCCATGGTCATGAGCTGTGGGTCATGACCGAAAGGACAAGATCCCGGATACAGGCGGCCGAAATGAGCTTCCTCCGCAGGGTGGCGATCCCTTAGAGATGAGGTGAGAAGCTCGGTCACTCGGGAGGAGCTCAGGAGGACAGCTGAGGTGGCTCGGGCATCTGTTCCGGATGTCTCCTGGACGCCTTTCTGGGAAGGTGCTCCAGGTGCGTCCCACCGGGTGGAGGCCCGGGGAAGACCTAGGACACGCTATAGGGACTATGTCTCCCGGCTGGCCTGGCAACGCCTCGGGATCCCGCTGGAAGAGCTGGAGGAAGTGTCTAGGGAGAGGGAAGTCTGGGCATCTCTGCTTAGACTGCTGCCCCCGCAACCCGGCCCCGGATAAGCGGAAGAAGATGGATGGATGGATGGATGGATGGTTGAGGTTTGATATAGGATTTAGAAAGTAATAAGAAATCCAATACTTTTTAGAGTGAATAATTAGTGCAATGATTTAATTACACTGTTAAAGATGTAATTAGTCGCTAGTAATTAATTCCTGTTTTAGAGTAACTAACCCTACACTATACCTTTCGATATACAAACGGCCACCGAGAGGGTGTTACTTTGGTTACCTCCTCATACATTTAGTGCAAATGATCTAACATTCATGGTTACTAAAACATTTGAAAATGCTGTTAAACGTAAACCTGATTATATGGGGTAAAACATAGTTTTATGATTTTAACCTTTTGTTTTTCTTCCTTTTGTGAAAATTGCTAACGACCTTGTCAGTCGTTGAGTTGTAACAGATATGAAATGTAATTTAGTACTGATTATTTTTTACCCTTTTAATCCTTATGAAGAAGTCATTTAGAATAATGAGAAAGGAGAATATACATAAATGAATAGAAGAAAGCAATTTGATAGCAGAGGATTTATTGTGAACTACTAATCATTAACAAGGTCAATGGGAGTCATACGATTCTTGCAGCAACGATTTCCATGCTTAATTTCCACATTTCTTGTTCATGTTTCAAATACTTGAGGAAAAAAACAGACCATCTACATCAAATTTTTATTAGAACATAATTAAGAACACCGATAAGGGTTTGTGTTTTAAATTAAGCCAAACATGAAAACTAAATTTGCTAACAACAATGGTCTAAAACACTGATACCATACGACAGATGAAGTGATGTGAACGGCCAATAACTTATAAGGCCTTTCCTCTCAGAGGGCACCTACTGAAAAAAAATTACAAAATATAGAACTAGCACAAATAAAAACAGGTGGTGCCACAGAGCGTACTACTGTATTGTATTTTGGTTATGTGCAGTATAAAATCAACAGATTGGAAAGAAATTTCACATGTTTTTGACTGTCACCTTTCTATCATGCAAAACATCATAAACCTATTTCCTTCTGCATCTGAATAGCCACTATTAAATTAATCATGCATTCATAGGCAGGTGGGTTGTCATCTATAACTCAGCTGTTTGCAACAGAGTATAAAAAAAATTGTGGTGTCCATTTGCAGCACCCCTCATTTGGGATCCAGAGGTGGAGCTAGTCTGCTAAACAAGTCCAGGTGACACATGTTCCTGTAGTCCGTCTCAAATAATACCATACTGGGCGAGCTTGTGCAACTCCAGATGGCTAAACGCTTCCCATGGACACACCACAGTGATGTCTTTGCATGAAAGAAATTGGCAGATGAAGCTCAGTGATGAGCCAGACAGTGAGCAAAATCAGTTTGCAAGAGTAATGGGTTTAGCATAACACAACACAGTAATTTGAACACCACAAAAGCAACGACCCAAATGCTGTACTCACCAGTGCCAAGACCCTCCATTCCTGGGATCTCATCACCAAATCTAATGAAAGGAGAGAAGAAATGAATCCCAAAGTTAAGTATATTTCCTTATACAATGTTGAAAACAAAGATTCCAAAAGGAAGTTTTCACAGAACCATTTAGTTTTAAAAGAACCACAAATTTTTCTTAGTGTGAAGAACATTTTTAAAATACAAAGATTTTACACTGTTAAGAACCTTTTGTGGAATGAAAATTTTCTGTGGATGTCAAAGGTTCTTCACGGGAGACATGGATGCCCATTAGGAACCTTTATTTTTAAGACAGATTAAGTAGATTTCAATGTTGTGGCAGCAATCTGATCCAGGTTAACTCGGGCAAAGGGCCAGGATTACTCCACGGATTCTGAAAACACAAACTAACCTTCATTAAGAAATCTTTCTGAATGGTCTACTCGCATACTTAAGTTCACCTGGAGAGTTTGTCATGGGTTAGAGGGAACATATTTTTCATTCATGGCATATGCAGAGGATATGAATGAAAACTAAATCTTTAGGCATGTGCACACACAAGCATTCAAGCTGTCAACAACTTTGATATGACATGTTTCAAAGAATCTTTTAAAGATCTTTGCAAAGTGAGTTGCATATAGCAATTTTACTCAAAAATCTAAAATAATTGCAAATATCTCTTTTGTCAAAGAACGTCAGCATTGACTTTCCTTCGGGAAATAACAAAGTTGAGAATAAACAAACAATGACTTTATGTTAAAGTATTATAAATAGAAGAATGAGAATAATTTCTCAAAATTTAAATAATAGAAATTATGAAGTTTAATTTACTGTAAAATGTGTTTTTTATCAAATAGTTGTTCTATCTATTTATCTATATCCATCCATCCATCCATCGATAGATATTTATCAATACCATAACTTATAATAATTAATTTTGAAATGGTTATTGTTGCCCTACAGTATTCAACACTACATTAAAGTGAGAAAGACAACAGTATTATCTATACTTCATATGCACAGGGTTGCTGACGTTAAGTGTGGCATAAGCTGTGTTAAAAGACTAATGTACTTCAGGTTAAGTCCCTGACATTGTAAATGATGTTGAGCAGTGAGCACTATTAAGAAGATCATGTCACACAGAGACAGATAGATGTCAAATGTAGAACTAGTATTTGACAGTCATGTGGCTGAGAGCTTTAATACAAATGAGAAAGAACACCTGCTTCTTTCAGAGAAGAGGAGTTCAGGCCAACAGGTAAAATATCATCTCATGCAGCCTTTTCCAATTACATATGAACTGATGCAACTACAAAAAAGGGCAGACTTTTAAAGACAGCTTAAGGAAAAAGAGACCTCAAAGTCCTCCATTTCCAGTTCACAGCGTGATCTGGGTCTCCTTGAAAGTTATCTTCACTCTGAATTACCCACCATTCCCTGCAGGTATAGCTCCTAAAGCGTAGTTCAAAAAACAGTCAGTAGCCATACACTTTTATAAATACACATAAACAACGTTTAAAAAATATGAAATAATACAAACAGATATTAAACTCTAATCCAACAGGGGAAATGTAATTCAACATTTAAACAGAAGAGGGTGGTAAGAATCTTAATAAAAGATGATGCAATGAACTTGTCTAATAAAGAACAGTGGTTTGTCAGGGGCCTCAGCAATCTCACAAGGAGCCCAAAGCTTAGTATTAAATCTATCTTAATTAAAATGCTGCTATAAAAAACTTTTTTTTTTTTTAAAGGTCTATGCAAACTGAAGTCATAATCACAGCTGAGATCTCATTCAGACCATTTAATTCACACCACTGCAAAGTTGGTTTGTGCAGAAAAGATTTGAATATTGTATAGGACAATGAGGGAAACCAAAAGACTGAGAGCTGGTATTCTTTTCTAGAGGACAAAAACAGGTATGACTGATTGATAAACTCCATTAATTCCTTCTCTAGGCTACTGGAAAGCAAATCCAGCAATACCAGGATCTGTATATCAATTCATGCAAAGACTACAAGCTTAAAAGTCATTAAAAAACAAACAAACGTTGAATGCTACTACAAAGTATATGACCAAATCTTGACAAAGTCTAATGCAATAACTGACCAATTTTAACTGTCCAGATTTATTGTGTTATGCTAAATGATATATGCAAAATGTATATAGCCTATTGGTTAGGCTACTTCTCTTTTTTAATGTTTATATTTATTATGCACTGGCTGAAGATGCACTGCAATTTCATTGTATGATGTGCAATGACAATAAAGATTCTTAATAGCCTATCTTACACATTACAGGGCACAACAAATGCATAGGCTATGTAGGCCTATTATACTGTATGTTAATCATCATTTAATAATCGCATAACTTTACATTTAACATTCAGCATTTGTAGATATATTAGCCATATATTAAGACATGTATTTATTTTGTATTAAATTATATTCTATTCAAAGCAAATTGCATTCTAAAATTGTATTAAAGTCACAGTTAACGTTGTGACATTTTGAAGCAGGTTAGAGAAAAAGCACAGCTGTTTGCCGCAGGTATTGTTTTACAGAAACGTCGAAAATCCTGTCGAGGAATTTACAGACATGTTGAGACAAAGATGTCATATAGCCTAGCCTATTTTAGCAGATGAATTTTAGTAGGAGGCATCTTTAACTCAGATTGTGGCGCATATATTCCTGCAGAGACGCTGCACACTGGAATGTGCAGATTGACACTGCTCTGTCTTTCTTCATTTTAAGAAGAGTTCCTGTCATTATCTTGCTACTAATACGGAACATATAGTTGTACATCGGAATTTTAAAGAAAAGTTTGATAAATCTGTTTGATTACACAATATCAGATTCACAAAGCTAACGTTGCAGTAGGCTAGTTTGCTTTGCAGCACGTGCAACAACAGATTTGTCTTGTGATACTTTTTCGACATTTTACATTCTTTTGCCATTTTTATCAATGTGATATTCTTTTGCAAGTAGCTAAAAACATAAATAGCGATATTTACAAAACCGTAAAACAATTTTAAGTACTGGGCTGGTGTTTCTCTTAAAAGCTGTGTGTTAGTGTGAAACGTAGAGTTGTGATTGGCAAACTCTATTTCCTGGTACGCACATGATCTGAGAACACTCTTGAACATCCGCATCTACAGTTCTGCAAGACGAGACAAGGCGGTAAGACACGTTTACTTTATTACTTTACCATCTAACTTTGTTTTCACTGTTAGAACCGTTTTGTTTCGCTGTAGAATTGATACAAAGTTACATGCAAACAAAATTCATACAGATATTTTAAAGCTGGCCGCTAAAATTGAACTAAAAATCGTTTTCTTTTTTTCTTTGGAAGTAATGATTATATAGGTGATCTTTGTGATTTTCATTTTCTGAGTGACATTCTGAAATGGGAACACTGTCTTGAACTGTAGGAGGTTTGGAGTAACTTGCAGATTTAAACTTTATTCTAAAGATTTCAATTCACACAGTTCAAATTTATATGATTTAACTTCACTTTGACAGGAATGTGTGCTGCTGAATGGTATTAATTTCGGGCCACGATGATACTTTTGTGCTTTAATAATCTCACTTATGCCATAGTATTAGCCCCTGCCCCCATCCTCTAACTTTCTATGTACTTTTTTGGTAAAGCCGTATGTAACCACATCCTCTTTTAACGTAAGATCAAACTGAGATCCTGTTCTGACCGGCTCCTGTGTCCTCTATACACCACAGACACCTTACTGCGATCCTTTATCACTTTATGAATATTAAAAATTAGCAGAATGAGCAAATCATCAGATTTTTAAATGTTATGTGAGAGATGATGTACAGTACAGATAGTCTGTTATTATAAACAAAAAGATTCCAGTTGTATCACCCTAAACGGTGTTTAATGAATTATGACTAGAGACAGTCAAATATCCTTCTATTTATGCCATTAACACAATGGCCAATCAGAGGTTTTTAAGAGATGCGCTCAACAGTGACTTGGTACCGAAGTCGGTACTTTTGACAACACTAGATCTAAGTCAAGTCAAGTCACCTTAATTTAAATAGCGCTTTTAACAATATGGACTGTTTCAAAGCAGCTTTAGAGGCGATAATAGGAAATTAAAGTAACAGAGATTGTTTTGGCTTTACAGCAGCTCTAGAATAAAGTTATTTTTCAGCTAAAGTTAGTTTTGATTGATTCACTTCCATTGCAAAGATTATTAGTTATTAACTTAGGGGCCGCTTACACGAGACCGCTCTAACAGAAAACCCTAACACACTGCGAATCAAATCTGTGTATTAAAAAAGTTTTTTAAATTACCATATCACCAAGTATGTCAATATTTCACCTATTTTATTTCATTTAAATTGTTATAAATATCTCTTTTTGCCATTTGAGTTTAAGACCATGGTTAATTTTACTTGTGCATGAATGAGAAAGCTGAATTAAAGTGCTGGTGAATTTTCTCTGTTTTCAAAAAAAACACATCTTTTACACATTCTCGCATAGCAAGTGCTATATATGATGGTGTTTTTGAGTGTCTTTATAGCCAAACTGGTTTGCTTTCATCAGCACGAGGTGGTGTATTGCTATTTTATTGCAGCCTCTAGAGAATTCAGATGCGATTTGCTTTTTATTTTTTGAATGCTCATTTTGCATTGACATGGTTTAAGGGGCTGTAAAATGATTGGAAAATTCTTGCTATGCCTTTTAGCCTAATATTGATGAGTGTAGTAGATGACATATGTCAAGGTGCATCACTGAGCTGATAAATAGCCCATAAAAGCTAGCTTTGGAAATGATTTTCGAAGATACATTTTTTTCGTTTTATCTGAACAGCTAGCCTAACTCTGTTTTTTCCACACAAATAAACAAGTGTAGCCACTGGAGAAGCAGCCAAAAATATCACAATGCCTGACAGATCTGTAAAGAGGAAGCTGTGTATATTAACTGGCAGACCTCGACAAACAAGATCTCCTGTCTTTCGATCAAGACAACCCTTTCACTTCCTTCTTGAGGTGTTGTTCAGGCCTAGGCTTCCGCAGAACTTCCTGAGCTAGTGGAACAGATCTGAATTGCAAGTGAATGAGATTCAGAACAAGCCTCAATGAGGAACCATTCAGAAGTGTTTAAATTAATTAATTTAACTTTGTTGAGCAAAGTAGATCCAATTTGTGAGCACATTTAGACAATAGATAACAAGCTCCATTTTAAAAGAATGCCAGTGATGTACACCAACTGGTTGAAATTAGAAGCTTTTTGTTACTTCCTGTTTGTGCAACAGTTTCCAGTCATGCAGATCATATTTTTTTGTCAAAAGTGTGCATGCATGAATTTATCTTTAGTCTTTTATGATTTTTTTATTTTCTTTTTCTTTTTAAAGCAGCCCCCTCAAGAGTTTTCTTGACAGAAGTAGCCATTGTAAAAATCACAGGCTGCCAGGAACCAGTAGTCTTGTGCTTTCAGCTTAGGATAGTTTGATTGATCTGTTATGTAATTTGTCAAATTCCTTTTCATACCTGCTTGATTTTAACAACTGTCAGTCAGTCTGAACTCGAATCCCAGATTGGGCTAGCTGACACAATGTAAAGCCTACTTTGTCGGATAGAATAACCACAAATGAGATCTCTTTAATTTCTAAATTCTTTCTTAATTTAGCTCATCTTCAAACTCTGGGGTCGAGACTCAATGCCAAGAAAAGTGTTCTTTCTCAATTGTGGCAATTCGGGGTTGGCAGTTGCTTGAATGCTGCCAAATAGGCGTTTTTACGTTTCGCTTTGAAATCAAATCTTCCGCTATCATCTTGTCAGTTAGCTCACCTCACTTTTCTTGTGAGACAGCTTGCCTCACTCTTGTCACGTGATATATAAAATCTGTCTCCTGCTGCTGATCTGTGCTGTGACTTGCGTTTGAATTGAGCAGACACTATCATATTTTAAATGTAGTGTCTGTTCTCTAACTGAACTCAAATCATTTTATTACTATAAAAAATCAAAACGACAGTGGGGGGGCGGTGGCGCCGTGGGCAAGGGTTGTAATCGGTGTGAGGCTGAACATGTGTAACACCGACTATTGCAGCAAGCCTATTGGATGGTTGTGGTGACCATTTGTCCCACCCTCGCACCAGTAAACACGTAATCAGAGAAGAGGTGTCATGCAATAAGGAGGAGTAGTTTTTGATTTGATTATGAGGACAATTTAAAAAAATGTCCATGGATAAATATAATTTATAATAAATACTGTAATATTCCATAAAAAAAAGAATAATCAATTTTGAATTCATGTTGAAGTTCCCCCTTGCTTCTTTTCTCCTGAGATAAAAACCCCTGTAATCTCACATGTGTTTCTGCAAGTTTGGAGTCAAATATTCTGCTTAGATTTGCCAAACAACATTTTCAATCAAGAGTCAGAGATTTTAATATGAAAGCAAACATTTCTCATCAAATTCTTCTAATTATAAGGGTGGTATTAGTGAATAAAGTTAAAATTCATGATTTTTTTAAAATAACTTTAATTAGTTGAATGTTGTAGTTAGTTACCAGATGTTTATGTTATATTTTTTCATTTGCACGGGCACTTCAGTCTCACGCCCCCTTCATCTGCTCCATTTACATGTCAATCTGCACGTCTAATTTTCTTTTGGCTCTGCACACGAGAATGAATAATTAACTTCCTATGATTATGATACTTGTAAGTACACAAATGTCGCCTTTGTGCTAAGTAAACCTAATTTATAAAATGGATAGACTCTAAAGTCTGATTGGATTGGATGAGCCACATTCATAGCCGTTTTGCATGACCATCGTGACTTATTGCTTCATTATACTAAAAATAAATACTACATCAGATGCGATCCAATGTATCTTTACCTAGTTTACACATCAGATCATGTGCTGTATGTGCCATAGCTTTGCACAAGACATGCGATGAGATGCCGTAGTTGGTCGGCGCACGTAAACCAATGCCCTTACAAGTCTCGTGAAAAAGGCTTTGGCATTGCAGCACCCCTTAGCAAGATGCTACCAATGACAGAGCATCAAGGCCGTGTGAAATGCAGAGGCACGCCCAGTGTAACCTCCGACAGGTTCCTCTGACAGGACCATGACCCCTGAAAGAGATGACAGAACGACGTGCTGGAGTACTACAAACTGATAGAAATTCATCGTTGACCAGAGGGGAAAAAACAGTCTGCCCAGCATGTTGCCCCTGAAGAGAGAGAGAGAGAGAGAGAGAGAGAGAGAGAGAGAGAGAGAGAGAGAGTAAGAAACAAAGAGAGAGGGGAGATAAATGTGGAAACAATATGATAGTTGATATAAAATGGGGGATGGTAAGAATAATAATTGTCTCTAGAGAGCAGAAATGTGAAGACAGATAAATAGAACAGCGAATAAAGAGAACGGAGGGGAAAGGATACTGTGTGTGTGTGTGTGTGTGTGTGTGTGTGTGTGTGTGTGAGAGAGAGAGAGAGAGAGAGAGAGAGAGAGAGAGAGAGAGAGAGAGAGAGAGAGAGAGAGAGATGAGATCATCGCAGTCTCCTGTCTAATGAGTGATGGGGTTGGAAGGCGTGCTGAACTGAGGCGGAGGGTTTGCTTCTCATGCCGGTGGAATCAATAGCGTCTGCAGACCGGAATAACGTTCCCACATTACCGCCTCATTGCCAACACTTCAGCCACAGCCGGTGTTCCAGCACGGATTACACACATTTCATCTGTGCATTCGTTCATTCCCTTACTTTCTTTCTCTGTCTCCTACATACTGTCTCTCTCTTTCTCTATCTCTCTCTCTCTCTCTCTCTCTCTCCCTCTCTCTCTCTCTCTCTCTAGCCAACCCACACCCAGTGATTCTGTATCTTGGGGGTTTTTTTGTGGCGGTTGAAGGGATGCTGCTGTGAATTCTTTTTGGTTTAAATGTGTTTTTTGACACACATTTTCTGTATTACGGGAAGTGTGCTTTCTTGATTTTTATTTTTTTTGATTTTTTGGGGGGAAACGAGCTTACTCACAATGTTGGGCTTGGATGTTTGTGAATTTGGTGGACAGTTCCTTGAACTGCTCTGGTTAACAGTTTGCTACAGAGGTGAGGATGCATTTATGTTGTCTATTGTGAGATAAAAATGTTGAAAAGTTGAATAGAATGTACTAAAATTTACTTGAATGTATGCAGCTTAAATGCTCTTCAAACTCCACAGAAAGACCTCAGATGATCTGCCAATCTAATAGACCAGCCCTAAACCTTCAGCTGAAGTAGTTTAAAGCTTATTGTGAATGGCATTTATAAGTTGCAATGTATCCTAAAACCTATTTACATTTCAAACAGATTTTTTTAAAAGTCATACTGAATGGCCATTTTGTGTGACGACTTCCTTTGTGGAAATAGTCATTTTTATAGTTGGCATGTGATGCAGTTAAAACAAGTGAAGGTGGATTGATCAATATGTATTGATCGATCATTGTTGCTATCACAACATTGCTTTGTGTGTGTAATCATCATGTTGCTTGTAATTACATGACACAGATGTTGTTGATTCAGGGCTTCACTCTGCAGAGCTTCTGCTTACTGACACCAATCCAGTGTTCCTCACTCCCACTTTACCTCTTTATCTGTCTACCACTCTCTTAGTGTCTCCATTCACTTTGAAATCTTGGAAGTAATGATGTTTGACAAATGAACACCTGCTGCCTTTGTGTAAAGTGGAGAGTAAATGTACATATATGTGTGTGTGGGATGGTTTACATTGACATTATTTCAAATTCCTATACAGTATGTGGCTTCTCCATTAGCATTCCTATTAATCTCAATGGCAGTTGCTCAGATGACGCAGAGCCCCCTGGAACTATGTGATTTTGCTCACTTGTGTTCAGTTTTGCAGGTGTTTTGAGGCAGATATCTGACTAATCACTCTAGAGACAGGAAAAAAAAGTACCCCAAAAACAAATCTGCCACTGGTAAAACCTGTAATATAATATAATTAAATATCTAAAAAAATTGCAATCGTATGCATATGGTGTAGTTACCACATGTACCAACAGGGGCGAATGAAGCCATCCTAACCAGCTAATCCCAACCTGATCTCACGAGAAAGTGTTTTACTAAATTGGAATTGCGCACAAATTTGTATGATTTGAAAAGGAAGCATGAACCTGCACCCCTAACCCTAGCCCTCAGTAGGGCATTAGTAGGTTGTATGAAAACGTACAAATGAATGATTCCAGTTTAGCAAAATCTAAAATAATTACGAATTTTCACAATACTGTTGGATAAACCTTGAACCCTTTTATCTGACTCAAATCCGTTTAATTTTTTTGTAGTCTGAATGTCAAAATAGCACATGAAATCATATTAAATCCATAAGTGCAGATCCATAAATTTGATCAAAATCCGATATTTTGGAATGTTCCCCTTAGCCTGTATTGATACACCAGACTTTGGATCTGTCCCAAATGGCACACTTCATATGCACTTACGGTCTTGTAGACTTACAATGGCCGCTGTGTGCACGTAATCATGAAGTTCATGAGACTGTAGGGTATCCCATTTGTCATTTTAAGTTTCAGAGGGGTGCTAATGGTGATTTGCGGGTGAGATGCGCACTTTTGCCTGAAGCGAGATCCACACCAGACTTCTACCCTACAGTCAAAACGGCATTCCATCACGAAGGTGCGAATTCGTAGGAAGATCGTGAGTGTTTAGGGTGCCATTTAGGGCCGGGCATTTGACGGCACTGATTTGTGTGCAGTGTGAACAAAGCCAGAGTAGTTTGAGGCAGAGTGATTCCAGTGGAATCAATGGTGTTTAGAGAAGCCCCCCAAAAGCGGGCTCCAAGGGACGCACCGGTGCATGGGTTTCTCAGCTCTCTCTCTGCCGGATTGCAGGTGCAGACACGCTAAGACCCCATGTGGCCCAGCAGAGCTGCTTCACGACTCAAGCCTCAGCTGCTGCTGCGTTGTGATGGATGGCTGCACGTCAGAGACCTGACACATGTATAAAGGAGTAAATCAATTAGATTGCATGTAGGAGAAACAGAGATTTCAAAAGCTGATGTGTTTGTTGCTAATGTTTTTAAATTTATACTTATTTTTTTAAGTTTTTGACTATATTTAGATCTAGGTTTTCATTTACAGTCGTATAGTATTGTATAAGTGTATCTCTAGTGTATCTTTTAGAGTATTTAATCTGTGTGTTCAGCCATATTGTAGATTAAAATATATGTATTCTTGCTGCATTTTGTCTGTATATTACAGCCAAAACCTTCTGCGATAGTGTCAAATGACTTGCAGCGTTCTGTCTCTAAAACTGTTGAATTGTGCAGATTTCCGGCCTGCTGTGGTTTGTGTTTGTCACAAAGGATCAGAGTTTACTGATATAAATCACTCTCAACTCTGCTCTCAGTTTGATTAGCAGAGACTTTGACGTTGTTAAAGTAGTTTAGAAAGTGCAGGATGTGAGGGTTGCAGAACAGTTAAATTAAAAGTGTTAATTTACAGGGAGTATTAAGTCACAGCAGCTGCTGAATTGCCTTTCATTTTAGCGCAAACTGATCTCATAAGTGCAGGCAAGATATTCAGATTTTTATTTTTTTTACTGTAAAATTCCATACTTTGAAACATAAATGAACAGCAGAGCCACTAGCTGTGTTTCCATCCAAAGCTACGAATTTAACTTTTGCTCAAAATTGTAAAATCACATAAAACATTTGCAAATAAAGCAGTATTTCCATCCCATGTGTTCAAGACAAGTGTGCCGCACAAGCCCTGAAAAGTGAAGCCAAAGCGTCTCGATCACCCCCCGGTGACCGGTCCTAGTATAGCTCATAAACCCCGCCTCCCCATGTTATTCAACGGGACGGGACGTGAGGCCAAATAAACAATTAAATTACACTTCACATATCTTTTTTCCAAAGATAGTTTCTGTCATTTACTGTAGTTTTTATCATTGAAAAAATATAATTTTCATTGATTTCGTGGCTTTACTTCCTGCTCACTACTGCGCAGGTCTGGTCCCGAAATCACAACTGCGTAGACTCAAGTCCCAAGCAAGGGGGTAATCCATCAGCCGGAAACTGAAGCCTCGCTGGAGACTCCCATTCATTTTGGTGTCACTTTGACAGCGAATAACTTTACATCAGGCGTCCAAAGACTTTGTTTGTCCATTATTTATTTCTAAAGAAACACGACAATGTATAAAAGGCTCCATTACTTTGTATCTTACGTTATGGCCCCGTAGAAGCCGTTTTTGTTAAAAACAGGCTAAAGATTGCGTCATAACCATGCGACTTTATGTCGCACAATAGAGACATTACCACATAGACAGGAGGAGAAGCTCGCATGCAATCTTTTACTGTCTGCGAGGCAATAGGGGGGACATAGAGGCATAAAGTCAAGGGAGAAGCCCATAGATAGAGAGTCCATAAAAACAACAGTACAAAATATTTCTACAACATTTTTGAGGAAATGGGTGATTCAGATTTGTCTTGGCACAGCTACTAGAAGATGCACAACTGTCAGACTGTCGTCACGCTCAGTTTGAGCCTGTGCAGTCGCTCAGCCATCAGACAGGAAGTGCAATAATCGGGCTTCAGTCTTCTCCGTTGAAATCAATGGGGTCGCTGTGTCCATTTCTTTTACTGTCTATGGTCCCAAGATGTCAGCACCATATCGGGACAATGGCAGCTTCA
Source organism: Siphateles boraxobius (assembly GCF_051911475.1). Classification (NCBI taxonomy): domain Eukaryota; kingdom Metazoa; phylum Chordata; class Actinopteri; order Cypriniformes; family Leuciscidae; genus Siphateles; species Siphateles boraxobius. The sequence continues at coordinate 16,121,752 of NW_027509193.1, forward strand.
CTTCTCACCAATGGAAGAGAGCGAAGGGGCGTCGTCCATCTTTTTTTACAGTCTATGGTTCAAGAGAACAAAACCGTCACTTTATGGGAAATTGGCACAAAATATCTAATAAAAATGGATCTTTCTGTAATCGGGGAAGGAACTATGTTTTTTTCCCCCCTACATCGTAAATGTATTGCATTTCAGAGCGCACAGACGAAATGCAAAAAAACGCTTTCATGTTATCTTGCGTTCGGATGCCTGGTGTTTGAGAACGCAATGGTGTGAGACACTTCTGGTTGGTCCTTATACCAAATCATTTTGATGACAGACTTAAGCCTAGTCATTTTAGAATGATAAAACCAACATTTGAGATGCTGGGCAATGAAATTGTTCCGCTGGTTAGTCCAGTTATCCAATCACTTCCACTGTTGAGTTTTTTGTTGCGCATCGAGGGATTTAATTGGTAAATGTGTTCCCATCATAGTTTATGCGCGTGTCTTCTTATAGGATAAAAAATGTATCCCCCTTAATTGAGCGCGTAAGGTTTTTATGCACATTTTTAGAATTTATGCACATCGTTGCGTTTCCATCCAGCGTATTATTTTTTTTATGTGATATCCATAAATGCTCATAAAAATAGGTGGATGGAGACATAACTAGTGTTCTTATGGTTATTTTCTGCCATTTTTAGGGGCCGTTTTCACAACACCTTTATCAACCAAAAATGGAAAATGTGTTTTGGACGTTTATTTATACATGAAAACGCGATTCGAAGTTCTAGTTTTGAAAATGATACATTGCATGAAAATTACACATCGTCTCTGTGTAAAATGACAAATGTCAAAAAACGGTGACATCATGCACATGCGTATTACGTCTTCAGTCAATAGGCGCGTAGTAACATCGGCAACTAGTGGCCTGGCAGCATAATACAGCATTTGTAGTCATTTTCGTGGATCCGTGTGAACAGAGAGCGTTTTAACAAGGTTGTCGTCTGTACACGAAAAACGCAAAGGAAAAACTTTTCCATTTTTAGTACATGGTTGTCGCATAAAATTACTCTTTGACCCTCAGGGTTTCATCGCCCTTTGCAAGGTTTTTTAATCATTTTTTAGAAGAGTGAGGTTTGAATGGATTTTAGAAACCCTTGTGGGCCTTCCATTCATCTGCTGAAGGTCCATTGAATATTTGGGTGTACAGCTGTTGTGAGTTGAATATGAGAGACTGCAGTTTGTTAGCGCTGTTTGCTTGTTCACTCCACCTCATTAGCTGTGCACTGAAACCTGCAACGCGCCATCAGATGAAAACCAGCATGCTATCCATCACAATGTAGCCAGGCATTTAACTGCTTCTACTGATCAAGGCGGGTCAAAGCATGTTGCCTTTGAAGCTTGAGATGCTGCGGCACACATTTCACTAAGAAACTATATCTCCGAAGGGTGGGGGAAGGCAATTAAAAAAGCTCGTCAGATTCTTCAGTATCATTATTGCTATTAAACACAGCTGAGCAAGGGTAATTACTGTCATTCTTCTCTTTGCTAATAAAAACGACTTCTCACTAGTGGCCACTGCAAGAATGGCAGCATGTCTCCAGTGTTCTTTACAGAAGTGCTTCTCAATTGGTGGGTCATAATACAAACATGGTGCTGGTCGAACACAATCTCATGGCAATTCATACCTATTTTACGTTTTGGTGAATTAGTGTCTAGTAATTCCGTTCATATGATTTCGATAAGATCTCATTCATACGTGGGGCCATTTACACGACACCATTTTCAACTAAAAACTAAAAACTGTATATGTGTTTTGTTTCATTTACATGACAACGGCGTTTTAGGGGCCTGAAAACGCAAACTTTTTTATAAACGGGATTCAAAGTGCTAGATTTTAAAAAAGATATTTGTGACAAAAGTGACATCATGCGCAGGCCTGGCATGAATAATATAGTGGTTTTAGTTGTTTTCACGGATCCATGTGAACGGGGAACGTTTGACAAAATGTTGTTTATGGTTATATAAATTAACTTATCTGATTTTAAGGACGTTTTTAGCTTATGTTTGTACAATAAATACTTCAGCGCTTCAATCAGGATGCTGAGATGCGAATCCACTGATTTAAAGTTTTTCTATGAGGTGGTCTTTGTTACTTTCACTCTTTGAATCACATTATGAACGATTGCAACTAATTAGCTGTTAACTTGTGGATATTGAGAGGACATCAGCGACGTTTAATGATTTTATGTGGAATATTAATATGTATCTGATCACATTCCAGTTTTGAGTTGCCATCCTCATTATACAGAAAACATGCCCTTAAATGTATCTAAAGCCATCCTTAACTGCAATCCATCACAATATAGTTCATTTTGCTTGTAATTTGCAGTTAGAATCTTGGCTTTGGCTTATAGATAGGCCTATGCTTTAAATTGCCCAATTAGCCCAGTCATTTATTCAGTGTGACCATTGACCAGGCTTCCCTATTGTGAATCTCAGCTCAAGGGATTTGATTTGTGTATTCAGTATGCAAGATATTTAATTGGTGTGCATTTTTTTAGCAATATGTAAGCTTTAATTGCACAGGGATAATTAACTAAATAGCCTTATTATGCACAGGATATTGGTCCAAAGGACACTAGTGTCCAAAATGTGGCCACACTTGAGTAAAATATTGTAACACTGCAGTCAGTTCAGGCGTTTCCATTTTGCACAAGGGTTAGCTGTCGATTAATACACATTTATGCATAGCCAAATTTCCCCTTGCACACTTCATTACCACTTTCATCTGTACACATTCAGATTGTTTATTTCTCTGTAATTAGTAGGTTAATTGGCTAACTTTGTCTTCTGCAGCTGGAGTATGCCGTATGACTCAATTGCATTTTGCACCTGGAAATTGCACAAATCGTGCAGCCTCCTAAAAAACTATAATCTGACCTACATGTCCTTCCTAAAATTGTCTTCCTGGATAGTGTCTTTTATCCCCCACAGGTTCAGTTGATGTAGAGATACAGAATTCATTCCCGAACTTTCCAGCCTTTTTGTTGGAGGAAGTTGGCTACCCATTTTTATATACAGCAGCATATGAGTGTCATGATCCTCAAGCTAATGCTATCTGATGCAAAAAAAGATGGTGGTATATTTTTATTAGATGCTATGAGTGAAAATCGCTCTTATAAAACTAATGGTGTATTAGAGAATGACCCTCAAAACACCCTATTGATTCCATCAGATCAGATTTTATAGCCCCGTCCTTCCATTATTGCATTTGCCTTCACATTACAGCACTTAGGGTTTTTGTTCTCCTTTCATAAAGGTTCATAGTCTCTCTTGATAATCATTGAGGAGGATGTAAGCATGTTTCCATGGCTGCTGAAGAGCTGGCCTGAACAGCATGTACATAAAATCAGCCTGGAAAACATATCAACCTGGGTGGGGTATCTCTGTCTTTCTCCTTTTTTTAAATCCTAAATTGTGTTCAGGAACATCCATACTCTACGGAGTTTCACTTGTTCTCCCCCAGACTACTGAAAGCAATGTTGTCATTTTTTTTTGATTTTTTTTATTGTTGTGAGGACTATGAGATATGCTTCGTAAACTATTATCCAATGTAAAATTAATCTAGCATGAAAACTAGCTAGTTTTAAACACATTAAATGTCTGTACCCACCTTAAAATTATCAATTTTGGTTTTCTCTCCTCAGAAATCTAGAATGTCTCAACTGGATCCATTACTTTAATACATAAGTGCCATTTTAGTAAAAACTATCAGACTTGTCTTACAGGGTTGCAAAAACCTAAAACCTCAGAAACTGAATAGAAAATAAAACGGCCACTGTAATATTGAGTTCCACCTCTTGAGGTTGATAAATTATACTTTATGAAGGTTACGAGTTTTAGGCCCCATTTTGTTCTCTATTTGTAGAAAATGGCAGTATATTTCTATACAACACTTACACAGTACTGCTTCTCTAGGGGAGTTATGTGGACGATTTAGCTCTCTTAATTCATATGACAAATTGGGGTCCCTGATGTTGGCCTCCAGTTTTCTGGGTCTTTATTTTCCTCTGTTTCTCTGTGGAGCAATACCTCAGCTGTCTGCTTTCCAGTAATTATTAGCTGTTAGGCTGAAACACAATGTGTTGGTTTTGACAATGAAAACACGTTTTTCAATGTCTGACAAGTGGCTGAATTAATAAAAGCAATGATTTCTTTAACAGATCTGCTACAACAAGACCAGCTTATTATAATTAAACAGGAACAGCTCTTTTTGCTATGTATATTGTCAGACTGTGGGTATTTAGTTAGAAACTGTCTCTTAAATGAGCAGAATAAAAATGGAAATTTAATTATCAGCGTCGAAGATGAGTGTATTGTTCTGCTACGTGAGGATTACAACAGATGACTCTGAATATTAAAAGAGATGAGTGTTTAAATCTACTGTCTGTAGCAGTGTTAGCCAGTCTGAATTGGTTTGTGTTTCAAGCCTAAAAATGTGCAAGAGGAGGAAAGATGGCAGAAAATACATTCAGTCTGTCTTTTATCAGAGCATTACTCATCTGTAGAACCAAGAAATAATCACATTGAACATCACAAATCATGTAGTTTAAGAGTTCATATATTTCATATTAGATTTCTACACTAATTGTTCAATATCTGGCCCCTTTATGCTCTTACTAGATGCTCCAAACTTGATCGTGACTGGCCTACTGAAGTCCTTATCAAAACCAGTCTAGAAATGTGGACACTATAAAGTAATCTTTAGGTAAAGTTTTAGTCCGCTTTAGTCAGAATAAGCACAGAAATGTTATCATCTCATAACCATTTACTACACCTAAATTTTAAATTTACACCTAAACCTGAAATTTGAATGATAAACAAAAAAATTTTTTGTATGTATGACCAACAAGTATGTTGATCCAGGTATGTTGTGAAATCATGGTCATTTTGATATCTGCATGTGAATATGTTTATGAATGTTCTTTCAAACTTATTGAGAAGCAACAGAAAAACATTATTTGTAGCTTAAGACCATGGCTATCTAAAACCCTAAATTCCTGTTTTTCTTAGGCATAATGGCTGATAAAGAGAAAGATGTGCGAGTGGTTGAGGACGAAGATGAACCAGATCTGAACTACCAGCCCCCGGCTCAAAAAAGCCTGCAGGAGATCCAGGAACTGGACAAGGATGATGAAAGCCTGAACAAGTACAAGCAAACCCTCCTGGGCTCTGGACCTGTGGTGGCAGGTTAGTGTACCTCCACAAGAAAACGCATGTTGCCTATTGCATGTGCACACCATTTATTAATACTATATTAGGTTATAATTTATACACTGCCATTAAAAAATAGTTTTTAATAATCTGTTCATAAAATAATCCAGAAAAACAGGTATGATGGTTTCCTCAAAAATATTAAGCAGCACAACTGTTTTCAAAATTGATAATAATAAAAAATGTATCAGCTTATCAGAATGATTTCTGAAGGATCATGTGACACTGAAGACTGGAGTAATGATGATGAAAAAAAATCAGCTAAGCTACATCACAGGAATAAATTACTTCTTAAAATATATTCAAATAGAAACAGTTATTTTAAATTGTAATAATATTTTACAATATTTCTGTTTTACTGTATTTTTGATCAAATAAATGCAGACTTTTCTCAACATTTGAAGACATTTTTAGTGGATCACAGTCTCACCGAAAAACTTCTAAAAATGATTTGAATCTTATTGATATTTGGACCCACATATATAGATGCACACAAATAATGAATGTTGCAAAGAATCTCATCTTGTAGAGATTGCATTGTCTTCATGGTTAAAGCTGTAGCTCGGCTCTCCAGGGACGGCTCTCCCTTCTCCTCCTGCTGTCTAGACGGATTCAGATCCCCCGGGGGACTCCAGTCTTGGTTCAAAGGCCCCAAACAATATACTCTTAACTCAGGGGAAGAATGAGAAGGTGGCTATCACTTAGTCTGAAGAGCATAGCTTTGAACTGCTTTGTTGTTTAGAGAAACATGAAACATGAATTATGATTCCACTCCCTGCATAACGCTGGATAATTTGCATTTGATGTTCTGTCCCGCTGCATTAATTATAAGATCTGTTATTGTATTTCTCACTCAGTTATGGAGTGCAAAAGCTTTGTTTCTTTTCTGTTTCTCTTCATGATGAATTGTGTCTGTGATATTATGATCAAAGCCCAGCAATCCTAATTTCTTTTGCCACAGGGAAAATCCAAATATACACTTCCAATCCTTTAAGTGTGAACTGAAATACTTGCTGATGCAGTGTTCCTAAAGGCATATAAGGCAGATTAATTTCTTCTTGACTCACAGGGCTTAAAACGTTGGATTTAGATGCAAATTAATTTTCTGTTGAGAATTAATCAACTGCAGTAATTTATTTTCTATTTTTTCCCCATATTCTAAAGCCACTTGTGTGCCTAGGGTATTTACCTTGCAAGTCCTCCGATTCATAAATGATTCATCTTTGTTCTGTTGGTTATGGCCAGGTTAATAATAGCCTTTATTCAATATGCTGGAATGCAAACAGCAGGTTGCGCTGGTATTTTATAGCGTTTTGTGTTTCAGTATAATGACTGAAAGATCTGCTAACAGTCCTGAGATCATGATGACCAATCAGGGCAAGGCAAAAAAAAGTGGATCTTTTGCCTCTTGAGAACTATGATACATACCCTTCCTTATGTCCTCATTTCCTTTATTGTGTAATAAATGAAAATTGCAACATAATTTTCTCACCCTCATGTCGTTCACAATCTGTATGTTAAGATCATTACCAGTGTCATTTTAGTACTATTTATATATTATAATATATTTTTCTTTTATTAATTTTATATTTTTTATTATTATTTTATTATTCAATAATTTTGTATTTTTATATTTTCAGTTTTCATATTAATTTATAGTAATTTAATTATCTGCTTGTCATTTTTATTATGATTTTTAAAATATTAATTAGTTTTATTTAAATTTTATTTCAGTTTTAATTATTTATTTCCAGTTAGTAATTTTAGTGCTTAAACTAAAACATATTTCAGATAGTTGCTAAAGCCACATTTTTAATTTTATTAATCTAACAATAATCAGTACATTATTAAATTCTCCTTTTGTACTACATAGAGGAAAAAAATGTGGGTCACCACATTTTTTGGTGAACTCTCCCTTTACCACTTCTCTGAGGTTGAAAACACTGGAAATATGAAACGGGTTTGTCCTGACGTTCATTCATTTGCCATAAGATCTTCTCAGATATAATAGTGGGATTATGCCAGGGTGATCAGTCATGTTTGGTGCTTGCGGTCCCCAGTGCGCAGTTTTGCGAGTGAGCATGCCTGCGGCGGGTGGCAGCACTTGTAGCCTTCAGCGGATGATGAACTGTAGTTCCCACTTTTAAAACCAGCCCACCCTGTATCAATAACACTGCATCAATGAGACCCGTCCAACAATTTGTTATGTGCAGTTTTACACCACTAGCTCCCTGCAGAAACAATCATTTAGTGGAGTTAAGCGCCTAAATTGAACTAGTCATCTGCCCTGCATGCTTCATGGGCCAACTTCTATGATGTAGGGCCTATGGGAGTTCACATATCACTCTCACTCTGTATAAACTGCCTTTAAGTTGATTGTGCGTGTGCGCGTGCGCGCATGTGTGTGTTTCTGTGTGTGTGTGTGTCTGTCTGTGGGTGTGTGAGTGTGTGTGTGTCCTTTTTTCGTGGAGCTTGACAGGCATAGTCATAATGCTCTATGAAAAAATAATAATAGCATGCAGGTTTTGAATGGCAAGAGGGTGAATAATGACTGAATTTTAATTTTTGGGTGAATGGTTCCTTTAAAGGGGGGGGGGGGGGGGGGAGATCTATCACTGTTAAATGTGCTTAGACAGCATGCTGGGGTCACCTGCAGTGGATCTGTGTCCACCTAAACCCTGACAGGCCCGATATATTTCTGTAATGGCCAGAGCTCCTATGGACACAAGAAGCCTGGGAGGGAATGCATGGCGGCTTATTAGCAACAGTGATTGACAAGACTTTAAATGCCTCTTTATCTTATAATGAAGGTGATTATGTTTGTGAAATACAGTGTAGGTCTGTTTCAAAAGCCTTCTGAATTTTTGGCTCTTTCATGAGACAAAGGCTGTTCCAAAGATAGGCAACTTAATTATGCTGTCTTTTAAGTTAACTTTTTTTTACTCATTTTTATATATGTATTTTTAGAGTATCATCCCCTTAGCTTATCAACATGCTAACATTAAACTCAATTTAAATCAGTTTTACCCAATGCGTGTATGTATTTGTGTGTATTTTTTTATACGTATTCGAAGTATCGTCTCATTAGCTTAGCAACATGTTAACGTCAAACTCAATCAGTTTTACTCAATCTGTGTGTTATTTTTTATATTTTCAGGAGTTATTTGAGAATCATCTCGTTAGCTTAGCAACTGGCAATCTGTTTTCTGTGAGGAAATTCGTGTGGTGCCTATATAGTGTCACCTCAAAGTCACTAACGAGGTTCCATGACCGTTAGTTAGAATGCTAAGTAGGCAGTAGGCATTAAGTCGGCTCACTAGGTTTTGGAATACAGCTTTTTATATTGACGACACATAAAATAATGGAAGTGAGTGTGAATTGTATGACTGGAGAAACCTGTCTTTCCACAAACCTGAATTGTTTGATGATGTTCATCTGCTGATATCTGAGATGATTAATGCGTCTTATTTACACACTGACTTGCCAGTGCGTTGCAGGTGCACATAAAAGCCCCATTTCCCCTCCCCATTTTTCCTCTATTTAGTCCAGTCTAAGTATACCCTCTGGCCTGAGACACATGCTGAATGTGTGGATGAATTGGCTTGGAGAATGATACTTCAAATTGTGTGGAAGATGTGTGCTATTACTTTTTTTTTAAGCGATCACACTTAAAGTCCCAATTTTGTGATGGAGAACTTGGTACAGGCAAGCACCACTCACATTTGCTCCAGAACCGTTATTAACCAGCAAATCATTTTGGTCTAAAAGCTTCACTGCATGCTGAGAATATTAAACCCAGTAAACACTGGTTGCCTATTCCTTATTGTGTATGCACTTGGGAAAAAAGGCTATTCTGATGGGTTTATCCTGTAGGTACAGTAGTTAACGTATGCTTCAATGATAAATGTAGAGGAGACATTTTGCTGTTTCTCATCTGTTTTATTTATTGCATTTCAGATCCCACCATTCCTAATGTTCAGGTGACCCGGCTGACTCTGATGTGTGACCAGGCCCCTGGACCCATCACCATGGACCTGACAGGTGAGTCTTACAAGACAATTGTACTAGTCAACAAGTGTAAACATAATCCACTTCATTTAAAATGAGAGCTGTCAGCTAATTCAATATCATTTTATTTATTTAGATTAATCAGATATACTAATACTTACTGTGACAATCCCTCAAATGGGGTTGTTTTATTTTATTTTATCTGTTTTACTGTAATACATTATTTTTATTATTTTGCACAGATTATTTTTTATATGATTAATTGTACTAAAATAATACTACATTGACTTATTTATATACTATTATATTATTTATTAATATTTTCAATTAGCTCCTATTTTTTATATTTTCAGTTTTTATTTACAACTAATTTGTTTAGTTATTTTAAAAAAAAATGTAATATCTATATTTGATTATATTTAAGCTTTATTTCAATTAATGAAAATTATTTGTATTAGTTTTAGTTTAATTTAACGACACAATACAATTTACTTTATTGTTCCCTTAGAGAATTTTTTCTTGGGCTCAGTGTATGCTGCATTTCACACAATAAATAAATAAATAAATAAATCGCATTTAACAGTCCAATAGTCCAGTTATGTGAGCAATAACAAAAACAACACTGATAACCCTATTTAAAATCCAAAGCATTCAACTTATATATTTTTTGTGCGATTAACGGTAGGATAATAGTCATGTGGGTTGAGGTAAGTGGGATGAATCTGTGATCTGTGGTTTTGTCCACACAAAGGCTGCTGATCAAGAGCTGGGAGGGCAGTTGCTTAGTTGACACTATTGACAGAGCCTCAGTAGCTCTGCACTGCATCCTAATGCTTCACCTCCCCTGCCTTCAGAGGGACGATGATGTCATTCCTTACACTGCCAGCCAATGTCATGCAAGCAGGCAGGAGATGGAGATCTGCAACACAATTCAACATACACTACTGTATGTAACCATGTACCCGCCCTCGATACACTAGAGGGGACTGTCAGGTCTTTTGACGGTCAGAGCAGGTTTCTGCCTTTGCCCTCAGCTGGTTCAATAGTGTTTTTTTTCTCTTTAACAACGGGAATACGGCAAAAGGTCACCTCGTTGCTAGGCAACAGGATGATTCTGGGCTGTTTAAATCAGAGATTTAAAGTAAGAAGCCCTTTTCAGATATAAAATCTGTAACATCATTCATACACAGTGTCAAACCTATATGGAGCAGCACATTTCCTCTTTTAGAACAAAACCAGAAATGACTTGCGGTTTGACTTGGTACAGGAAGGCGTTACCCTCTTAACACAGACTACATTGTTGCGCTTTTGTGTGTGGACTTCCTGTTTAGCAACTTTTATTCTTAAATTACCTCTGCACTGAAATAAAAGGAACAAAACAATTTATTTATTGGTTAATTTCTTTATTGGATGCCTGATGGCTGGTTAATGGTTATTATAGACTTAAAACTCGTGTACTATGTAACTCATAAATCTATGTAACTCAAGACAAAGGGTTATTTTTTGGTCATAGTTGATGTTACGTTCAGTTCATTATTTTTCTTATTTTGTGTAAAAAAATGTCTGTCTCTTATATCTCGTTTATTAATTCTGGTTATTAATTGTTGTCAAAACTGCCAAGAGTTTTTTTTTCTAGTAATGATATTCTCTTACAGTGTGATCCAGATAATAACAAAAGTTTGGGGTCAATAATTTGTTTTTAGGAAATTTATGTTTTTATAGCAAGGACACATTAAATTGATCAAAATTAGATAGTTGAGTCATTTATAATGTAACAAAACTTTGTTCATCAGAGTCAAAAAACAACTTCTAAACTTAAGCAGCACAACCATTTTCAACTAAAACTAATAAGAAAATTTCTTGAGCAGCAAATCATCATATCAGAATGATTTCTGAAGGATAATACATTTGAAAATAAATTACAATTTCAAATAAATTGTAATAATATTCCACAATATTACGGTTCTTACTGTATTTATGCAGCCTTGGTGAGTATAAGACTCCTCCTTCAAAAGCATAAAAAGTCTGTCTTACCCCAAACTTTTGAATGGTATATTAAATAAATAAAATGTTTTTTAAACATTTAAAAACATAGTTTTTGCACTGAAATACCGTGCTGCAGCTGTAAATTCATTCCAATTCATGAATATAGAGTGAACACTTCACTATACAAGAACCTGCAGACAAACAGCATAAAATATAATTCCATGAGCTGTAAACAGGAGCACATTAGAGATCTGTGATCAGGAACGCAGATGTGCCAGAGTCCTGCTGTGAGTGACAGCCGAGCGTGGCACCTCACTGTGGGACGTCCACTGGGATGGAACGAGCTAACCAGACTGAGTTTTTGATGGATGTGGAGGAAAAAGACTGTAACAGTTAGTGGTGGATGAAGGTGGGGAGCAGAACCTGACTCTACTCAAGACTCGAATAGCACTCAGCGTGACAGCAGAAGTTCTGCTCTGCTGACGTTCAGATTAGAGCAGCAGGAAGCCAGACCTTATCATGCTGCTCTTAATTGAATCCGAATAGTCCATATCTGAGCAGTTGAATATTGTGCAGTGTTCGTTGCATCCCCTCTTGAGAGAGATGTGAATAAAGCATAGAGGATGCACTCTTAACCCAGTCCGCACTCTAAAAAAAAACGTACAAATATACAGTACTGTGCAAAAGTCTTAAGCGGGGGACACATTTAACGACTGAATGGACGATTATAAATGAAATTTGATACTTACGACTGATCATGCCCAAATGCGCCGGTTCAGAGACAGTTGCGTTCAGTCGGTATTTAAAATCTGCTCCAGTCATTGGAAACAGTCTGTAAGTGTGTTCAGTTCAGTCTTAGAATGTTCCCGTAAGTATGTCCCGGCATTAGGCACATTAGGCACGTTAGTATTTTCACCCCAAAAAAATGGTTTTAAGCCAGTTAATTGTATCTTTTGCTGTAGTGTGTCAGTAGGAAATATCAGTTTACATTTCCAAACATTAATTTTGCCATTAATTGTAATTGTCTGACAACAGCCGGTGCTCCTCACGGAGATCTGATCTCACCATCATCAAGTCTGTCTGTGATTACATGAAGAAACAGAAAAAACTGAGACAAACTAAACCCAAAAGAACTGCGTCAACGTTTCCAAGACGCTTGAAGAAACCTGACTGTGAATGCGAATGATCGAATGTGTGTTTATTCTCAACAACTCGTAACGCAACGAGTTCATTCTCAAAGTATAATGAGTTAATTCTCAGCAATTTATTTAACCTTTTTTTTAAAAACACAAGTTTATTCTCAAAGTATACGTTTATTTAACGTATTTTTTCTCAAAACACGACTTTATTCTTGAAATTTAACGAGTTTATTCTCAATGTTGTATTTCGAGTTTTATAATCTCGCATTAAAATGACTTTAAAAGAGAGACAGTTTTTTATTATTATTATTACTTGGCCTTAACCCTCTTCTGTAGGAAACGTATCTTTTAGTAAAGGGAGATTCAGTGAGTTATGTTGATGGTGATGAGGTGTCTGTGTTGAACGCTGCAGCAGTGGGAGTGAGGGTGGAACGGGCTGCTCTTATTCTCACCTCTTGCCAGATTGCAGCTCCTCCAGACTGCTAGAGCCTTATTATCCATCTCCATCTTCGCTCTCTCATTGCTGTCTGGGAGTCATACAAACGACATAGTAGCTACAACAACTTCAGCAAACTGTGTTCACAACCAACCAAGTCCTTCTGAATCTGTAAGTGCTGGGAAGGAAAGAACACACATCTACACACACACATATACATATGTGTTTGTCTGTGTGCGCGTCTTCGTTGTTGGGACCAAATGTCACTTCCTATAAGGATAGTAAAACCTGAATGTTTTTCTTTTTGAAAATGTTAAAATAATACAGAAAGTTTTCTGTGATGGGTAGGGAGGGTTAGGTGATAAAATATAGTTTGTAAATTATAAAAATCATTATGTCTATGAAGTGTCCCTGGCCCAGTGCCATAAGGGGGCATCGACCCCTAAGATCGGATTTGTGCCCCTCAGTTTCAGTTTGTGCCCTCTCCCCGTTGGACTGCGATGGCCCCCTCGATTTCAATTAGAATTATAAATGTCCCCCAGGTCATGCGTCCTGGCTCTGAAAAATCCACATAAATCATGGAAACCCAACTTGTTTGTGTGTACACTACCAAACAAACGTCTGTGGTTAGGATGTTTTTTTTTGTAGTCAAAAGTTTTTCGTAGTTACTGTCATTTGACAGTATTATGGTTTCCACAAAAATATTAAGCCACACAACTGTTTTAACATGAATAATAATAAGAAACATTTCTTGAGCAGCAAGTCAGTGTATCAGAATGATTTCTGAAAGATCATGTGACACTGAAGACTGGAGTAATGATGCTGAAAATTCAGCTTTACCATCACAGGAATTACATTTCAAAATAAATTCACATAGAAAATAGTTATTTTAAATTGTAATAATGTCTCATGATATTACTGTTTCACTGTATTTTTTGCTAAAAAAAAATGCAGCCTTGTTGAGCATAAACAATTTCTTTCAAAAACATCCGCAAACTTTTGAACAGTAGTGTAAATGTGTGTATATGTAATGTGTGCGGACAATCTAATTTGCATGTAAGTGGAGCTAATCGGCATTTCATAAGGAGATCACACACCCCACGTTTTAACTCTCACTGTCGCAGACATGGACTAATCCTCTTGTCCAATCAGGATTATTTTATTACAGTGATTATCAGAGCTAGATTTAGTCAATTACAGATAAGGAATTTTCATCTTTGTGATGTAGAAAAGGTTTAGAGAGGGTTTGATGCCGCTTCTGTTATATTGACATTGACATCACACGTCAGCACATGCAGAGAATCCACTTCAAGATGGAGAATCTCCAAGCCGAGGTCCAGTTCCACTAGAATGATAAAGCTAAAATAGTTCTTAATACTATATTAATACTAAAAATAGTATTAATGTTAAGGACACTAATAAACACAGTCTGGCATTTGGCATCATGTGAATGGGCCAAAAATCATCATTAATGTTGTTCATTGTATCAATCTCCGATTTCTCCTTCCTCCCTGGTCTCTTTCAGTATCCATTACAAAGCACTTAGGGCAGATTCAAGGGATAAATTGATAACGCAGCAGTTGCACTTTTGTAAGGAAGCTCTTTGCATTGAACTCATTTGAACTACAAGAAAAATGCGACCTGCAACATAAAAGTCTCGCATTTACAAATATGATATTGATTTTTGTTATATTTCTTTAAAATTGTGATTATAACCAGTGTTGGGGAAATTTAGTTTTAAAAGTAATTTTAACATTACAATATTGCGTTACTCCCTGAAATGTAATTAGTTGCATTACGTTACTTTTATGAAAAGTAATGAGTTGCATTATTTTTGTTATTTTTTCCCACCTGGGCTGGGCTTGTTTGTATGTTTTTTAATGACAAAAAAAGTTATATTTTGGCAAATGTAAAGAACCTTACACACCAGAAGTGAAATGTAGAAGTTTAACGCTGAATGAAATGCAAATCCACTCCTGTACAGTAGAGGTTGCAACTCAGAAAAACCTTTTGTCTGTGCTGCTATTCTGAATTGCAAAAAATATATATGGTGCACCTTTCTCCTGATTTCATTCAACATGGGGACAGGAGAGGTGTCAGAGAGAGCTCAGCGCGCTACAACTGAAGAAAACGCATGCAAATAGAAAAACACCCGCACATTAATAAAACATCTTCATCAGTTTCACAACACATATGTGCTCCAAATAGTCACTACACAACCAAATACAGAAACGTGCTGCAAATAGCACAGACCACAACAGAAACGTTTCCAAGTGACCCCAATAAGTGACGAATCCGGCTAGGACATGCTTATGGCTCAAAGTTTACTTTTTTATTTATTTAACTTTTTTTTTGTTTTTTGTTTTTTGGGCAAAACATACAGAGATGACATGTTTATGACAATATATACAATATACAAAATGTGTTAACAATATGTTCAATGTCATCAGAATACAAATGAGAAAAGAAGAGTTAACAAAGAGCTGAAAAAAAGATAGAGAAAAAGAACACAAGGGTAATATATTAATCAGTTACATTGTACACATTTTTTCATGTTATGTTTAAATAAGTTTTATAAGAAATGTTATGTAATGCAGAGTCCAAAGAAGAGAAGTTTTAAAGTTGAGACACTCAATCACAGATATATATATTTAAAAACTTTTTTGAATAAAATTTATATTTATTTGCAACAGTTATGTTAACAGCAATAATATAAGATATTTCTGGTAATAACAGCTCTTCAGTTGATGGACACGGTGCTGCGTTGTCATGGGAACATCCCAGGTGAAAATAATGAGGAAATGACGTTGTCTTTCATTGCTCCCTTCATCAAGTGCGTTCCAAACGGCTACATAATGGCCCACAAGTGCCCTGCTCACTCCAAAGTCCCCACTTCAAGGGCTCTGCCCTTCGAAGGGAGTAGGGCATAAAGATGCTCACGAGCAGTAAGCACGCCCAGCCGGTTTCGTCACTTATTGGGGTCCTCTGGAAACATTTCCGTTGTGGTCTGTGCTATCTGTATTTGGTTGTGTTGTGAGTATTTGGAGCACACATGTGTTGTGAAACTGATGAAGATGTTTTATTAATTTGCGGGGTTTTTTCTATTTGCATATGTTTTCTTCAGTTACAGCGCACTGAGCTCTCTCGACCACGGTAGAAAAGGTCCTGGCGTTACTTATTTGAAAAAGTAACTCCGATATTTTGTTGTAAATATAAAAGTAATGTGTTACATTTGAAAAAAAGTCAACTGATTATGTAACTCTCGTTACCCCCGAACACTGATTATAACAATGCACAATTCCAATTTCACTCTGGCTGATGTGCTTTTTTTTTTTTTTTTTTTTTTTTTTTTTTACACAGGTGACCTCGATGTTTTGAAGACGAAGAACTTCACCATGAAGGAGGGAGTGGACTACAGGGTGAAAATCCACTTTAAGGTAAAGCTGAACCCAAGCTTCTGCAGCCTCAGAGCATGTAGATATGAAATGCAAGGCTAGAAGTGGATAGATTGTTTATTTCCTGTCTTGACCAGGCCAGCACTATGAAGAACATACAGAAATACACACAGACACTCTTTCCCAGGCTAAAATTTCCTAAAAATAGCACACTTAAAATATTTGTAAGCAGAAAGTGGTTTTGTGTATTTTTTTTTGCTTCGCAGTATGGGCTTTGCTTCGCAGTATGGGCGATGTTAAAATGTTTTTGTTTTGTTACAGTTTTCTGTGATTTTTCTAGAATCACTGTGAGTCGTACCAGATCATGTTCCGTAAACTACCGTTCTTCCCAAAATCCCTTAGTATCCAACTATATCCTTCTACCCCATGATTAATCAGGAAAGAAGTGCCTGATTTAGCTTGAGACAGAAGATAGTGTAAAATATAGCATTATACAGTAGTTCATGTCTAAATACACTAAAATACACAGTGACTTAATTTCAGTGCAAATTCCAGGTATTCCCTGAAGTGAATTCCTAAATGTTCAAGGATCTAACAGGACCTCTGCTGGTGACTGTGAGAATGAAAATGATATGTTAAATTAATATTTATTCTAATTCATCCCATCTGTTCCCATTAGGTCAACAAGGACATTGTGTCTGGACTGAAATATGTGCATCTGACCTACAGGAAAGGACTCAGAGGTAAGAGCATCTGTATTCATGAATTTAAATGTTGGCCTTGCTTGGTGCTGGGAATGTGTTTGAGTCAAGGGTGTATGTGTATCTTTAAACACACCTGTTTTAATGTGTGTTATCTAAATAAACATCTTACATTCCCATTTTAATGATAATGATGATGATGATAAACATATTTTACTTATATTTATACATATTATGTTTTTGGCAAAATCTTGAGATGATTTAGTCCAACTGCTCAGATTATCTGAGATAACTCTTTGAGTTGATCTCATATTATATAAACAGGAAACTTTCGATGATGTGTCATTCAGTGTTAATGTTTGTTAAAGCGTTTATAGATTTGTCAACAATAAAGAAAACTGTGTCATGACAATAATTAAAAATTTGGAATTAAAAACTTGTTGATTTTAAATATGACAAGAAAAAAATAACATCACAATATATAATATTAACAATATCAGTCATAGTCAATAATCTCGATGATTGACCCGCATGAGGTGTGACACAATTCAATTAAATTTATTAATTCAAACATAATGGAAATAAATTTAAAAAAATCTTTATTAATAGGCATATTTAAAACGGTTTATTTAATTTGTTTAAAAAGTATTAATAATAAAATCATTAAACATTACTAAATCATTTTTAAAAACGAATAAATTGACAAAAGTTTATTTGCATTTTTTGCATCATTTTGCCAAAAGCTTTTCTCTATCCATTTGCCTGTCAGGTTAAAAAATGCCATTGGCCAGTTTACTTGTGGGGGAAACCAATCAATCAGCTTTTGACCAATCAGTGTGGCTGAATCGCGCTTGTGTCGAAGAATCAGGAGTCAGGATCTATTGAAGAGAACTTGTGCGATGCAGAAACTCTTACAAAGCTATAAAACAAAACTCCTTTTTGATCTATTAATGTATCTCTCTCTTACTGTATGCAATCTCACTGTTTGAAGCCCCTGTAATAGGAAATCAATGTGTGCTGTCATAAATAATTAAGCGAGGCGTCTTTTTATAGGATAAGGACACGCAATCTCATGAATAATTAAGAGACACCCAATGAGTCATCGATGTACTATAGTACGAGAAAACGTCACATCCTGACGTTGACACAAAGACGAAATTAAACTCAGAAGTTGAAAAATGTACTCGTTTTCTCCTACGATCAAAACTAATGGATGGTAACATTGACTTCTATGATGTTCAACACGCATAACTGTTAAAATCTCAGAAAATTTGGTTTAGGGTATCATGACCCTTTAAAAGCCACCCTCAAGTTTATATCTCACAATTCTACGAAAAAAGTCAGAATTGCACGTTATAAACTCGTAGTTCTGAAAAAATACATTCAGTTTTTTTTTCTCTGAATTTTTAGAGATAAACTTGCAATTGTGAGTTATAAAGTCAGAATTGTGAGATATAAATTCAAAACTCTGAGAAATTGATGTAAGATGGACTGTCATGCTGTTTTGCAATTAGATTTCAAATGAATGAACATCACACATAATGTCTACTAAATTTAAAAGATATTTTCTTTTTTCCCTGTAGTGGATAAGGCAGTGTACATGGTGGGCAGCTACGGGCCGAGAGCCGAGGAGCATGAGTTTATGACCCCGGTGGAGGAGGCTCCGAAGGGCATGATCGTTCGGGGAAGCTACCACATCAAATCCTACTTCACAGATGATGACAAGACAGACCATCTGTCGTGGGAGTGGAACCTGTATATCAAAAAAGAGTGGGACAGTGGAGAGTAAAGAGGTTCTCCTCTGTCTCTCTCTCCCAGATGCATAGCAAAATACCCAATTTATGATTACTGTTTAAAACAGAGGACTAGGCTAGGTAGATATGCAGCTGGAGTTGACTTTGCAAATGGTTAAATAACAATTAGTCATATAACGAAAATCTTAAAATAATGAAGACATTCTTACATATTAAGTGTATTCAACGGTGAGGACAAACAGTGATTGGCAGGGTATTAGAGGCGACTTAGTACTTTGTAATAGATATAACAACGGTATAATCAACAAATGAAATTCCTCATGCCTGTACTCTCAGGTTAGTGTAAACTGTAAATGTAAATATTACAATGTCTGTATTCTTGCAATGCATTTAGAGTTCTTTACAGAGCCCATGACCAGATCAGTGCATGCTTGGATGTGAAGCCATCGTGTCTGCTATGGCTAATGTCTTGTATTGATGATGTAATCAGCCTGCTGTTAACTGATAAATACATGTGTAGGAAGTGGTTTGTACTAAGTGTTGCTTGTCCAAAAGGTATTTCTGAGCATTAAACCCCTGCAAAAAATACCAACTTTGACTAGTATGAAGTTGTTCGCCAGGAAAACTTAGCTGGTCAAACAGCATTTCTGTTGAAGCTGGTTCACTTGTCTACCTGTTAGTCTAGTTAAGAAGCCCGATTGGCACACCAGGCTAAACATTTGTAGGTCTTTTCAGCTGGGAACCCACCATCACTGGAGCCCATAGTCAAGCACCCTCCTCATTCCCTGAAATGGTTCAAAATCTGTTCATCTCTGTCCAGGTGTCTGTAACTGTCCTCCATCTAGCTTTGATATTAGATTGTCTATGATTTTTTTTTTTTTTGACATTCCAAAATAAATACATTTTATATGCCTGCTGATACTGTTACCTTACACTTCCGTCTCCATCTCTGATGTTATTATCTGACGTGTGCATATCTTGATTTCTCTTGAACAATTATCTACTGCGCTATAATATTCAGATATATCGCAGAATATTCAGAAATACTCTGTGGAAATGATCAGAATAAGATTTCTTGAAGAAAGGTAACAAATGCCACAGGAAATGTAGAACTTGCATGTGCATTTTGTAATGCCTTTATGAGGGAGGCAAATGCTAAATAATCAGTAACTGTGAGCTAGTTACCAATAGGAAGACAAATAAGAGAGCACCCAAATGATTAGCGGAGGTTTTTTTGTGAATTGTCATTTTTGATAACCGCGTGACTCTACAGTCAAAATGTGATTATAAGATGTATTTGATCAAATGGAAATCCTCAAACTTTTTCAAAATATACGCACATGATGTATATTTTCTCAAATTCATATTGTGACTGATAATGCAATTGTCCTCACAACTGGATGTTATCATTAGTCTTGTAGTCTGTATTGCATGATGCTCCGTTTTTAAAAACATGTTAATTAGGGTTCATTGTGATGTAATGTCGGCTGCAGTAAGATTTAGTCAGGGCATTTTTTCAGCTGACTGATTCATTTGCTAAAAATAGATTATATTGCTTCTGAATTGTCATACCTTTTCATCTTGTACTTTTAAATAAAGTTTGGATTGTCCCTATTTGTAATATTGTTTCAAATGTTTTAGTTTAGTTCATGTACTATGATTAGGCACATTAAGTCAATTTCTCAAATGAACAACACGTCCATTTAGCAGCAATGGCTGGCAGTGAACAGTTGCTTCATGTTGCTGCAAAAAACAGAAACAAGTCATTATTTGTTCACTAACAGATGAATAAACGAATCTTCTCAGAAGAGAAAGACACGCATCTCTCACTTGAGTCTGCCACAACCATAGACATCATATAGACGTCTCTATATGATGTCTATGGCCACAACATGTACCGCCTTCCAAAATTGACCAATCATACTGAAGTGCATTAAGTACGTCTTTGCTGATTGGCGCTCTGCTCACCAGCCACACATACTGTCTGCACGTCGCAGTGTTGCCATGTCCGCCTTTTAAAGTGCCTTTCAGCTTGTTTTCCATGAAGTCGCTAACAAATACTCGTTTTACAAATACAAACTTATTAAAAATTAAATTTCTTCACAGAAAGATGCAAAGATGTTTTTTGGGGGGGGAAAGTTACTTATTTTGAGAATGTTTATCAGTACAGTTTACCTGTTTTTCAAGCGAGATCTGGCAACAAGTGTACGTAGCAGCTAACAGGTGAAGTTTTTAGCAATTTAGCATTATCTCTTCAGCTGGCGAGATGTCATCAGTATTAAGACACTGTACCAAATTCAGCCCCTCTGGTATGTGTTTGTTTTGCCTCATCCGAAACTTTTGCTGTTTTCTATTGTGTAGTGACCACTGACCATGTTTTATTTTGAATTAAATATGCAGTAGCAATGCATTAGGAATTAGAACGAAGGTCAGCGGTCCACAAAAGAGTTGTCAACGCCTTCTTGTTTCATGTAATCATAAGTGATTGAATTCATTAATCTCTATGTAGAAAGCAGAACACATTTAATGATACATATCATGTCAGTTGTTGTTTTGGTGTTAACTTTTACATTTTCACAACTTTAAAAATGGCACAGCTTATTCACACTGGGAAATACAACACTTCTCGCGTCTAGTACTACAGTGCATGTTTACAGGGGTGTAACCAATAGCTAGTCAAATAAATGCACTGCGAAAATACCTTGGCTTTTAGTTTTACATATGTAAAATATTAGATATATCTCTTGCAGGGTTTGTATCACTGCTGTCTGGAAACTGTAGTCATGGTAGAACCTGTGCTCTGCAATACTTTGTATCTTCAAACAAATATTCATCGTCCTCAAAAATGAAAGTGGACCTGGATAGTAGTAATGGTAAGAATATTAATACATAATGTGCATTAATAATGGGTTTACTGCATTGTAACTACACATTTATCAAAAAGTCATTAGCAGAAAATCTTATTCCTGTTATAATAATTTAATATTCTCACAGGTGTTGCTATAATGCAGTTCCAAAGTCCTCCGGTCAACAGTCTCAGTCTTGACTTTTTGACTGAGTTTGCTATTAATTTAGAAAAACTTGAACTGGACAGAGGCTGCAGAGGTGTGATCATAACATCTGTAAGTCTTCAGAAACATCTGCTTTAGTGGAATCCAGTTTGGTTTTTATGTCTGTTCATTTCCTTGACAGTGCTGTTTTTGTTATAGGCCCAGCCGAAGGTGTTTTCTGCTGGCCTAGATATTTTGGAAATGTATCAGAAGAGCCCAGAGCATTGCGCAGAATTTTGGAAGGCTGTACAGGACGCGTGGCTTAAGCTTTATGGGTCCACCAAGGTCACAATCGCTGCAATCAATGTGAGTGCCACTAATATACTCTTCTGTTTTCTGATACCTGGCTGGTTTAGGTAAAGTATTCATAATGGTCAAATTTTTAGTTGTTGAATAAATTAATTCTTCTGTTTTTAGGGCTCCAGTCCTGCAGGTGGCTGTTTGTTGGCTTTGTGTTGTGACTACAGGATCATGGCCAATAACCCTCGCTATAACATTGGTCTCAATGAAACACAACTTGGTATAGTTGCACCTTTTTGGTAAGTGCTATTGCTGTGAATTTCACAATTCATGGATTTAGGCACCAATATATAGTAGCTACATTTGCCCAAATAAACTGTTAGTATTTGGATTGATGGCTCCATCAGATTGAAAAGCCTTCGAGTAAACACCTCAATCGAAACGAGTGAGATTGTTACACATGAATTTCGATCGGATTGAAGGGGAAAATAAATAATCCGATCAATTGCGGAAAAAATATGCATGTAAATGCTTGAATCCAACTGTAATCTCAGTCATATTGCAAAAATATCACTGTATCGTGATACGTATGTTTACATGAGCCCTTTTATAATAAGATCTGTTTAGATACGTTTGACTTATGAATGTGCATATATTTATTTACATCTTACAAAGTGGCCAGTGGAGGAGACTGAGTATGTAGTAAAAAAAAAGAAGCTTTTCTGACATATTTGTCAGCTTTCCTTTTAGGCGTGTCATCAAGAAAAATGACAGTTATTCTCACGATAGATCTGGTGACATTATTATTATCGTGGCTTTCTCTGGTTCTAAACGAACCGACTGGACACTGCGCATGTGCTGAAGTTTGTAAATGATTGTATGTGTATACGATTATGTGAATCTGATTGCAAAGTTTAGGTTTCATATAAACAGAACTTCCAGAATCTGAAATCGGATTGGATTCATTCAAAGTGACAAAAATGAGTGCCTGTAAGCATGCCTACTGTTAAACAGGATGGTATTAAATGGAGATTTTGTAAACCAGGTTTAAGGACACCATGGCAAACGTTGTGGGTCATAGAGAAACCGAGAAGGGTCTTCAGCTTGGTTTACTGTACAATACTCCTGAAGCCCTGAAGGTCGGTCTGGTGGATGAGCTTGTTCCTGAAGATAAAGTTCTCAGCGCAGCTACTGAGACCATGACTAAATGGTTGGCCATCCCAGGTAAATAGTAATAGTTTGCTCCAAAATACAATATTTCTGCCTGGTATTGTTAGTACATTTTATTCATGTACACTGTTTTTTGCCCACAGATCATGCCCGTCAGATAAGTAAGTCTATGATGAGAAAGCCCACCATAGACAAACTTCTTGCGAACAGAGATGCCGACACCACAAACTTCGTCAGTTTCATCACCAAAGACTCCATCCAGAAATCTCTTGGGATGTACATGGAGATGCTGAAGAAGAAGAGGTCTTGAGGACCTGAACACGTGCCTGTTGTTGACATTGTCTTTATGTAGCGCATCAGTGTCACTGTATATCACATTTTGTCCTTTCTTTTGTTACTAGAGGATAAATTTGTTTGTAAATAAAATCTTATAAAACTAAAATTGGGTCTCATTAGCATGTGGGTAGTTGACATATAACTCCTCTATTTAACTTTTTTTTATTTTGTATTCAACATCAAGATTTTAGGTTAAAGTTTTGCATATGTGTATATGTCAGGTCAAGTAACTGGTTGCCTTTTACTTTAAGGACCTTTTATTTTAAAGTCTCCATGAAGCAGAAGTTGCAATTGTCTTTTCTTCCCTATTTTGACGTATATATCCGATCGATGTAGGGCTGGACTTGTTTTTGTCCAATAGGAATTGATTGGATGGTTGTGGTTTGCTTTTGCTGTGATGTCATGTCCTCACACCAGTAACATGTCTTCAGAGAGGAGAGGTATTGTCATTGCAAGTGAGAGAAGTTATTTTGATTAAATATTACAAATGCACATGAATTAAAAAAAATGATGTGCACAAATAAAACATTTATAATTAACACTCCAATATTCCATACAAAAATAAGAATCATTTTTGATTTCATGATGCATCACTTTTTTGAGTGAATTTTTAATACACTTTTGCCCTCACTAGTTCACTTTAAATGGTACTGCAGCTAAATTTGTTTTATAAAAATGCAAATGTTATAATTTGTAAAGCTGCAACTTCAATTTCACCTATGCATTTCTTATAGCTATAGAATGATATTGGACAAACATTCATTGAGGCAAATGATTTCTCTTTATTGTCACCAAATGTTAGAAGCAGTGCGTAACTGCTGTGAGGGAACAACCTTGATCTTTTTTCATATGAGCTTAACCTCAACTGGAAAGTGATCGCTCACTGCCAGGGCCTGTGAGAGAGAGACATGAGCACTTCAGACAGATGAATACACTCAGCAATAACTCAGTCTCTAGAGATCCTTAGGTTTAATGTTTAAACCGATGCGCTGCTTAACAATAATCCCAATGGGGCAAAAGCTGTCCTCACCCAGCTCTGACTCAATTCATGGGCTTCCATGAAGTCAAAGACCTGTGCTGATCCAGGGGACACTCCTTTCATCATGTCAGAGGTGGCCACAATCCTTTTTATCAAGCATATCATGTGTCATTTCATAACATAAGTTTATCTGATTCAGCTAGATAGCTTGTGATGTTTTCCGTACCTGTCGTAAGGGCAGTTTGTGTGTGTGACGGTTGTGTCCACACTGTCAGGGATGAGCCAGGTGTAGCTTTGGTCAGTGCGGAGTCTTATTTTTGACCAATTCGAATTTGAAACGTAGCTACAGCCAGCATTGAAGTCTCCCAAAAGCATGATGTTCTGAAATGAAATATGAAATGTCACAAATTCCCTAAATCATACTGTATTAGCATAGTTCTCGTTATAGTATAGTTACATTTGTGTTCAAACGTTGTCTAGTATCCAAGACGACATCATGCAGAGCATCAATTTCCTGCACAGCGACTTCTGGAGATGTATGCTGGGGAATGAGGGCAAATTCCCGGACAGCTATGGAAAATACAGACTTGTTAGGGCTCAGTATTCAAAACATTTTTTAAGTATTCATTAGGCCTATTTATTTTTATTTTTAATTCTTATTGACCCCAAATTTTTGAATAGGAGTTTATGTTCAGCTATTGTATGGTCACTCAGGATCTGGAAATCACATTCCCTTTATTTTTATTGTGGCCTTTAGAGCGGCTCTTAACCTCAGAGGAACTGTCTCTGAATTTAGTGTACCATAAATTTCTTTGGATGAAAAGCCGCGTTTACTGAACAGTGCGTTTCAACTGTATAACTGGTAACATTTTGACAATGGGACCGTCACCTGTATTAGAGGAGAACATCACAACAAAGGGTTCTCTGTTGAAAGTATCAGTTCCACAGGATTCACATCCATCATCATACTGGAAGCTGTTTGAAACCGACACTGTCTGACGCCTGATGAGAACATAAGTGTAATTATTCTTTTGATATGAACCACGGGTACACAAATTAGTAGGGTAGAGCGGGGCACAACGTAACGCATTTTGACTTTCTCAGTTTGTCAACTTTAGAGTATTTATTTTTTCCCACATTAATTTCCCACATCTCTAGAACAATTATGTGGTTTTGTTTTATTAATACAGTGTATACTTTTTTCTTGATTTACCCGATAGAATTGAAGTGAAATGTGACAACATGCCCCATTGTACATTATAACATGTGAGGGGCACATTGTTCCATCACCATATGACAGCTTAAAATGCTATCTGATCTAATCAAAAAAATATACAAGTCAAACCAAAATATTTTCTTAATAAAATACAATTATTAAATTTTTCATATAAAATAATGGGATTTTTTAATAATTAAAAATAAACGCATTTTTGAGTTTGACAACAACACACCGGAAAACACAGCTATGCAGCATAGTTCAAAACAAAATAATAATGAATAATCTCTGAACATTGACTCTCAGGCTTTATTTACATGTTTCTCATGTTTTCTCAATATAATTCATAAAAGTATAGAATATAATAGCATAATTATTTCTAATCGGGGCACATTGCAACGCAGTGTTACAACATGCCCCAACTGCACAACTGGGGTTTAAACCCTGCCAGTGTCTTCTGCTAGTTAGAGAAGCATTAAAGAACTATCTCAACTGTTAAACAACAGATTGGAGATTCAAATACTATCAGATTTGTCTAATTTTAAATAAAAAACAAAAATAGAGATGAAAAATTAACTTAAGTAAGAAATGTACTTTTGCTATGGTTAAACAAATGTTCAGTGATATCTTACAAAGATTTCTGAATTTTGGTGCAATTTTTACTCTATATAGTTTTGATATGGCAACTAGTAAACACACCAAGTTTCGTCATGCTGGCATGTGTGGAAGTATTTAAAACAAGTGTGTTACAACTAGCCCCGCGTTACGTTGTGCCCCGCGCTCCCCTACATACAGTCTTATATGATCTGTGAGCTACATGTTACCTGTAAATAAAGAGATATCTCTCTTTGTAAGTGCTCCTACCCAGGGGCTCACTTACAATGTGCTGATACTCATATGGAGAGGAACCTCTGATAATGAAAATTTCATTTTCATTTGTTTATTTATATTTATTTTTTATACATAAAAATACTGTAACTTATAGATATTAAGTTAAACAACTTACCCATTTACACGTTCCATCAGTTTATTAGTTGCAGAGAGATCATTGTCTCTCACCTCTTGGATGAGTACAATGTCATAGCGGCGAACTACCTAACAAACACAATACTAAGGTTACCAAACAAGAAGCATGATATGGGTATTCGGGTGTCACTCACTTTGGTAATGATGTCAAGCAGAGTGGCATTGGATGCTTTTGAGTCCCCAAAGGATTTGATGTTAAATGCTCCGATTAGAAATGAGTTTCCAATGTGGACGGAAACCAGGAGCAGACTTAAAGTGGTAATAATCTTCATGCTGTATTTCGAGATGAAGATGAAAACATACATATATTTCCTGGGAAATATTCAGACATGCATTAGACAGTATCTAAGACATATCTGAGACAGATTAGCACAGGTAAAAGTCAATTAGAATCTAAAAATTCGATGTAACTGTAAATATTACTCTAATAAATATGCATTAGTTAAGATTGTATTTTGAGACATTTATTTCATGCAATAAATAGCTTTACCTGCTGCTGATTTCTGCTTTCTCTTGTGCCGTGAGAACGGGGGAAAGCCTTTTTGGACCACTAAGGAGCCTTTGTATACTCTACCTCAGCAAGTCCCTCTCTCTGGGAATATAAGTGGTATCACATATTATAGAGAGTTTTTATTTTCCACTACTGTGTAAAGACAGCAACCTCTTGCTCACTCTTTCCCTGGGAAATAAACAGATGGGAGATAAGACAAAGTCTAATGTAACTTTAAACAGGTGGCTTGATAAAAAATATATATATATATTTTGTAGCTGCTGTACCCCAGTATTCTTTTTTTTAAACTAAATCTCTGCATTCTACCACTTGAGCTTTAACTGTAACTGTTCCATATACATTTCCCAATATTTATTTGTTTGTAAAGATTTTGCGTAGCAAGTCTATTTAAAATGTATTTGTTTGTCATCAACAAGAAACTTTATTATTGTACTATGACATTGAGAAGCTCAGTTGACCCCTGTTACTCAGCCCACTCTCCCTTAAAGCAATTCAACTTCCGTGCAACAGGGGGCGCTTCATATGTGTGCAAATAATTGACATAAGCATGTCTGTGTGCCATTTAAATACACTTAATATATAAATATAGATACATTTTATTTGTACTTTTTTATGTGAGTTATGTGTATATAGTGAATACTTTTGTATTTTATTTAATGCCGTAGACTACTGGTAATTGTTCGGTTCCTTAGAAATTGAAACCAAGAAAAAGTTTTTTTATTTGGTAATACTATATTGCATTTGTTGACACTTCCATTGAGACTAACACAGAGTTTGAATTTGACAAGGAAAAAAGGTGAAAAAAAAGAAAAGAAAAAGAAAGAAAGAGGAGCAAGGGTGAAGACAAACATGTAGAAATAAATGAAAAATATACTAAAATGTTAAATATTTTGACAAAGAGATCAAATTGTTAGTCTCCGTCTAGAAGGCACGTCAAGAGCTCTTCGGCGTCTTTCGGCTGATTCCGGAATTGAACGGACCGGAAGTGTCTGCCTAGAGTTTGTCGAAGTGCTAACGGCTACGCTAATGCATTACAGAGCGCAAATCGACTCTCAGGCTGAATCTTCATCCCAGACACAAATTTACACACTATCGCCATGCTACCGCAGCAGTGAACATTTTTTCACGGCAATAAAAAGAAACGACGGCATATCCTTCTGCTTATCCAAGCGGTGAAACTAGGCAGGTTAGGAATTTCTTCGCATCTCAGCTAATGATTACTGCATGTAGCGGTTAGCATGTAAACATATCAAGCAAACGCAACTGACAGATCATTTGAATTACTGCAGTCCCACATCATGCTATTATATGCTTTGTTAATCATCTAATTATTATTTTATCTGTTTTAAAAAATCCATGTCTGTATTTTGACTGGCAGAAGTACTAACTAGCTGCTAGCTTTTGAGATTATGAGGTCGTTCAGTTTTGGCTTTTTATGTGTGTATAAATTTACTCAACAGTGTTTTGAATTGTGTTTGATGTTCCTCGAGTTTAATAGATTACAATGAGATTACTGTAACTGATACCTCTTTAGTATCAATTGTGATGGGTAGGCTATTTATTCAATATAATATTTTCATTTGCTTATTTATCATGGTAAAATGTTGTCTATTTACTTTAACATCTTTTTTCTCTTTTTCTTTACAAATTACATAATTTGAGTTGACAGTAAACAGAAAGTAGCATGTTTACTCTTATCACATTTCTCCTGAGAGTGGTGATCTCACTGCTACTACTGAAAGCAAGTAGCTAAAAGCTTTTAAAAAGCAAGTTATTAGGCACAATTCTTGTTATACATACTGACCGCCATGTTCTAAACCATGAATCTTTTTACACATAATGGACTGATCAATAAAAGTAAGGGTTTTCAAACTGAGATGTATGTTGTTAAGCACTGCTGAATTGTTTATCTTAATTTGTTCTTTCAGGTGTGAATGACCGACGTGGTGCCTACCACCGCCCTCAGTGAAATAAAGCTCCGCCTACTCTGCCACGATGACATAGAGAGAATAAAAGTGCTCTGTGGAGAGTGGTTCCCCATTGAGTGAGTGCTTGAACCTAACGATCCTTTTGTACGGCTCAAGTACAACACTAACACATTGCTATATGTTTGTGTTTTAGGTATCCAGACTCATGGTACCATGACATCACATCAAATAAGAAGTTCTTCTCTCTGGCTGCCACCTATAGAGGTGGAATTGTGGGGATGATTGTGGCAGAAATAAAAAGCAGAACGAAAGTGCACAAAGAGGTATGACTTGCATATGTTTTGAGAAAATGACACAATGAGGAAAAACTCAAGTTTTAGAATCAAATATACTATTATGGTGCAATACATTCGATGCTTCTATTAAAACGTGGAGAAGTTTGTTTACAGTGTTTTATAATAAGAATATAAATGTTTAATTCAGTAAAAAAAAATCCTTTGGCCATAAAGAATAGTTCCTCTGGGGCTTTGATGTAAAGGAACATAATTCAAATCATCTGACAAATCCAAAGTCTTTTTATAGCCGGTGATTAATTAGGTTACACACTAAATTTCTGCATGTAGCGAAGGATTTGATCTTCATTAGAGAGGATTTTGCCTCTTCATTGTACAGTTATGTCTTCTACTAAAGTTGGCAGTCACTGGCTGTTCTGACATGTTAGATATTACTGTTAGTTCACTTTTACTGAACTTTGTTGGCCCATGCATGGCTAGCATATCAAAGTTGTTTATTAAAGGTACAAGTTCTATGAAGTACAATGGAAATCTTGCTTGAATGCTTATTATAGACAGACTATAGACAAGATAGAATAAAATAGACAGTATTGTTACGCATTTGCAAAAATATATAATAAGAAGACAAGCTTATAAAAAGTGGTAGAAGATCAGGTTGCAAGAGTTCCCATGTTGTTATTGATACAGACACATTAATTTTGTTGTGTGTTAAACCTTTTTACAGCACTACGGTAGAAATTTCTGTATCTAGTTGTGTGAGTTCAAATAGTCCTGAGCCTGAAAAGAGATGTGTGATATATGCAATTTGTAGGGGTTTGAGTGTTATTTCTTCGTACAATGATTGCAAGGAATCCCTTAAAGGATTAGTTCACCTCAAAATGAAAATTTCCTAATAATTTAGCTGAGGCTGAGAGTCTTATCTCGTGAAACGATAGGCCATTTAAAAAAATATATATATATATACTTTTTAACTACAATTGTTCAGATTGAGCTTACCTGCAACGCGCCGGGAACTACGTCATCACGTTGAAAGGTCACTGTCGATGTTGCGGGTGCTGGCGGAAGTACCGCCCTACTGTTTACAAAGCGACCAATATAATTTGAACTATCCTCCTTTGCACGGTCGAGTGGGGCGGTACTTCTGCTGGCGCCCGTGACATCGACAGTGACCTTTCAACGTGATGACGTAGTTCCCGGGGCGTTGCAGAAAAAACCAAACATTTGTGGTTAAAAAGTATATATATATATTTTTTTTTTGAAGATGACCTATCGTTTCGCGAGATAAGACTCTCATCCTCAGCTGCGATTGTGCACAGCCGTTTCAACCACTTCAAAGACCTTTGAAACTGCATTGATTTGGACTTCAAAATGCTGGTTGTCATTGAAGTCCATTATTCAAAGAAAAATACAGAAATGTTTTCCTCAAAAAACTTAATTTCTCTTCCACTGAGGAAAGAAAAACATGGATATCTTGGATGGCATTGGGGTGAGTAAATTATTAGGAAATTTTCATGTTGAGGTGAACCTTTAAGTGTTTTTTATTTTATTTTAAAGGCACACTATGTAATTTTTCGCCACTAGAGGTTGTTTATTCAAAACAAAGGCATAGCTTGATGACACCTTGATTTCGCGATATCATGGGAGTTGTTGACTTCACCTCTACAGCCGGTGGAGAATACGACGGGACTCGGGCAGAAATCATATTCATGGATGACCGGTAATGTATTAAAGATTTATTAACGTTATGAAAGCAGTTGGAGCGGAACGAGGCCGCTGGAGCGATTGCTAATGAGAGACAAACACAACACACACAGCTCGCAAGCCGTGGAGCTGTTATTATACTGCAGACGCTGCTTCCGCTTCTTCCGGTCATGCGTATGTTGGGTAACGCAGCGCTATTTGATCATATTAGATACATTTGAGTGTTGAAGGTTGTTAAAATGCTACTCTGTGCGTTCGCTCGGCGGCTACTATATGAGACACTTGTTGCACACTGCAATGAGCTAGATCGATATTAGGATTAGTAAAAATGGTACTCGCGGTAAATCAAGAAAACGAGATTTAAACAAAAACTGTGAGTAACTGTGTTGAGCTGTATAATGATTAGTTTTCTGCCAATTAATGTATCCAATTAGTTGCTCATCTGTCTAATAAAAAATAATATATTGAAGCGTCTTTTGTGTTTCCATGGTTTCGACAAAATAAAACTGGAAATCATGGGTTACGCAGTTATGACAACATTGATAGGCGACGTTCTGACACCGGTCGCGTCCTGGTTAAAACTGCTTATTCTTCTGGTTAAAAAAATTCTTAGAAACATTTGGGATAATGCAAATACACAAATCAAGAGAATGTATAACATTGTTTTAGTGGTTTTTGGATATTTTAATCCAAAAATCTTACATATTGTGCCTTTAATTTTTTTATTTTATTGTTTTGGTGCGATTTATATTTTTCTCTAACATATGCTATTTTTTTTCTCTAAAATACTTTTGTACTGAATAAGAAATTAATGTTATGCGTGTTATTTTTGAAATTACACTACTGTTCAAAAGTTTGGGGTCAGTATGATTTTGTTTTTAAAGAAACTATTTAATGGGTTCAAAAGTGACAGTAAAGACATTTATAATGTTTTTTTTTGTTTTAAATTGTAATAATATATAATATATATATTTGTGATCAAATTAATGTAGCTTTGGTGAGCATAAGAGTCATAATGAGCATAAAATATCTCTTAACACCCTCAATACGTTTCAGTGACAACAAAATTGAAGTCACAATTTTTTGTTATTCCAGTATATTATCCTAGCTAACTGCCTGTGTTGCTAACTCATCATTTATTTCTCTCCATCAGGATGGAGACATCTTGGCCTCCAGCTTTCCTGTTGAAACTCAAGTTGCGTACATCCTGAGTTTAGGAGTCGTGAAAGAGTTTCGCAAACATGGAGTAGGTGAGAGGTGACGTTTTTGTGCTGTTGTGTAACGTCTGCCATGACACATGCTTCTCCTCATAAAACTTGAACTGTATTCAAACAGTTTGTGAGGTCACTCATATCTCTTTCTCTCTCTCTGCAGGCTCTTTGTTGCTGGACAGTTTAAAGGAGCACATCTCCACCACGGCACAGGACCATTGTAAAGCCATCTACCTGCATGTGCTCACCACCAATAACACTGCCATTCACTTCTACGAGAACAGAGACTTTAAACAGCACCACTATTTGCCGTATTATTACTCTATACGAGGAGTGCTGAAGGATGGCTTCACCTACGTCCTCTACATCAATGGCGGACATCCTCCATGGACTATCTTATATCCTTTTCTTTATCTCACATATTTGTGTTCATGTGTCGCATTTGTCTGTGATTGAGAATAATCAAGGCGATTGGTAATTAGAGCTGCATGTTATGTGGGTTGCTGATAACATTTTTATTATTATTAATGATACAGAATCATTTTATCCAATAATGTATTAATGGTATTTGTACATGCCCTATATTATAATACTATATTTAGTATTTACTACACTACTGTTAAAATTTTTGGGGCCAGTAAGATTTTATTTTTTGAAAGAAATTAACACTTTTATTCAGCAAGGATACATTACGTTGGCAGTGCAGAAATTTAAAATGTAAAAAAACAACAACATTCTGTTGAAATTAAATGCTGTCTTTTTGACAAAGGTGCATTACAGTTTCCACAAAAATATGAAGCAGCACAACTGTTTTTAGCATTTCTAATAACAAGAAATGTTTCTTCAGTTATTTTAAACGGTATTGAGTTGACATACTAGTTTCATGAATTTGAACTGTAAATGTCTGGTAGAAAAAGTGTTCCTTGACTCTCTCAGCACTGATTATATTCATCATATAGGTTCGGCACTGGCCAGTCTGAGCCCCTGCTCTATTCCTCAGAGGATTTACCGGCAAGCACAGAATCTCCTGCGCAGCTTTCTGCCGTGGTCGGGCATCTCTTCCAAGAGCGGCATTGAGTACAGCAGAACCATGTGAGGATAGTGGGAGGTAAGCCTGACTCATCCACCTCTCACGAGATCACCTCTTTTTCCACTCGTAAATTTATCATTCATTTTGTTCTAAGCAATAATGATGTGTTATTTATCAGGTGGAAGAGACTGATTTGTTTTTGGCCACATCAGATGCCTGGGCTGTTGAAGACTGATATCGGCTCTCTCTGGTCTAGAGCAGTGTATTATACTTGTACATTTTTTATGTATATATATATATATACTTTAATATATGCTTTGTCATTAGTAGATTTCCCTTTTAATATAAACTCTCCACTTCATGCCTGTAATTCCGCTGCTGTGTAGAAATATTCTATTGTTTATCCAGATTTTTAATATAAATAGATTTTTTTTAATTTGTGCCTCTTCCATATAGATGATTTTAGGATTTGATAGAAAAGTATGCATACTTTTTCATTTAGTCATTTCCATCCATGTCAAGCTCTAGTGTTTTGTTTGTGACACTAAGCATGCATGTCAGCCCCCAGTTTTAAGAGTAATATTTGTTTTTTTAAATAACATTTGCACAGAGGCAATGAATGTAGTGTTGAAGGGAAAAAATGCCAGAGTCACAGAAAACCCTCCATCTCACCAAACGTGTATTGTTAATGTCAAATACAAATGTGAAAACTCTTTTTAAGTTTAGATCATTTTAATTTAGCTGGAATATTACATGCCATTCCTTGCAATGTACTTGCTCTTTTAAAGGGGAAATGAATGTAGTGGGGGAGAAATTTTTGATTTTAGCTGTGTTGCTGTGAATCAGGGATTTACGCACAAAATAAACATATTTGAGAAAAATACTCCTGCGTTACACAAATTACAATATCAAAGATGATATTTATCTGTGTTTGACCATCCATTCATGATTTTTTTGTTGAAAAATTGATTTTATGGTGAAGGATGTTCACAGAGAAGCCTTTCTGTGAAATTATAAGAGAAACCTTACGGAAACTACTGTATCAGATGTTATTGGCCTTCATGCATTTGAAAAATGTTTCTTTCAATTTCTTGTTTGTATACATTGTTTCATGCAAAATATTGAGTTTAAAGACAAAATAGCATGTATGAATAGCTGTTTTAAACAAGTTATCAATATAGGTAATATAATCACTATCGCCTTGTGTTTGAGCGTGAAATTGTGTAAATCTACAATTCTCCATTAGTCAATTCAACATTAGTCTGTTTTGAATGTTGCATTGTTGTAAAATTGGTACATTGTTCTGTTTTACATTTCATTGTATAACATTTTCATTGTGTAAGTATTAAGAATTGAAATAGGGGAAATGTCTTATACTCTTCTAAGTAAAAATGCATTCTAACCCTAAGATGGTCGCACGTAGGTGAAATGAAATTGAAAGCAGTAACTGAAATTTTCCTAATAGTCTCTGAATTGTGTAGCAACCTCTAGTGTTCACTGAGATGATTTTTAATTTGTACATAACTTTAATTTTATTTGTTGTATTGCTCTTATCCATTTGCATCCCTCCATTTGTCTATTCTTCATTTATTAAATGATTCATTCAGTAAGAACATTTTGAGATGACCTACAGGCAAGAGCGAAATAAAAAAAGATTGTGCAACTTTTTGTTTCAATGTTCTTTTTTTTGTTTACGTTTCAGAGTCGGAATATATGAGGTTTTACGGTAATTTTCATTTACTGATGTCATTTTGGAAGGCATCGGTTTAGTCACGCCTCTTCGGAGTCTTGAACCCTCATTCACAGTCAGACTCCGAGTAGACCAGCAAACAATAAGCAACAATTACTTTCTTTCGTGGCTGGCTGCTTTTCGTTATTCGCTGTCTCCTACAATCTACGGTTGTTTTCTTTGGCCTGTGCACATTTGCAAACGGTGAGTAATGCTGTGATTTTTTTGTGTGTGGAAAGATTATATCCCAACAAAGTGACTTTTTATGAAAGTGAAAGAAAAGCGACTTTTGCGTGCTCGTGAATTATTCGTGAGATTAATGAATTATAACGAGAGATGGTCATGTTTGAAATCTTTCAATCAATCTGATGAATCTGTTGTTTTACTAAGTTTAAACATTGATTGATTTCTCCTAGACGTATATTAATCTGTTGCATCTTTGCTCGGTCATTGCACGATTCTACACACGTTGAATAGGCCTATTATATTTTATTTTATTTTATTCACGAATAATTTAAGGTATCATATTGAGTTTTTGTAGAAGTTTGAGTAAGTAAGTGAAATAAAGTGGTTTAATTTAATGCATAAAGAGACTAGTTGAGCTGGCAAAGGGAGGGGTCTTAACGCAGTGTGCCTAGGAAATATCCAGCAAACATGCGTGTTACGTGTAATGAAGGTGGTTGTTTTTTTTGTATAGACTGTGACTTATTTTGATACATTTGTCTTGAAAGTCTTTGGCTGAAGCTCAGATATTGACACAATATTGCAATAGTCTTGCTGACATCGGATGAGAGTGAAAAGCAGTGTTTTGTTTTAACCAGGACAAATAACAATGTAAAACGGCTTTTGATTTAAAGCTTCAAATATTATTTTATTTTTACACAGAGGTTGATAGGCCTATCAGTAAAATATGTTTGTTTCATTAAATGCCAACGGTGACGGTTCAAAAATGCGAAAAAACACGTTTTGTGTTTGCATGCCTGTAACTCAAGAAGTATTAAAGAGATCTTAATATCCTTTTAGATTCGGGTTCTTAACAAACTTTTTTTGGTATTTTAATTTTGAAAGGCCCTGGATGGTTCAATCCCAGAGACATGGGTATGTTAATGTGGTGCCATGAGTAAATTGTACACATTTTCAGTGGTCAAAAACCAAATCTGGGTCACTTTACACACAGCTGATATTTTTATTTTATTTTAAGAGGAATATCTTAATAACAAATAATGTTAAAAACTAGAAATGTATCTCATCAGCTCAATTGCATACCATAGAACATACCTGTCTGAGTGCCATAAATATTCTTTTTTCTAAAGTTTTCATGCCTGTAACTAAAGTATTCAAGATATCTTAGATTCTCATTCTTAATGAACTTTTCTTTTGGGGTATTTATTTTTAAGGCCCGACATAGTTCAGTCCCATAGATATGGGGATCTCAAAGGTGTTCAAATTGTTGAATTTTACCCATTTCCAATGGTCAAGAACCAAATGTAGATAGTTATTGTGTCTAAAGATGAATACCTGAAGAACAAATAATACTGAAGTGGAAATGTATCTTGTTTCCCTCTATCAAAATTTAATACAACACTTCTCTGAGTGCCAAAAATAAACAGATTTCTGAAGTTTACATGTCTTTAAAGGATAACTAAACACTAAAACAACTTTTTTTAGTTAATGATCTGTAAGAATGGAGCTTCATAAATGCTGTTCATTGAGTTGAGTGCATTTTTTGACATTTGGGTTTAAAGTGTTTTAATTCTTCAATATATGGTGTGAAAACGTCTGAGTGCTGCCCTCTTCAGGTTGAACGGTCGCTACTGCAGTTGAATTTTCCCATTGGAAGTTGTGGTACCCTCTAATGTCAGAGGCTAAGCTAACCAGCTAACCACGCCATTGCCTACAGAGAGATGTGTCTCGTGCACGCCCCCCTCCGCTGGGCTCTGCCCAGTTTTCCAGCATTTTTCAAATATTGCCAGTGGGTGGAGTCAGGCTCTGACCAGGGGTTTAGTTACCCTTTAATTCAAGAAGTTTATCATAATGTAATTTAATTTAGATTATTGTTCTTATGAAACTTTATTTTTGGAATCATCATTTTTAAGGCCCTATATGGTTCAATCTATAGGGATGTCAATGCAGTAACGTGTAGTTACAATACTGTGTGGCCTATTTGAGCTCTTGGTAGCTTCAGAAGCTGTTAAAATGAACAAAATCCCATCTTTCTTCTGAAATTTGGTTGATTTGACACGGAATGACCCAACTGTAATTCCTTGCAATCATTCTATCATACAGTTTTTTTTTTTTTTGGAATACAAGATACATTTTGAATGATGTATTTGGTTGCTGTATTCCATGCACTTACATTAAATGAGGACTATGTTTGCAAAAGCAAAACGATATCTTAACATCTTGAGGACAAAACTATGCAAAAGCAGCATAAGAATATCAAATGGTGGTTCATACAACTTGTGCACTATTTGTCAATTCTTCTGAATTGTTACAATGACTTGAAATATAGTGCACAAATAAAAAAAGTCTCTGAAACACAAATTCCAAATTGGTGAGTCATGCAGGTTTTGGAACGAATGTGAATAATGAGGCATTCAAGTCATGTTGTAAAGATTGTAATTACGTGTTGAATGCACAAGGATGGCACCACAAAGTCACACAATAAATGCAGAATCTGTATTGATGGTAACATTTTTTTAATTAATGAAAGTAGTATTTTTCATTTACAATAAAACTTGTGTCTGTCAGGAGGAGTTAGTAGCCTAACCAATAAAGCACAGGAGACAGGAGTCGCAAACTTCATCCAAACTTGTTTATGTTTACTCTTCACTTCTGTTCTCCACATATTACATCATTACACCTGATGTTTTCTTCCCAACTCATAAATAAAACTTGAATGCATTATGCACCATAAATAACATTTAAATTTCATTTTTGGGTGAAGTATCATTGAATGTTTTATATGATCTATCATTCATTGATAGTTATTAAGTTTATCAATCCTATTTTGAGGATGCAAAATTATTTACTGTAAACTACAAGGACAAGGAAAAGGCTAATTACATTGGAGCTTACAATTTCCTGGCTTATGTCTACTATTTTCCCATTTTCAATATTTCTTGTCTTAGAAATGTTGTGTCTTTACTCCAAGAACACATTGTGTTATTTACTCATTTCATTTCAACCTAGACCATTGGGCCATGCTTTCAGTTACGTTACTGATAGTTCTCAAGTTGTAAATAATATTGGATTTTGGGCAGTGACAGCATACCCTGTTGGGACCTTATAAAGACAACTAGAGGTCATGTACTGAGTCTGTTACTGTCTTGGAAAATACGGCATTGTGCTCCTCCCTTACTAGACACAAGGTTATTCAGGCAGATGTTTTGTTACCAGGGTTTCTGTGCCCATTTGTGTAACAATTTTATGTGACCTGTTATATAAATTAAACAACATTAATTAAGTGCATATTTCATTGTATAATCCAACCATCGAGTTAATAGAGAGCGTGATGACTTAGGCCCCATCCACACTACTACTTTTTAGTTTAGAAACGCAGACCTTTTGCTACGTTTGCACCTCCCGTCCACACTAAAACGGCCAAAACGAAGACCTAAAACGGAGAAGTTTAGAAACGCGGCCGACCCCGTTTTGCGTTTTGAAACTCCGAAGGGCGTTTTAGTGAAGACGGGTCAAAACGGAGGACTTTAGAAACTATGACGCAGAGGGTCACGCTCGGCTCTGTGATTGGATGTCATACAATGGAAGAAAACGCACAACAACAGCCTGGACTACCAGTTACGTTAGGACAAGTAAATTCTGCATTTCACAATGCTATAACTGCCTACATGCGCCGGAGGCAAGCCATTATTCCAGCGATCTGACAGTTCCCGTGTGCAGCGGTGGTATCGACCGTACATGGAGCGTCAGTTTTGAGTTAAGCCGGGTAGAACCAGCGCATGGTGGGATAATTGTATCAATGAAGTTGTAGGTCCTGAAGAATGGTCCAAAAACTTTTGAATGTCCAGATCGACACTTATCAACCTCAGCGAAATCTGAGGATTAGTCAATCCGTTTCCTGTTTACACCGGCACGCGCATGCCCAGTGTAGGTGAATGGTGACGTGCTCCGCGTTTTCAGTCATTTTAATGTGGACTGAGATCAGTTCTAATACGCAGCTAAAACGCTGGTGTGGACGGCGATCGTATTCGTTTTAATTCTCCGTTTCTAAACTAAAACGCAGTAGTGTGGATGGGGCCTTAAAGAGTTATCCAAAGCTAAGCTTGAATTAAAGACGGTTGCAGATGGCTATCTGATCGTCTGTTTACACAGACTAGCACAATCTGTTGCAGAACAAACTCAAGACTAAGCTCATAAAGAATGACGTAATGAAATGGCAAATTATGGTAATTGTTTCTAGAGAAAGCACCCTGACGTTTTGATCTGCCAGAAAATACTATTGAGATGTAAATGAGAGTTTGAAGCCTCTTGCCACAATAGATTTGACCTTTTCAACTATACAAGTCATATACATTTCTTACAGATATCATATTTTGCAAGCTCTCCCATGTGTGTGACAACCTATGCCTTTCATAAATGTTCATACTATGCAATATTACTACCACCCTTACACTGTAAACCCGAATAAGTTGGCAAAACTCAAAAAATGTAAGGCAATCAGTTGCCTCAAATGTAAAGTTTAAGGAAGCAGAACTGGCAGATTTTTATTCTGTACTTATACATTTTAATTGTTCTTATTTTAAAATGTTTGAGTTCACTAATTCATACATTTCACTTAAAACTTTCATGTAATCTCAATGTGAACACTTTTATTAGTATAAACTTAGCTAGCTTTAACAAGCTAGTTTGCTAACATACTAAGCTGTTAACATGTAAAGAATAGTTTGTTATACAGTAGCCTAGCACTTGCTGTATGAGTGCAGTAATATAAAGGATTTATTTGCTCTCAAATCAAACTGCATGCACCACTTGTCACCATGATGGTAACTATCCTAAAACCAACATCAACAGAAATTATTCTAAATTAGCATAACAAAACATTAATCACTACTAGATTACCCACTTACTATTAATCTTGCACACACAAAAAACATTATATTACACTTCATTTTAGCATTTACTCCTCATTTCAAGTGCCGCTGGGAAATAGACATCCCACCCGTTTCAGTTAAACTTAAGTTTGTCTAAATTAAAATAAATAATTTCATAAAACTCAAAACAATGTAACAGGTCAGTTTACTTAAAATATATCAGTTCTTTGAACTTGAAAGAAAAAGAAAGTGCTAAATTCTCCTAAAAAGTTATTTTTGTGTTATTATTTGACTGAACTAATTAGTTTAATTTAAGTTTGTCTTACTCAAACCAATTCATTATTTTGAGTGTTAGGGTTTACAGTGAGTCAAGCAGTACCAAGTGGGCTGATCCTAATAACAGTCATATAGAGTCTATCTACCATGCTATTTCGGTATCTTAGTTGTTATGTACCAGAGAAATTTATAGAAGCTGATATGATCAGATGCTACTTGATCTGTGATGTACTATTTCCAGATATTTGCTTTTTGCAGGTTCTGGAAAAGCTACCAAAAGGCCAACCTTGAAACGTTGTTTTGAAAACATATATCAAAGTCTTAAAGCGTTTTATATTTGCATAATATTACAATTGTATCATAAAAATAAATGTTTCTGAATTAGTTCTATTCCAAGGATGACCGTAACCTGAGTATAGGGTCATTCTGTGTCCTCCAAACTAAAATGTATGATTTTGTAAAAAAAAAAAAAAAAATTAAAAGATGGCAGATGCATTTTTGTTTTAATTTTTACACAGAGATTGTTAGGTCTCTTAGTAAAATCTGTTGACTTTAACAACCCTTGTTGCATTACAGGCTAATGGTGACAGTTTGGATGACTGTAACTAGAGTGCGGATCGGGACGAATTTTTTTGTCCGAGCCCGGCCCGCGTCCGACAGAGCAGTAACCGAACCCGACCCGAGCCCGACAGGCATAAAGATATTTATGTCCGAGACCGACAGTTAAAATCCCATTTTTTTTCTCATACTAATGACACATGTGCGTTTGTTTGTGTGGAAAGCCTGCTTTTATTAAGCAACTGTAGGAAGACATTCGGAAATGTCAGCAGGATGAGTGCATCAGCGCGCACGGATAAACAAGCGCACTTTACGCAGGCGCGCATGCACGCGTTTCGTTGTCACGGCTACATAAACAAATGTCCGTACACAGGAAGACAGATGTTATGGTAATATTTTACATGTATTTTAATCACAAAAACGAACGTTTGCATCACGTGAAAGCATCAGGCACATTGGCTACCAACATAATAAGCTGTTTTAAATTTAAAATGTTCAATGCCATATCGTGCTGATGTGACTGAGCCCGACCCGAACCCGAACATAATTTCTAAATATCTGTCCGAACCCGGCCCGGCCCGTCTGGTACCGACGGGTCCCGTCGGCCACGGGTCGGGTATCCATCCTCTAACTGTAACCCAAGAACTATTAAAGATATGTTAATATACTTTTAGACTCGGGTTCTTAAACTTTTCTTTTAGAATCTTCATTTTGAAGTAGGCTACTGTATGGTTCAATTTCAGAGAAATAGAGATCTCAAAGTGACACCATGAATACATTGTTACATAATAAAATTGAATAAAGTGTAAAAGTTTTCATTAAAAATTAAAACAAATTTGGGTAACTCTGCACTGAACTGAAGGTCTCTGCCTCCCTGTTTTTCATCCTGCTATTCTTTTTCTCAAGGCTATATGGAAATTTGGATACACTTACGCTACCAAACTATTACAGTCATAATCTGACAATCCAAACATAATCTCCACCCTTCTGAATCCTGCAAAACTAACATTTCCCTGTTTTTCTTCATGTATTCAACATTTCTAAATCAAAATATAGGCCTGTTAACTTGTATCAACTTTTGGTTTTGGTGGTTTGGCCTGAATATTTTCACAAGTTCAGCAGTGTGATTTTATCAGGATACATGTTAGTTTTTGTGGGGCAAGTGAATTTGAATGTAAAGAATTTGTATTTAGATTTAAGACCATTAAGGGAATAGTTCATGCAAAAATTAAAACTGTTTTCATACCCTCATGTCATTACTAACCTATATGACTTTAGTAGAAATATTTTCTTTATATCATGGAACAGACAAAAATGATCTTAATTAAAAATTATTACTAAAATTTCAGTGAAAATTTGAATTAAATTACATTTTTGGTGAAACATTCTTTTAAGCACAGTCAGGGAGTAAAATATTGTTTATTTCATAGATTATAGCTGAGACAATCATATGTCTCAACTCAAAAAACCAAACTCATAACAGTGATAACCTTTATTTCAAAATAAAGATGACAATTGTGTAAAAAAATATGTACACATACAGATAATCACATATGGATATCTATGCACACACACACACACACACACACACACACACACACACACACACACACACACACACACACACACACACACTACTCTGCTTGAAATTCCCCTCCTTCATTGAAAAAACTAATCAACCGAGCAATAGCCCTCAACCTCCTTATCGGAATAAAATCCATGCTGGACTCCCTTTCTGCCATCATCTGCTGACACAGGTGTTTAGTCCTTGTATATTGCCGTGCAAGCGCAGAGTCAACGAGTACGGCACCCGGAACTCTTGCTTATATTGTGTGGTAAATGCACTCCAGTTCACAACACCCTAATTTAGATAAAATACAGAACAAACAATATTGAATCATTTTGAAGAAAGGCATTAACATAGTACAGAGTCATACAAGGAATTTCTTTTTTAAATATTTTCAACATATTACAGGAAGATTTTGCCTGTAAAGTACCTAAGAGACTTACTTTGTTTATGAACAACATAAACTAGTTTAAAAAAAAAGTTTGTCAAGACAAACTTTAGGTTGGCTTGAGAAAGCCTAGGCTGAAAGTTTGAAATAGTTTTAAAAGCTTGAAGTAGTTTTCAAGCTGAAAGTTTTGAAGGCAATACAGTCTATCAGACATAGACAGGCAGATAGAGATAGATGGATAGACAGACAGATAGATGGATAGATTGCACAGACAGCACAGTGACAACACTGTAAAACTCCCTTGGTTTGTAGACCCAGGTCTCACAGAATGGACAGTGATATTTATTACAACATGAGCTGCACTGATTTATTTTAACGCGTTCACCTTTTTTAAGGACACCCACATCCATCTATAAAACAACATCAACAATCAAGTTAAAGGTATTGTAGGTAGAAATCCACAAAAATACTTTTTTGTCCAAATTTGTTTAAACTGTCTTTATATATCAATGCATAATTAAAATGTAAGTACTCCGGAAAATAAATTATAAAAATTGAGTGTCTGTAGTCCTCTCAGGACTGCAATAAACACAGCTCATTATTCCATTAACTCCCACCCCCTCCCCTCTCGGCTCCTTCCAAAGCCACGCCCCCAAAACAAATGAACGCGTGATCCCGGGCGTTCGCTCAGCTGGAAGAGCCGGACGCGTTTACTAGCTTTACCAGATGTAGTGACATCATGTCAGAATCACAAGTAATATAATAACTAACTTTATCAGTATGAATATAAACAATTAACATGGCTGTTAGTACTCACTATCAAGCTCGCATATCGATACTGGTAAAGTTTAAAATATTTTACTAGCTCGTAACAGAATCAAACTCAATATAATGCAAAGCTATAAATACCTTCATTGATACACGTTTGCCGTTACTATCAGTTACACTGTGATGAAGGTGAATTTTGTAAGATTCATAACATAAGATTGTTTACAGATAAACTGAGTAAATTAGGCTACACTCAAACACCTTCTCACAACTGCATTGC
Source organism: Siphateles boraxobius (assembly GCF_051911475.1). NCBI lineage: Eukaryota > Metazoa > Chordata > Actinopteri > Cypriniformes > Leuciscidae > Siphateles > Siphateles boraxobius. Next base: position 16,165,731 of record NW_027509193.1, read on the forward strand.
AGACCCAAGATAATATAACACACACACACAACATATATTGTATAGCACATACAGATACAACATAAAGACATAGGTAAACATATGTAGAGCATATAACAACAAACCAAACGTGAAAAAACAGAGCAGGTAGACTTCACGGTGAACATATGAACAAAGTTTAGGCAGAGGGTAAAGCTAGGTATAAAAATAGATCCCCTAAACTTTTTAACCTAAAGTTAGATTTGGCGAAATTAAACAAAACAGCTTTCGACTGCAGATAGGCCTATTGCTTATTTATCGTCTCAACCCTGGTTCACTAACAGTAACGTTATACAAGTCGACACCAAAGTTACACTGTCATAGCTAAGCCAGTGTAACGTTTGTTATGCTATGTAACGTTAGGTAGCTATATTAGGTAGCTACGTGTGCTAGTGATACATGCTTCATGAAAAAATAAATGCCATCAAAATGAAAACAGCAAGATTACCTGTCCAGCAGATATAAAGCCATCATGGAGTCACTTTTCAGCCCCTTGAGATCACTCAGTTGTCGCCACCGCTGGAAAGCCACGCCGATATTGACTCTCGTATGATTTCTTTTATTTATCCAAAGACTTTTTGTTCAAAGCCTTTTCAAATACTGTCTTCCTTTTTTTTTACTTGTTTGACTTCTCTGCCTCTATATGCAGGTAACGTTACCGAGAATTTTGACTGTTTATTTCTCTGCCATAATTGTTATTACTAGCTTCCGTGCCTCTTCAAACGGGGGCGCGCATTTGGGCTGCTCCTGTATCAGCAGAGGTGGTATCCATGGTAGCGAGGGAGAGTGACAGTCGCCCCAGCCAATCATTTATTTCGTCCCGAATGGAATAATGAGCTGGGTTTATTACAGTCCTGAGAGAACTACAGAAACTCGATTTTTATTATTTATTTTCCAGAGTACTTACATTAATTATGCTTTGATATATAAAGACAGTTTAAACAAATTTGGAAAAAAGTATTTTTGGGGATTTCTACCTACAATTCCTTTAAGGTTTGCTTTATTCTATATCTGACATTTACAGGGTTTCTGCCAGTCACATGAAGGTCAATTTAAGATTTCCTTTAACATCTTTTTAAGAGTAAAGAAAATTTCTTGAATAAATTGAAGGGAACTCAATACATTAATATGCTCTCTTAATGATAAAAAACTAAAAGCTAAGGAGAATCACAATTAGTTTTACTTTAGCAAAATACAATGTTCAACTCCATTACTTTTTAATTTATTTTACCACAAATTAATTTAACATGACTTGCATACACTAAATTCAGGAATGTAACTTTTCATAGTATGATCTGATACTGAGGAACAACATTTTTTTTGCAATGCATGCAAAAATCAACTGCATGACATCATTAATGTAAGTCTTTCTGCTCTATTTGAAGACATCTTTCAAGCCTTAATCTGTTTAAAGGCAAATTAGGACTTTTACATATGATTTTAATACTCGCTGAAACCCTGTCATTTTTAATGCAAACATATATCATAGCTTTTTTTTAAATCCAAAACATTGATGCTCTATGGCATCTCTTACAATTAAAAGCCGTTGCCACAAAAGCACAATTGTTAAAACGGCATAAATAATGCTTATTGACTTACTGCCATCGAATCTATCGCCGGAAGTGATTGAAACGAACTGCGCGTGCGCACATGCGTATTAAATGACGATACGTCATATTTTGCGCAGGCGTGGTAACACATACGTGAAGTGAATACGTCATCTGCTGCAGGCTGTGATGCATACAAACTCTTTATTTTATTTATCTGTCAGTTTACATCCGTTTAGCATGTTGTCCTCTGGGAAAATATGGGCATGAGTGGGCATGTTATTGGGCGAATGCAGCTGAGGTTGCTGTGATGTTTTTTTTTTCTGTGCTGGTGTGATCATTGTTGTTTTATTCCATTTAAGTGGTGTAGTTTTGTTAGGTCTATCTCTTTGTTGGAAATGTACATTCATTGGATTGTTAAAGGGCAATAAAAGCTGTGCTGCTCACTTTCTGTGTACTTTAGAAACTGGGCCTCTTCAGGTGCTCTCTTGAGCGCAAACAAACAGCAAATTGTCACCCACGCAACATTCCCACCTCCAGACGTGTCATGCCATCCTGTTTCACAGACCGTCCCTCTCCCGGACATGTCCCACAGCTGTTCAGTAGCTTAGCAACTCACCATCCAGTTGGAGAGCATTCCCATTATCTATCCATCGCTGCCGTATTTATTAGTAACCACCTTCACGGAAGCTCCGCCCTCCGTACACGGGATCCAGGTGAAGCAAAAGAGGGGGATGTGGTTGACGCAAACCAAGCAAGGTTGCGCTTCTCATTGAAGAACAAGCAGTGCTTGTAACCGTCCCGAGCACACTGTTGCTGGTGAGTATCCCGGTCACACCAAGGGCAGAGATGAGATTGATTTCAGAGCTGCTTGTTATTACAGTTGCTAGATCAGGTGCAGATTAGTAAACATCAGTTAAATACCGTGCATAACTGTCTGCTTGTGACGTCCACTGTAATCTGCCTGCGGAGGTTGTTGATCACTCATCAAGCCTGGAGGGAATATTGTCTAATATGCTGTAAATTGAGATTGCCTTTGTATGCCTCATTTACTTATGTTTTGTGTGCTTCATGTAAAGAGAGACTGTGCTAAACATTTGGCTTGAAAGCTCTAGATAGTGATGTGATAGTTACGCGCACGTAATCTTGTGACCGTACTTTGTTAAGGGGTCCTTCATTTCAGAGTCACACTCAGGACCTTCGGGTCCAAATGGGCCGGAAGGGTAGGATTCATATTTATTAAAAGAAAATCATCATTTTTTTTTTTACTTGTTTTTTATAATATTTCTCATGTTTTGAGAATTTTATGATTTATAATTAATATTTATGCAATAAATATGACCCATTTCCCCCAGTTTTCCCCCCATTGAATATAATAGAAAATTTATATTTTTTTTATTTTTTGTAAAGCTGTATTTTATTTTAGAGTCAAGCCTAGACCTCATGAAAGCAATTTTTGAAATGAGATGGATGCCATCTGGTGGACAAACTGAGCATTTTAAAAATGCAAAACACATATGTAATCTGAATTTATTAGTTTATATATAAAAGTGTGTGTGTGTGTGTGTGGATGTCTGTTTTGCACTCTTTTTTGCACTGCTTTTTTTCTGGATCGTGGCTGATTTGTAGATTGTACACACAAAAAAATCTCGGTATTTTCACATTTTTGCCAATTTGCCATTAATTTCCTATGCGGGTCCATTTGGACCCGAAGGTCCTGAGTGTGACAATTTTTTTACAACCACTTAGATTATTCAAATCCTGTCCCCAATTTTTTTGGGTGTTCATATACCAAGTACCAAAAAAGTCACCAAATTTCAGACCATTCCAATGAAGCTATGATTTAAAAAAAAAATTATTTAAATGCGTCGGGTCCATTTGGGCCGAAGGACCCCAGAGGTTAACTAGTTATTTGTAGATGTTGTGGGCAGCTTCTTTCATCATTGCTGCCATGACAAGTTTCCTGTTAGGTGACGTCAATGCAAATGTACATCGTTCTGCCCCACTGAATGTTTTTTTCCTTGAAAAAAAACCCTGTTTTTCTTTGAGTGTGCAGAGCTTATGGTTGAAATCTCATTTTGTGTGTAAAGACCTGTTCTATAGTGCTATTTTGCATACTGCCTTGGCATAGTTTAGGACAGGGGTAGGCAAGTTCGGTCCTAGAAAGCTGCTGTCCTGCAGAATTTAGTTCCAACCCTAATCAAACACACCTGAACAAGCTAATCAATGACTTCAGGATTACTAAGGCTATAGGCAGGTGAGGTTTTTTTTCAGTGTTGGAGCCAAACTCTGCAGGACAGCGGCTCTCAAGGACCGAACTTGCCTACCCCTGGTTTAGGATATCTGCTCACAATACGGCTTAGTGGCCCTATTGTGGTTGGTTAGGGACTGACAGTTATTTGTCTATACACTAGCAACCTTTTCAACAGTAAACTCTTGTCAGGGGTGGAGTTGATGGGAAATTCCAGTAAATTCCATTGCTGACCGTAGTGTAGAGGTATGTGTGCTCATCCGGAGGTCATGGCTTCCTCCCTCTGTTGACCTGCCTAATAATACGTGAGTTAAAAGCTGTTGTTTGCTGTTAGACCTCTCTGGAATGGACACATTCTCTACCAACTCGTTCCATACTAAACAAATGCAAATATATATAGATAGATTTAAAAGTTTGGCGTGTGTGTGTGTGTGTGTGTGTGTGTGTGTGTGTGTGTGTGTGTGTGTGTGTGTGTGTGTGTGTGTGTGTGTGTAAAAAATTCATATATTTTTAAGGCAGGAAGCATTAAATTGATAAAAGGTGATGTTACAAAAAATTATATTTAAAATAAATGCTGTTCTTTTGAACTTTCTCTTCATCAAAGAATTCTGAAGATGTCACATTTTCATTGATAATAAGAAACGTTAATTGAGCAGCAAATCAGCATTTTAGAATGACTTCTGACGGATCATGTGGAGTAGTGGAATAATGATGGTGAAAATGATTTGAAAGTTTTACTGTATTTGAATCAAATAAATGCAGACGTGGTGAGCTAAAAATACTTCTTTCAAAATCATTAAAAATCTCCCCATTCTCAAACTTGTGTACGTTTTTAGCTTAATTTTATTTTTTACATATAAAATGAAAAATAGTACAAAAATTAAGTACTACTACTACTTCTAATAATAATAATATAAGCTAATAAATCAAGGCATATTGCAACATGACATGATCTTTACTCAGGAATTAAGAACTTTACATGTGCAATTATTATTGGAGTGTATATCTCTGATGTACATAATTAGCATTTTTAATTAATCCCCTCAATAATCGACAACAGATCAAGCAAATTTGATGAATAATAACTCACTTTACCGGAGCAAGTGGCAAATTTAGGTTTGTGTTCACAGTAACAAATTCTGCATTTTGTCTGTATCCTTTTATGCATTGTTAAGGAAAAGGTTAAAAAGTAATGTAATGAAAGCCCTTGTTTCTCCCTAGCACCTTTTTATTTTCATTTCAGTTGTAGTGCGAGAGGAACTATCATAGCCTGTGTAGGGGGTCGGTCTTCAAATATTGTCTTTGGTAATGAGAGATTCACTGGAGTTTCAAAGGTTGAGAACCACTACTAAAGAGACTGCTCTATATGAATTGCTTGAAGTTTCGTCATTTCTTACAAAGAAGTGATCTAAAAGTTTGGTAATATCTTTCTGTTTTAATATATACATTTAGATAAATGATTGCCAAATTTTTTTTTGGAGTTCACATATTATGGTATTTACGAGTTACACCAAGCCATTTAAAATACCATATCCCCCCAAAATTATGGTCATACTTTGAAAGTTTCTTCCTCCTGTTGGGATGTACTACCTGTGTAATTTCTGCTGATGTTTACGTGGAACGAATGAGAGCTGAAGCAAACGTTCACCCATGCATCAGTACCTCAGCACACAATCAGCGCTGTATAATTGCCCCTGGTTTTCAAACACTCAGTGGCCTCGTTTTTGGTTTATGGGGCATGCTGAGTCTGACAGCAGAAAGCTATAATTGCAGTGATGTAATCCATCTGAAGGTACTGTACAAAGGGGCCCATACTCATCTGGCATCTCTCGAGGGAGCCGTCGATACAGTGTTGCCATGGCAGAGTCGCCTGGGAGTGTCCGGAAAGCCAATTTGCTACTACTTCGGTGCTTAAAATTATTACATAATATGCTTTATGGCTCATAAGGAACATCTTTCGTGGTCATCCCGCTCTTCTTCCTCAATTTGTGTGGGCTGTAATGGCCCAAGGGAGAGCGATGACAGTGGGGGAGGGCGTGCGATTATGCATTCAGTGCCATTTCCTACTGTGATTACTGGATGCTTGACCCTTCACAGGCCGTTTGTGTTAACATGCAGCGCTCTGGTGCTCAGTGCATTAGTTTACAGATCCCACAACCGAGTCCTGCACAAACCTCTAGTGGCCAGGCCAAACGCTCTGGCGGCAGAGCAGGTTTGTAATATATTCCTGGACAGGGGGGATCTGTCAGATAGGGCTAACAAAAGCTGAACGTGGCCTGCAGCATCAACAGTGAACTATCACATTACTGTCGCAAATGGGAGCTGCAGCCTGCGGCCGCTGAGGGTTGTGTTTCAGTGATGGTGATTATCAGGGATACTCAACGATAAAGTCAAAGGGCTTAAAACACAGTTGTTTAAAATTGTATATGAATAATTAACATCTATAATTTTTGCACATAATGCCTTGCATTTTAAATGAATACAGGAGTGAGAGGAGCAGTGGAGCTTGAATACAGAATGTTATAGCTGTATATATTCAGATGCAGGAGAGGAGAATACAGGCTTTACATCTCATGTTTCAATAGTAAAATAACTAATTGCTGATCTGAGTCATTCAGTGTTAGGTTGTCAAGTGGTTCCCTCAGGCTCTTACATCCACTGCTGTGTACACTAGAGACATTTAGTTACCTTAGATCTGTGTCAATATCGCAGGCCAGCTATCACAGGCAATTGCAATATTTTTGTAGCAGTGGAAAATTCTCAAAAGGAAGGGTATCAGGTATCTGTTTTGTGATGAATTACACAACATCGTCTTAGTGATAGCTTTATATGGACCTGGTAACACACTGGAGATTAGGGATGCACCGATATGAAAATTTTGGCCGATACCGATAATTCTTTATATTTGAAAACCGATATATTGGCTGATAAATCTAAATCCAAGTTGTTATATAATTTTTGAGAGCCTGATTACAAAAAGTTTCACCATTAAGATCCATGTCCCAACCACACAATTATAATGTTCTCATTATAATTGTATGTTGCCTACTACAGTATGCTTGCACTTGTGTTACACTTGTTGCACTTAACTGTATTTTCCTTTTTGAAGTGATTCCAATCATATTTCAAACAATTCAAAACCATCCGTGTGAACTGTTCATCTGAAGTGTCTCAGCTGAAGGAAATAATCCATTATTTATCGGCTTTACAATAAATCGGCCAACTTTTCTTATCGGGCCAATAACGATAACATTAAATATGAACTTATATTGACTGATACCGATATGGTGGCTGATATACCGCACATCCCTACTGGAGATTATGGACAAATAATAATAATGTGACCATTTGGGGTAATTTTATGTTGAGGGCTGCTTATAATATAGATCATATAGATGTAAGATTTATTTGCATGATATGCGGATTAATAGCACATAATGCTTATAATATAGATCATATAGATGTAAGATTTATTTGCATGATATGCTGATTAATAGCACATAATTACATATCAATGTTTGCTAAAAAAAACTCAAACAAATATAAATGATTCAAATGTGAGTAAATACATTGAATAAGCATGACAAAAAATGCCTTTGTCAATATATTTTTTCACTACACTATTGAGCCAAAACAATTCACGATAACTATCCTATCGCAAAATCTAGATAAATACTGGAAAAAATAATGGCAAATTCTTTACTTTATTTTGCATGTTCTATTTATGGGTCAATGGATGGCCAATGCTATTTGCACAATTTTGGTTCATGTACACGCTGACAATCGGCATGTTTTTATTTTTTTAAGGAAACATAAAAAGTAACATATTTCAGTTTTAAAAAGCAAAGGTTCTCGCACTTTCTGCCTTCCCAGTTTTCCCACCGTCAGCATGTCCTCGGAAGCGTCATCTCCTGTGAAGTCCACCACCCCTCCTCTGTCCCCGCTGTCGCCGATCTCTCCGGTGTCCCCCAGCTCTCTTCGTCTGCCCGCATGTCACCACAGAGACCGGTCGCCCTCCCCCATGAGGGGCTACCTGATTCCCAGTCCCCTGCCCACCCGCCGCAACCGCACCTGCTCAGCGTGAGTACAGCAGCACATCATCTACAGACCCATCCACTGTTTTAACCTATTTATTTCTTATGTTCATATGTATGTACCTATTAGTTTAGTCTAATTCTGCTCCCGGAGGGCCACTGCCTTGCAGAGTTTAGCTCCAACTCAATTAAACACACCTGAACCAGCTAATCAAGCTCTTAGTAGGCATAGAAACTTCCAGGCAGGTGTGTTGAGGCAAGTTGCAGTTAAACGCTACAGGACAGTGGCCCTCCAGGATTGTGCTTGGACACCCCTGCTATACACACTACATATCAAAAGTTTCGGGTTAGTAAGACGAATATTATTGTTATTTTTACATTTTGAAGGGTGTCTCTAATGGTCACCCAATAAAAACAGTAATATTGAAAAAATAGATGTTTTAATTAAGTAGTTTCTATTTGAAAAGGTCATTTGCTTCTGTGATGGTAAAGCTGTATTTTCAGTATCATTACTCCAGTCTTCAGTGTCACAGGATCCTTCAGAAATCATTCTAATATGATGATTTGCTGCTCAAGAAACATATCCATTAGTATCAATGTTAGATTTTTTTCAGGATTCTTTGATGAATAGAAATGGTCATTTTTTTATAATGTAATGCATTTTGCTGAACAAGTATACAGTAATATTTTTGTCCCTTTCCCCCGACAGTCAAGCGCGTGCAGCTGAGGGCCCGGTCTTCAGTGGGGTCTGCAAGTGCTTTTCACGTTCCAAAGGACACGGTTTCATCACGCCATCAGACGGAGGCAATGACATCTTTGTGCACATATCTGAGTGAGTTCACTGGGCAAACATCTTCAGCCGAGTCCTACGTCAAAACCAACACACATTCCACCACAAACCCAGTCTGAAATCTGAAATTACATGTATCGACAACACCATGATTATCAGTGACGTAAATGCAAACACAAATCATCATTAATATGCAGCCCAAATTAGAGTTCATAAATGCTAGCACTCCCAGTGTGTTTGTAGATGTATTTTTGAACTGATCATGAGGGAAGGGCTGGAGTGTGTGAAAGGTTTTGGCGTCAGGTCTATGTTAAGTACTTGAGTGTTAGAGATAAGAGCGCTTGACTGGCTTCTTTCAGATTAAATGTGTTTGACCAGTGGAAAAATGGATAGACTTGCCAGCTGCCCACCGTTTAAACATTCAGTACATCAAATTATTTTATGATTCACAGAATGAGCATTTGCACCCTTTTGAAATTTTTATTCTCACGACTTATTCGTTTAATCTTCAACTACATAACATTGTATGTTAACTTAAAAATGATAGTGACTTATATAAGAATAATCATTTGTAAAATGGGATCCATTTTTTTCAACCACATAAAATTACATTGTCAGTTAACTTAAAAATGATAGTGATTTATAATTATATAAGAATAATCATAAGAAAAATGGGATCCATTTTGTTTGTCCAATCTGAAATGCAGTGTTTTCCATTTGATGCACTTTTTAAATGTGTTTTTGTCTAAATCCAGTACACACACGGGCACACATGCATGCACGCGCACGTACGTTTTGTTGATGATCTCCATTCTTCCAACAGCATTGAGGGTGAATATGTGCCTGTGGAAGGAGATGAAGTGAGCTACAAGATCTGCACTATTCCACCCAAAAATGCAAAGATCCAGGCCGTTGAGGTGACCATCACTCATTTAGCACCAGGCACAAAACATGAGACCTGGACAGGAGCAGTGTTTGAATCATGAGGTCCTTGAGAACAGCAGCTCTCTGAATCTGAACTGTTAGATAATGATGTCGAAAAGGATTTCTGTTTATTTTCTGGAGGTTTCGGGGAAAGGGAACAGGGCTGAATGAATGCCTTTAAGTGCTATGTGTGACGTGATGGCAAATCTTGCTTATTTTTTTCTTTATTTGGGTTCAGGAAAGGAGTTTGTTTGAAATGATCTTGATTATTTGGTTTGTGTTTAATTATGTGGCATGAACCATAGTCAGTTATACTATCATTAACCATCTGTGAATTCCTGACTGATTTGATTACTCGTAAGAACTGATTACACACTCTTAACAGGAAGCCCTTTTTTTATTTGCTGAAAAAAAAAAACATGTTCACTGTGTATGTATACATTATTGTGAAAATATAGCATTTTGATCATTATGTGCATGTGTGTTTCTTGGTCATTTTGCTTCAAAGACAGGCAAGAATAAAAAAATATTTAAATTGTCAGATTTATTTTATAACTTCCTCAGACATTAAGGTTTTATGTAGAAATTACCTCAATAGTTTTATCTAATTTTACTACATATAACAGTGTAAACCATTTCCAGTTTTTTTTAATTTTATTATTGAGTATCAATAATACACATTTCACAATTAAATACTGACTTTGCCGAGTACAGACAGACAAAGCTTTTACATTTCGAGTCACTGCCACCGCCTGTCCACAACATTAAAAGGAACATTTAAAAGGCATCCAAAACAACATTTCTACATTACACTAACATGGGACACAATATCACAAAGGAATAACTCGTGCGTTAAAGATGTATATAATCACACCCTCTCTAAAGTAAATGTCAGTTAAATAAGAAAATCGATTCTGATGCAGCTGTAAACAACATAGAAACGTGGTTAGTCTTCACTAATAAAGCTTACACAATGAGCATTGCATAATCTCACTACATTAAGTACATTTTGGGGTTTAAGTGTTTAAAAAGGAAAGGACGATTGAAACACCAAGCTGAAGGGATGTTCACTCTTTCAGCTTGGAGCAACTGGAACAGGAGAATCACCCCAAAGATGATGAACGTATACAGGCTGTGATGGCCATTAAGTGAAGATGATCTTGTAGACGTTATCAATACCTTTTCTTATATGGCCTGTGATGAGGAACATGAGGGGATCATGTTCACCTGAGCAGAGGATGGACGCTAAGCTGAGCGGCCCCAAGCTTGTGCTTTTAAAACATGCTTCCTGATGGATTTCTATTGTTAGATCAGGTAGAAGTTTGGCTGTGAAAATACAAATGCGTTTTCATTGTCAATTATAAAATTGTTAATGCTGTAGGAATTTGCAGTTCTGTAGCAAATATCAGCCCTGACATTACCACACCAGGTTGTGCTTTAAATGTTTCGTGCTGGCACTGTGTATGTATATCTCAATGGGATTCAAATCAGATGGTTTGCATCACAGTAAAGCATACACTTCAATACAGGGACTTTCTGATTGCTTGAAGGTTATTGATTCAAGAGACTTCCTGTTGAAATAGGAACAGAGGTTCTACAGTTCTCTGCAACTTCTCACTTTTTCCAGCTTTCCATCGGCTCTATCCAGCTCCTCAAGACGCAATCAGTCCAACAATGCTTCCAAGACATGTCTTTCACACATGCTTTTAATTCAGAGAGGACCATAATATTCAGGTGCTCTGTAAATTCAATCTATCATCATGCAAAATTACAAACTAGACATTTCCAGCGCAACCATTTCTTTGTAGATACTAAAATAGTTAATATTTTATCTTCATAAAGCCAGTAGTAGCTACTTCCAGGTACGTTTAGTGTCATACATAGTGACTACTCATCTTTTCATGTTAACTTCCAAATGCTTAGACCTGGACTCTTTTTCTTTGACATAAAAATGGTTATAAGAAATATTGCAATAAGAAATCCTGTACCATCTCTGAGGTCTCTATATTGCTTTATTTAAGTAACTTTCAATGGAAGGACTTTTTGTTTGTGAAACTTTCTGGTCCTGAATGATCCTGCAGTTCACAAACTAAGTTGCAACATCAGCAAGAGAGATTTACTTCAACTCAGGATCATTCACTCAAATTATATATTAGAGGCATTACTAATGGGATAATTCCTGTATACTGCTTCAGATCTTCAATCTGTCCACCCTTAGTTAAAAAAGAAAGAAAGAAAAGATCAGCTAAATAAAAAGAAATAGAAAACAGATTTTTATCCTTCCTAATTAGAAATGGCAGGATGAGAGTGGACGGAAAGAGAGAGCGAGAGAGACAGTGATCAATTAATTGTGACAGGCTGGTATAAACCCTTGAGTGGACCCTATATGTTTCATAATCAAGGCTGACCTGGCAGCCAGAACTCTATTTATGCTCAGTCAGAACGTCATTCAGGATGTTCAGGAGCTGATGGACATGGTACTCCTTGAAGATCAGAGACGGACGGAAACGGATGGACCTTTCACCACAGGAACCCAAAAACGCACCTGGTGAGATAAACAGAAGTTTTTATTTTATTTTAGAGAACATAGTATCCAATACTGCATCTTGTGCGGACAGGGTCTAAAATTAACACTATTTGTTACTACTATTAATATTATTCCTACACTACAAATATAATTATTGCAAATTGCATATTATATAATTACCTGACAATGACCTGAGCTTTGTCACTAGCTATGTTTCCATCCAAAATTGTGAATTTAATTTTTGCGCAAAATTGTAAAAATCGCTTAAAACATTTGCGAATAAAGCAGCGTTTCCATCCCATGCGTTCAAGAGAACAAAATCATCACTTCCAGGGAAATTGGCGCTAAATATCTGTAATAAAAACGGAACTTGCTGAAATCGGGGAAGGAACTGTGGCTGTTTGTAAATGAATTGTAAATTTTAAATGAACTGCATCTCAGAGCACAAAGATGAAACACAATAACTAATTTATGAAATAATCAAATTGTCGTAAGAGCAAAAAACATCCGATTTTAAACCTTGTGTGTGATGGGTAAGGGGACCACAGCTTACCTTTGTTCCTGGCCTTCATCATGATACTGTTGCGTGTGGCATCATCGCAGGCGTCTATGGCACAGAATGTACCCTGGCCACGGGCTCTACTCAGGATATGAGGGTACTGGGACTACGTGAAGAGAAGCAGCGAGGCATCAAAACAAATCCACAGCTCACGATGTGGACAGCATCATAAATCAACAGCTTCAAAACAAGCACTCATTACGTTGCCAAAATCGATTACAGGCTCAGGTTTTCTCTCCGGCAGCAGGAGTTATGAGGCCGGCCCTCGGATAAGCAATGAACGTCATGATAGAGCCATTAACAGTTTTAAAGCCTTTCGTGATGAGCTGTGGCGTCTGTGAGGAATCAGTCATGTAAGGATATAAATGAAGATGACTGTACCTGCAGTGTGTAAAGGCCCTGCAAAAGAGCCTTCCCTGAGCGGGTCACCTCTTCCAGAAGGTTCTCTCTTCTGATCACATTAAGCACCTCTGATAAGAACAGATTCTTTGAGGGGTCTCCCATCCAGGTGTTGAAGATTCTGTAGGGCTGAGGTGCATACAGTCATGTCAGTTTAAATGGTTCTTACACGCAAGTCTTCTTTAAGACGTCATGCAACCAAAAATTTATTTTGAGGGCATTCATAGGCAAATATACTCTTAAATGTTTTTTTCTTCCTCCAGGGAAAAATAACAAAAAAGGCTATTTGATATTTTAATGGAAGGGATGAACCCTTCAGTATGTCCCGCCTCAAATTCTGTTTTTAATGCGTCAACACAAGAGATAAATCGTGTCAAGAAATTTTAAGTAGACCAAAAATGTGATACATTAATAATACATTTATTAAAAATATAAGAAATAATTTTCACCATTTTAATTTCACCGTTATAATTATTATAGTGACAACAACAATTATTATTCAAAATAATTAATACTCTCATCTCTCCCTATGTGCACTGGTCACTTAAATTTTTTCGACACAATTTCGGTTTCATATTGCTCTGTTTCTGTTTGTACTGTTTTTGCGCTAAATGTCTCTTTTAATCCACTGCTCAATGTCTAAAGTTTTTATGAAAAGTATATGTTTATATAGGTTACGTAGTTATATGTAAGGTTATATAGGGTATATAGGTTAAGCTTTTTTGTGGCTTAGAATGTAGATAAAACTGCACCATTGGAGGTGACTTTACAGAAAGAAACAGTAGGGGGCATGATTGGTCAGTTCCATACAGCTATGAATCTCATCCAAGGACACGCGATCATTAGACAAACAAAGACTGGGAAACTGACAGAACAATCATCTGATACTAAAACGCATTATAACTCCATGCATAAACAATGACTTCGATAACGCAGCCAACTGGGAACAATTACTAAGAATGGGATTGACGATTTTGCAAGGGGGACATTTGGGGAAACGTTGACAGCCCTTACTTTGTCTGCTTGCAGTTCATCCCTGTGATAGTATCCTCCTGTCTGCATCTTCTTGCTGAAGGAAACAACATCAGCAGGGTCGTCCAGACCCCAATGCTCATGGGCCCAGAACTTGCCTGTTGCTCCACCACCTGTCTGCACCTCATCCACGTGGAAAGCACAGCCATGCTGAAAGATCCAGACACAGATAAACATCTGTTAGCTCACTCTCTGACAAACGCCATCTTGTCAGCCTGCATAAAACTGCATACAACACCCGCTAGACACAGCCGTTACGCTTTGCTATGCTTCATTTAAAGAGAACACTTCCCGAGTTTTTCAGGGAGAGTGTGGACTTCATCACAATTACTCAAAGGGCCTCTTTTCTCTGCATAAAGCAGCCTTATTAAATCATTCCCTTTTGTGTTCTGCCTTATCTCGTTCATAAGGACTCGATTTAGAGCAGATAAAAAGAACTTTATGCAGAGTCGTGAGTGCCTTTTTTATTAGTGTTCAAAGAGTCTCATTTTAGCTATTTATAACTGGAGTGTGTATCTGAAACCACTTCAAAGCACAGATCCAGTAAAAAAGGATGACTATGGAGGAAAGCTTAGCATTTTAGAACAGGTAGCTTGGAAATAACGTTTCACCTTGCGTGCAATATTTCGCAATTGGATGAAGAAATCAGGTGAGGCGTGGTTGTCCCCTCCCTCTGCCTGGATGGGCTCGATAACAATGCCAGCAACTGGTTTTCCCTTCTGCCTCCACTTCACGATGAGATCCTCAACCTGACACACAGAAGTTTAAAACTTATTCAATGCTTTACTTACTTTTATCTTACTTGCATGTTAAGAACTAGATAACACTATCTGTGCATTGTAAGATAACGGTTACTGATTAGCTAGATAACAATTAAACTATGCTGCCCTCCAAAAGTGTTAGCAAGATATTCCTAATGGATATCTAGTGTCAGATAGTTGACAAATTAGGTATTTCTGTAATATTCCTGGTTCAACACAAGTTAAGTTGAAAGCATTAAGCATCATGCTGATTCACAAAAATTTTTTTTGACTCGTCCCACGTTTTCTGAAAGAAACGAAAAAAGCAAGGTAATGGTGGGAAACTAAAGGCCTCATTATGCTTCTGCGTCAACTCCACGGCGTAGCTACACCGTCACTCCTATTGCGCCGTGGCCGTTTTATGGTTCTGCGTCAGGTTGAGTTGCATCTGACCAATCACAGCCCTTGTGGTCTGCGTCGCCTCGATGCGTAGTTAAAATTTTTTGGAGGTGCACGTCGAGCTACGGCGGAGGGGTTCGCGGCGACGCAGAGGGGTCTGCGGGGGTACGCCGTCGATTCGACGCAGATGCATAAAACAGGCTTAACAATAAAAGTAAATGGGTACCATTCTTGAAGGATTTAAAGCAACACCAAGTGACTTTTCCTCTGCGGTCGCCCTACAGGTTGGAAGCGGAATTGTCCATTACCGCTGTAGTAAATAATATAGCCTAACGCAGCCTACTGTCGCACGCGCATGCTCTCTGTTTATCCAGCACCGGCTTTGGAATCAACAATGGCCACAGACAAGGTAGAGTATGATGCATGAATTTATGAAAATATGATGTATTGCGACATCACAAACGAGCAATTGTAGCAATTGTAACGCATGCCGTAAAGCAAGTCAAATTAGTAGTTTTCTTATGTCTCATTAGAACTACAGAAACGCGACCCGATCTGGCAATCCTTCATGGCGTGGATATATCAGATAAAGGACTGCAAAGCTGTGGCATAAGTGCATTTCACCATGATGAATGTCACGAATTGATGAACCACTGAAACGATTTTGGAAACATTATTTTAAGGTAAAAAATCTTACTTAGTGTTGCTTTAAAAGCAGAAATGTGAAGCTTATAATTTTATAAAATCATGTGCATTACTTAAAACGTGTCATCACATTTACCATTGCTATGTGAAATGTTAGTGTGTGAAATCCAATAATTTCAATTGGAATCCATTTAATCAGAAATTTCTTGGTTGAAAGCGACTGTGTGAGCGGTGCATTGTGCATTACTACACTATTGGCAGTGGACAATGCAGCTTTCTGTTGGTCAACAAGGCGATTTTGCGTGAAAAACTTGGATATATGTATCTGCTTTGGAGAAATGCTTTGCCTTGTGCAAAATGCACAATCACGTATATTTTCCTATTGAAATGACTGAAAATCACCCACTGAATTTTGCTGAACAACCAAAACATAAAGCTGTTACAATACTCATTTATACAGTCGTTTTAAGGCTTTAGGGTTTACAGTGATCTGTTTTCATGCTGACAAACCTGTGAAATGGGATATAACTTTACACAATATTAAAATCATGTTAAAGTAACACTAGGTAACTTTTCAACCTTCATAATATATTTCCAAGTCTCTTGTGATGGTACATCGACTTACAATAGGTTGAATGACACGTCTGCCATAGCCTGACGGGGTCTGTAGCGTTTTTAATCGTATTTTAAACTTCGGGTAGTAACCGGCGAACAAAGAGAACTACA
Organism: Siphateles boraxobius; assembly: GCF_051911475.1. Taxonomy (NCBI): domain Eukaryota; kingdom Metazoa; phylum Chordata; class Actinopteri; order Cypriniformes; family Leuciscidae; genus Siphateles; species Siphateles boraxobius. The sequence goes on from NW_027509193.1 coordinate 16,182,322, forward strand.
AAATTCGACTGCTTTACGGCATATACGTCACTTCCACCACCACCCCCACTTCCTTAAAATCGGACGTGCGAACCAAATGTTATAGTCATGGCCAAAGCAGCACAGAAAAACAAGAAAGCAATGGTTTTATCGGAGCAAAGCAAAAAGAGAAAAAGAGAAAGTGATCGCGTTAAAGGCAGAACGAGGATCAACATTGGGCCAGCGTTTTCTCACTGGCGTGAGCTGAAGGAGGAGGAGGGGTGCCCGACCGATGCAGACTTGGCTTTCATTCTTTTGGACTAGTAACGTTAAGTATATTGCTTGCATACCATCTCTTTGTTGATTTTTTTGTCTGCCTGACTATGTTACGGAAGCTATCTTATCCTTCGTTTATCTTCATGAATCAAGTAATGACAGTAGAGTAGCGAATTATCAATCTGGTAGCTAGTAAACGATATTCTAGTTTTTAATGGTTAGCTATCGCTAGCATTCTCGTTCTGATTTGAACTTTGCAATCGATGAAATGCAAATAGCAAATGTTTGACCTAAAAAGTGTACTCTACTCAACATGTACAAAGAAAAAAATCAAATGAAAGCCTATGTCTAAACGGCGTGTACAAGTTTGGTAGGGGCTACATTCTTGCAAGTAAATATATAAGATGTACAAAATCATATTTTAGGATACCTAACATGTCTGTGATATTTGTTTATTTGTCTTGCCTCAAGCAATAATGCAAATCGATTTGTAAAATTTGCAGATTCATTTATGGTAGCTTGATATTATAATATTGACAATATATGGTTATTATCTACCACTCAAAGATTGCATTGAAGTATCATATAGATTCAGTAAAACGGTAACCAATAGACTAGGCTACTATATTGACGCTGGCTTGTAAACGTGATCATCGCGATCATTTGTCGTTAGAAAAAAAATAAAACCCATGAAATTATATTCATATGACATGCTGAAATATATGGCACTGTACCTGGGATGAAGACATTTCACACGCGACGCAAGCAGAACAACTGCATGTGACCTCCTCCTACAGTGTTCAGGGCTATCATGGTTGTCAACAAATGCACGTGCATGTAGGATGACAGAGTTTACGACAGTAGTAGAGGACAATACTGTTTCCCAACTGTAGGGGGACCCCGAGAGCAAAAGTTACCTGGTGTTACTTTAACAGTTGTTTATGTCTTGTGGTAATATTATTGAAATAGCGAGTATTTTAAAATGAATGGATTGGCCCCAATAACTTTTATTGTAAGTACCTCAAGGTAACGTATATATTGGCTTTAATTTGTTGGGGAAACCCACAGATGCTGTTGATTGAGCTCAACTTGTACTGAACCCACAATATTCTCTTAATTTAGTGTGGATTTTTTTTTTTTGTGAACACATGAAGGAGAGATCTCGGACCTCCTCCAGGCAGCGGGCCTCTTCCTGGGCGTTCTCCCATGCAAACTCCTCCAAAGGGTACTGGAGCTTAGGGAAGGGTGCGATAGGCCAGTCAAAGGCCGGTATATCCAACTTGTGAATGGCTTTGGAATGTGTTGTGGCCAGGCAACCTGTAATCCAACACCACACACATTAGGGGATGGATGTCCGAGTTAAAACAAAACAGCCAGGCGTCTTTGTTGGTCAAATGAAGTCATATGATACAAATAGCTGCAAAGGCAAACAAATGTAAGGCAAATACATGCAGGCCAGGTCAAATCCCTGAATCTGCTCAAAGTGTACTGAACTGAATCAGACACATCTTTCAATTATGTTCTCATAAATCAACAGACAATTTTCAAGCACTTACCCATAGTTCTCCCATGGAAAGCTCCCATAAAAGACAAGATGCTCAAATCTGGGCATCCAGGACTCTGAGAGGGAGGAAAGAGAATAGTGTGTGTAAAAAGAACATTAAGATTTCAGGAGCCACGGTCATATGCATAATATGTGTTTTTCACAGAGTCTATTCGCTAACCTGGTTGATCATGCAAGAGCTGATTTCCTCCACAGATGGGTTGGTGTCTCCTCTCTCCTTATTCTAGAAACCATTAAAAAAGTATTGGATATCAGATGATTTAAGAGCTGTTCATGTGTATAGAGTAGCGCTGCCAACATATGTACGTAGGTACATAATCAATAGAAATATATGTATATATTCATGTATGTGTTTTATCTCCATATAATGAACACAAGCACTGTCCAAGAGTCCATTTTAAGAGCCCAGTTAATATGGAATTTACATAACAGTCAGGAATGTGTTTTTTTGTGTAATTATATCATATTTTGTTATGATTACCTCATCTGTATCAATTGACAGCCCTAATATAAAGTAATCTGAATCAAATCAGTATCTCTAACAGATTTAAGCTTTCAAGCTTCTGTTATACTTTTGCCAGCAATAATACCAATGATATCAAAAATCATAATACTTATTACATTATAAAAAAAAATAAGAATTAGGAAAAAATATTATAGTGATATACAGTGATTTTTTTCCCTCCAACAATTTCAGAAAGACTTCTTTTGGGTATTATTATTGCCAAAATACAACCAATATCACACCTATATAAAGCAAATTTGTTTGTTTGCACTTTGTGTGAGTCGAGCAGGAGCAAAGTGAGGAAAGTCCACTCACTCTGTACCAGATAAATATGCTCTTGAAAGCATTCTCATTGGAGCAGGAACCACAGGCCATGGTTTGTACTCGTGTCATTCCGCTGGGGGCAATCTGATGTTGAAGAAAGAGTCATTCACAGCACTCCGCACTGGCACCTCTACAATAAACAGCAAGCCACTTCCGGCCAATGTGAAAAAGAGCGCAATCATTTATTAGGTTCATTGTGATATCTGCAAAGGACGTTGTCAAGATTAAGAAAATCCCAAAGTTTTTATAACTGCCAGAAAACAATCATTCTTCAAGTGAAAGGTCTAAACCTTGCGCAAAACACAGTCCTTACTCTCTACTTGTGAGCATTGTCAGCAATCATTTCTGAGACATATGCTGTTATTAGCTTTTGTGGAAGTTTGTGGAAACATTCATCTTCCAAGAAACACTTCACATGTGTTTCTTCAAATCCAACAACACTCACCGTCAGCAGGCTCTCGAGCAGTTTGTCTGGAAAGTTCTCGGGTGGCAGAATACCAAGTGCCGGCCGGTTGACAAATGCACTCTGAAAAAAAAAATTCACACAAAATTTGAAAAAGTAAATATTAAGTGTGTATACACTACTATTCATAGAGTGTATATAACTTGTGGACACTTGTGAATGGTAGCAATTTTGACATCATTGCAGGAATAAATCACAATTAAAAATATTCAAATCAAAATCAGTTATTTTAAATTGTAAAGATGTTTCACAATGTTACTGTTTACTGTACTCAAATTTACTTTTATTTATTTAAGTGCAGCCTTGGTGAACATGAGACTTATTTCAAAAGTATCAGCTAAAAGTGAATTATAAAATAAATGAATTTTGTTTTACATCTTTAAAACTCTCATCTCGTTCCACTCATGCTGCGCTGTTTGACTGTACAATGGAAATTAGATTTGCAGTGATTATCTTTAAAGACACACATGCGCACACATATGTGCAGCCCCAAGCAAGCACACACGCACGCACACACATACACACACACGTCATAGTCTGATCAGGACTCACCAGATTTTTTGGATTGGTCATCACTTTCATTAAGGCTGGATGATTGTAACCTAGAAAAGAAGATCAAAAACACTGTCAATCTATTCATTATACATGCAGTGAGATACCTGAAGATTTGAGACCGTGAAAACACACCAAAACAAACAGCAATTGAATTGAATGGTCACATTTTGTCACAATTGGAGCTGAGGGCAGCAAAATGTATTTGCACACTAGTGAGTTGAGGTGGATAATTGATATAGCCTTCCTGTAGCTCAAACAGTAGAGCTTTGCTGCTTGTAACGCCAAGTTCGATTCTCAGGCAAGAACTGAAAAGAATGTAAATATGTTCCTTGAAATGCAATGTAAGACGCTTTGGATAAAAGCGTCTGCCAAATGCATAAATGTAAATATATAGTCGGCTCTCTATGACTACAGCTGCAGTGTGAACAACTCTCTGATACTACTACTCTTACACAAAGCACCCAAAAATATTAGGACACTTAAGCCACAATTAAATATGTATGAATGTCATTGGAATACACAAAAATATCAAACCAAATGGAAAATCATTCTAGAGCTTTTCTTGGTCCCAAAGTCATTTGTAGTGCAGATGCATGAAGTCGATTCCCCTCAAGAAAATGTTCAAATGTCTTTATTTTGAACAGCACATCTACTGTTTATGATTTACAAACTAATAAACTTAATTTTGTGAAATGTTTGAGAAGTAACGTAATAATGGTTAAATATTTTTGCATAATGACATTTATTTGTTTAAGTGACTTTCTGAGGTCTTTGACTCTGTGCACCTTGATGAGACAAACTGTACAGTATGTAGAGTTAGAGACAATTCATTGAGATTAATCAATCTTAACAGATTAATAACAAAGTAAATAAAAAATCAGTTATGGTAGGGTGAGCTTGTAAATTCACTGTAATTAGTTTTTCTTACAACTTCGCAACTTCAAATTTAGCAGTTAGGGCTGATGCAAAAAAAAAGAGGAAGAACTGATCTGTTAAGTCTTCAGAACAAGACATGCCCAGAACAAATTGAACAAATGTCAAATTTCACATAAAAGTGCCCTGGCCGAAATGTAAGCACAAACAATTTTCAGTGTGCTTTCCTTTGTTTTTTCAAAGCTGACATTACATAAAATTGTGCATAACAATTCCAGCTACCACCAGCAGAGAGCTGACAAATCATTATCATGATAATCAGCATGTTTGCATATAAAAAGAAGAATGAATTTCTTTTTTTATCAACATATCTCTTCAAATGAAGCATCTTTAAAGGCATTGTTAAGGAGTTTTACATTTTTTTACAACTAACATTTCTCTTTCTTGCAGGATTAACATTTATATGCATTTCAACACTAAAATTCCAAAAATGTGTCTGATTATATCAAAAGAGGAGAAAAAAAGTTTATGTATATATATATATAATATGCGACCCTGTATCACAAAACCAGTCATAGGTCGCACGGGTATATTTGTGGCGATAGCCAACAATATATTGTATGGGTCAAAATTATCGATTTTTCTTTTATGCCAAAAATCATTAGGATATTAAGTAAAGATCATGTTCCATGAAGATATTTTGTAAATTTCCTACCGTAAATATATAAAACAATTATTTTTGTGAGTGAATGCAGCACAGTCGCGAACATAAATGGAAAACTTTAAAGGCGATTTTCTCAATGTTTCAATTTTTTTGTACCCCAAATTTCCAGATTTTCAAATAGTTGTATCTCGGCCAAACATTGTCTAACAAACCACACATCAATGGAAAGCTAATTTATTCAGCTTATTCTTGATATATAAATCTCAATTTCAAAAAATTGACTCATATGACTGGTTTTGTGGTCCAGGGTAACATATTATATATAAATAGACTGTATATATATATATATATATATATATATATATAGCCTCATAACACTAGCAAGAATCTGAAGTATTTAGGAATCCAAATTTGCTTTGACCTAGTTACAGAGAATTATACATATGAAGAACCAATCATATTGGAGAATGAATCATGTCACCTTTGCCACGCTCCTTTTCTCTAACAAATGTGGTACTCTTTTTGTCGAGGGGATTCTCCGTGATTGATACAAGGTCCTCCCGGCTGTGATTAAAGCACATTCGAAGGCATTGTCTGGAGTCCATCTAATTAATGCTGCATGACCTGCTAGACACTGGAGATCTTACTTCCATTCCCGAATGATTGTGTTTGGTGGAACACGAAATCTTATTCCCAAGTGATAGTGTTCAAAAGGGACGAGACATTGTCCGACTAGAAGCAGGTGTCGAAGAGGTGACGCCTAGTAGAGTATAAATTTGAAGGTGTCGAAGTGGAGACACCCGTTTAACTTAAGTCAGGTGCGCAAAGGAAAATCTACCACATCAGCTTAATCAAGAAGACTAAAACTGCATCCCTACAGCTCACTAGGAGTAGAAGCAGTACTAGTTTGACCTCAGTCTGATTGCTGAGGAGTTCATTCTGTTCTAAACGCTGCATCTGACTCTTTCAGTCCTGTGAAGTCAACTGAAACAAGCATTTGTCCATGCAAGTGGCTGCCTTTATGTGAAAACACCAGCTGTTACCACATGGGTCATTCCCGTTATACAGTACATTTTCATGTCCCCATCATATTTGTTGGATTAAAAAAAATTACAATTATAATTCTTAAAGATTAAATCATATTAGTTTCCTTTATTATAATCACAAACAGTAATATGGTATATTGCAGTAATGATGAGTATTGTTATTGTGGGCACTTCAAAATACTGGATAATTCTAAGCAACTTATCCGAATTGTTTAGATTTTTAAAATTCACATTAGCTTGATTTCTATTAACCAGTTAAAATTTACCAAAGTGTGCACAATGGCCTGAAAAAAAGTAAAAAAGAAAAAGTTCAAACAGCTATTTAGATTTTTGTATTTAATATGGTGTTTAACAAACAACTCAAAATACTTTTACTTTTATCATTGTTCTTTATAGTTGAGTTCTACTGGACTTCTGAATTTTTTTCAAACATTTGTCTACATTTTGTATACATGGTGTATTGTTCTATTATATTTAATTATGATCTCTAGGTTTTTTTTTTTTTGTCAAGTTAGACAAATTTACTGGACTGGAGTATTATATTATCAAAACTTCCAAAATGGCTATAAAAATATACACAAACAAAAATACCTTGTACTGATCCAATGAACTCTTCTTTTTATTTCTTATATCCATCATGCTGAGAACTGTCTTGATGTCTTTCTTGCCATAGTGTAAATAATCGAGTCAGAATTAATTTCTGAAAGTCTTGTATATTATTTCAAATGAAAGAGGAGAAGCAAGTGCAAGGGAAATCAAAGCTCATTAAATCGGAGTCACCACCTGAAGGCACATCTGAGAGCGAGAGACAGTAGCTTCACTCAATTTGTTGAGGCTGATTAAATGCAAGTAAGCTAACGGACAAACGAATGAGATGCAGACAGAGGAAAGGTGCTCTTTCTGCCTCTAAGGTCTGACTGTCGTATCTGTACAGGCAAACCTCAAAGGAAGTCCCGAGTTCCTGTCGCTCACATTTAATCATCCACACCAACAGTCGCCTCACGCAAAGCCACAGGACGCCTCTCACATTTACTGAGCAAGAACAACACAGTGGCAATAGTGACAACACTGTATGTTGGATTGTAAGATCCTTTCCAACTCTACTAGTACATTGTTATTGTTAACTAAAACTATTAATTGAAATAAAATGTATATAAATTAAAAACATTATATAAATATTAGATAAAAACATTGCTGCTAGTGTTTAATTACGATTACGAAGAAGATATTTAATCTCAGATTCATTTTAATTTAATTTAAATAGTCTTTTACTAACCCTAATGCCATTACAAACCCTGTATTCTTCCATAATAATCAACACGTAGAATAATTCCATATATATAAATATGGTGCACGTCACATCAGGTTTAACATCAAAACACCAAATGCTATTGATTCTTGTGCGTCAAAACACTTCTGACACTAAATCAAAGCAAGTGTACTACCTCCAGAGAACAACATTAAACTCCTGAAATTGACAATTCTTCAGAAATATTGCAGTATTTATTATATTATAAGTGATTTATCTGTGCAATGCACATTATTATTTTTTTTTAATTCATGTGCCCTCGTAAACTCTAATCAAAGCATCTTCTCTTCTTTGATGACGTGTTTACTGGCACGAGGGCGGGACAACCTGTCACTCACATGACATGAAAACAACAACAAACCACAAACCATCCAATCAGTTACTACTGGAAAAAATCCTGTCCAGTCCTACATTTCTTCTTGTTCGAGAAGCGGTTTCACTTGGATATACGTCACGCAACTTCCATTTAATGTCGATTTTAATTCAAAGTTGTCTTATTTCCTCTTACAGTAGATGTGTCAGGGGTCTGCAGAGCAATGAATGTATTGTAACAGAGACCAGCTTACTGACTGAGCTCACCAATGGGGATGGAGGAGATTTGTGTGTACACGTCTAGCATTCGGTTACCGTCCACGTCCACCAGGTAGTTCCCCCTGCTCTCCTCATAGTTGCAAAAGAAATGAATCGCTCCAACATTCTGCAAACCAAGAGAGAAATAGAGTTGAATGTTGCTATTAAAGTGATTTGTGATTTGTCTGTACACCTGATTTTTTTTTTTTTTTTGGCAGAGCTTCAGCTTCATGTCAGTGAATGGCTAAAAAAAGAACCCGCAAGCTCTCACACCAGCTATTTGCACTGATGTCACGCATGTATAAGTGGTGATTGTACAACTAAATGGTTATTGGCACAAGAATTTATGAAATAGAAGTATAAAAAGAGAACATCAGGAAAAAATGTATGTTACAAAAGTCTAAAATATGTTCCCTTTAATGAATTCACATGTACTGTACAATTGAAAAAGCTGATGTCAAGATTCAGACTGTGACTCATTACCACAAAATTGTGAGCAACAGTGCTTTATCTAATGAAATTGGCTTTTCTGTCTCCGTGTCTTTGAACCTGATGCAGAATCTATTTTTAGCACATCTGATGAATAGGTAATGACTCTTCTTATGTCTGCTTATTGTGCACGGGAGACAGACAGTGACCAACAGACACGCACAGGAGTTGCGGCGAAGCGAATCTGTGATATTAGCTTCATCAAAGCCTGTCAGCTCACATCTATCTGCTCAACCACAGCAAGGCGGTCAAAAGATGACTGGCTGCTCTCAAGAAACTGGACCAGACAGCAGATAAATTACTGCCTGAAATACATTCATCACTCAATACGCTGAAGACATCCAGACAGGCTGAAATATGGCTGGACGTCACATCAGAAGTGACATTGCTGATCTACGGCCGTCATACTTTAGCTTTACTGCGGTTAATCATATCGTTTTGTTTTAAATGGCACTGTCTGAAAAAGTGAAAAAGAAAAATTATCTAAGTACAAACTAAGAGAACTGCACCTTATGTGATTTACACTGGTTTTCAAAAATCTTCATGTACAGAGTATAGAAGACTTCTATCTAATTGCATAGCCCAAGTTTAAGGTAGACAGTTATGAGTGTATAAACTGGACAAACGCCAAAGTTTGTCTCACCTGAATCTCTCCGAGTTGTCGCATCAGCTCCTGTTGAATGAGAGAAATTAATCTATTAGTCATTCTGTTATCAAAAGATATTTCTGTCAACTTTAATTACACAAAGATTGGACACAATTATATAAAAAAAAAAAAAATAAAAAAAAAATATATATATATATATATATATATAATATTATTTTAAGAATTGGGGAAAAAAGTAATAAGGAATTTTTTTTCAATAATTGCATTTTTAAAGTCTGCAATAAAATATCAGTAAAAGCTCAATTTAAAAAAATCTGTTATTTCCTGTAGAGACATATCATAAAACAATCTGGTGATAAATCTCATGGAAATAAGAGTAAGAATGCTGAGACTGAACCTTGGACTTTGGACCTGGCACAGCGGTCTTCATGGATGGGGTGTCATATTCAAACTCTGAAACAGTTTTTGTGGCAGTTTTGCTGACATATCTGGATCCTAATACAACAGAAACAGAATAAAAACTTAAATAAGGCCACAAACTTTAATCATTTCAGTCACTCTTACTATGCAGTACCTGTTTCCCATAGTTACGTAATATGCTGGATGAGATTTTAAAGGGATAGTTCACCCAAAAATGAAAATTCTGTCAGTATTTACACACCCTCATGTTGCTCCAACCTCGTAAGACCTTCGTTCATCTTCGGAACACAAATTAAGATATTTTTGATTAAATCTGAGAGCTGGATCACTCCTCCATACTAGTCCATAGGCTTCTTCAGGGATTGAATTTGCCGGCCTCAAAAAGTTAAAGACATCGTTAAAATAGTCCAAGTGACTACAGTGGCTCAATCTCAAGTTTATCAAACGACGAGAATACTTTTTGAGCGCAAAAACAAAAATAACGACTTTATTTCAACTATTCATTTCCTTCTCTGTGGGCCTCTAGTCAGTTAACTTAGTGTGATTGCGTAGAGCTACAGAAGATTACAGATTACGAACAACAACAGAAGCTTACGCTGTTACACTAGTGAACTGACTCGAGGCCCACAGAGAAGGAAATGAATAGTTGAAATAAAGTTGTTATTTTAGGGTTTTTTTGCGCACAAAAAGTATTCTCGTCGCTTGATAAACTTAAGATTGAGCCACTGTAGTCACTTGGACTATTTTAACGATGTCTTTAATAACTTTTCGAGGCCGACAAGTTTCAATCCCTGAAGAAGCCTATGGACTAATGTGGAGGAGTGATCCAGCTCTCAGATTTCATCAAAAATATCTTAATTCGTGTTTCGAAGATGAACGAAGGTCTTACGAGGTTGGAGCAACATGAGGGTGAGTAAATACTGACAGAATTTTCATTTTTGGGTGAACTATCCCTTTAAGCTCACAGTTTTTAAAAATGGAAATCATATTACAAGAAGAATATTAATATCACATTTAGCTGAACATGGGAATTCATTTTATGTAATTTTATTATTTTGATTTGAGCGGATGTTACCATTTATTCCATATCCCCATGTGCTGTGCAAAAACTGTTTTAATTATTAATTGCTTGCTGTTGTGTAAATAATCAAATCTGGTCCCCATTTATAGAAATTCACTTTCATAAAAGTTAGAGAGTTCAAAAACTGCTGCATAACAAGAAAGAGTCATTCATTAGTCCTTTATTTCCACTTAAATTATGAAAGGTTGCCTCAGTTTCAGTGATAACTTCCTAAAAATGCAATAAATTATGCAAAAAACTTCCTAAAAATGCTTAGCATTGCAATTTAGATGTTTATCTGACATCTCAAAGTAAATAACCAACTGAACACTGTAAGACCTTTGTACTTTTGTAGTATATCTGAACAGTGGCCAGCAAAAACATATGAACAGCCACACAATGCCTTTTAGCCATATTTGAGCAGTAGTACCCATGTGCACTTGAGGGGCTACATAACTTAAGTGAACTAATTTTTTTTTACTCAAGTGAACTCATAACCTAGCTACTGATTAATGAAGGACACTGACAGGATTAGGAATATGTGACCAGACAACGAAGGACAAGACATGGAACAACTTCTCTACACATGCAGAATTCACCAGCCAAAGCTGGACAGAACCAGATCCCAGTAACTCATTTACATGATTAAGTAACTTTGAACTGTGTCCCTCTCGACATTCGCCTCTCCATGCATCATTATCATTTTAAAAGAAGCCTCTCACTTACTAAGCCGAGAATGGAGTTTAATCACTCTGATAAAGTATCTGTGACAGCTACAGCTCTTTTTGATGGTCACTGGTAGGTTGAGAACATTATAGTTAAACAAGCTTTTAAGACTGGAGGGTATCATAGTCTTCCATCTCAGCATGTTTTTTTTTTTTTTACCTGGAGCGGCGAGACGCAGGTTTTGCTGAAGGGAGACGGCCAGCTGGCGGGTCAGGAGTGAGGAAGCCATGTGTGGTAACTCACTAAGGCAGAGATGAAGAGCGAGAAGAGAGAGAGGAGAGAGAGAGAGAGAGACAGCACACTGCCTGCCTTTCACCTTCCTTTTACTTCACCTGGGGAAAAACAATGAAAGAGATAGGTTACAGGGAGTGGGAGGCCAATATATGTTATTGAAATGTCACAATCAAAGACATTTTGGAGGATAATAATCTGCAGGTCAGAGGAGAAATAATATCCACAATTTTATGTTATCAAGGAATTTCCTTGATCTTACATATAGTTGTAAGGTTAATTGTTTAAACATACTATTATACAGACTCTTTATTTTGTTAAAAGACACTACAAAAAAAAACAGTTTGTTCAGGAATTTTGTTTGTGATATTAGAATCATGACCACATAAACATATTACCACACACATTTACAGATCACCGTTTGCCATTGGTCAGAGAAACAGATAGTACTGCCACAAACATGCACCATTGATTGGATATAATAATTGTACTACATTGGCCTGGTTGGGAAGCTCAAACAAGTGTTATTTTTGTTTTATTACATTATATTTTTAGTTTTATTTATATTTTTATACATTTAGTTATGTTCATTTAGTTTTTTTTTTTCATTTCATTAAGTACTTTTGTCATTTTATTCGTTTTTTTTTTTTTTACATTTATTTCAGTTTTACAGTACGTTTACACAACAACAATGTACTAAAAATGGAAAAGTCTGTCCTTTGCATTTTTTTTAACATAGAGATAACAACGTTGTCAAAACACCCTTCATTCACGCAGATCCACGAAAATGCTAAAACGCTGTATTATGCTGCCAGGCCAGTAGTTGGTGATGTGACTTTGTAAAGAAACACTACGCTCCTATAGACTGAACACGCAATAGGCATCTGCTTTCAAATGGTGCTTGAAAGTGACTCCCACACCTTATTGGACTGTTCTTTGATAGTTTTTGCCCCAATCTAGTTGGTTGCAATCATTTAAAGAAACATGCACTGAAAATGGGGGGGCTTATGAAAACTTTCCGCAGCCCGAGGGAGACGCTGTGCTGTAGAGGGTTAATCATTCATCTCAATGAGTAAAACCAAAGTATATAGTTCTGATGTGCAGCAAAAGATTGTTGAGCTTCACAAAATAGAAAATAGCTAAAGCATTGGAAATTTCAATGGTCACAAAGCCTAAAAAAAAAATCAAACAGCACCTAAGATCACCACATGCTGTTTGGGATAGATAAAAAAAATCCATTTCACTCAAAAAACCTCAAGCATCTTCAGCCGTCAGACATGACTGGTACTTCAAAAGGGACAGGTTTCTATGGTCAGATGAAACTACAAAAAGAGCTTTTTGGCAGCAAACAGGGATAAAAAGTACCCCATGTCAACGGTCAATTATGCCGCTGCCTCGTTAATGTTGTGGGTCTATTTTTTCTCCTATTGTTTAGATACATGGTATCATGGATTCTAGCAAATACCAACAGCTAAAAAATCTAAACCTGACTGCCTCTGCAAGATATAATAGTTGATAATAGTTGGAACTTCCATCAGGACAACGATCCAAAACCGACATCAAAATCAACACAAAAATGGGTAACTGAGCACAAAATTAAGCTGCTGCCATGACTATACCAGTCCCCTAAACTGAAGCCTATAGAAAATGAGTGGGGTGAACAGAAGAGAAGATGCACCAACATGAACTTGTGAATCTGAAGGATCTGGAGAGATTCTGTATGGAGGAATGGTTTCTGATCTCTTGTCAGTTGTTCTCCAAACTCATCATAGGAGAAACTCAGAGTTGTTATCTTGTTTTGGAGAAAAGCATTAATTACATAACATGATTTACCCCCCATTTTCTAATTATTTTAATTCAATGAAAGGTTAGATTTTGAGAAAGATCAAAAGGATAAACAATTCAGATTTATTTTTACAGCCATCTTTGATCATTTACCAAGGGTGCCATGCCAATAATACTGACCACAGCTGTATAGTTATATTTTATTTTATTTCAGTTAACAGAAATGTTTTTAATAGTCCTTGTTTCAGTTCAGTTTAGTTTTAGTTCACAATGTCTTTAGTTTAACCCTGACTCAAACAAACAGGAATATTCAGAAAGCACCAGAGCCAAATTGTTTACAATTTTCAGATAAATCAACCTACAAACAGCTTGCCTCTAAAAATAGTTGCATATCTATTTTTTTTTTTTTATTATCAGAAACTGATTAAAAACCATATCGGTGCAAATCGTACAGTCTGCAGAGTGACAGTCTTGGGATCTTGCTTCATCACCACAGACAGTTCCTCTCTCCCTGAGCAGCAGGTTCAGCCATGCCCATCAATCCTGTCCTACAACAGTCGTCCTGACACTTGGCCCTCATGCCACTTAATTAAAGCATGGTTGATTGGTGTTAATTACAACATGGCTTAGACACTCACCGACCCTCGGATGATCTTTTTGCACTGCAGAACCATCACAGCCATTTCTTGGGACAGAGACAAGTGACTAACGGCGTGCCTTTCGATTACCGCTAAACCTTCCCAACAGGCACAGGGTTCAGGGAACTTGAGCACCACTCTGTCACACTTTGGCGTTAAGATTAACTGGGAAGAATAGTCCTGCCTATGGGAAAAGCTGATGCCTGAAGGAATCCCGACATATCTTCAGCTATTATAATGAGTGAGCATATGCTTAGGGAAGGAACAGCACGGTGACGCTATGCAATTATTATGCACAAAATGTTCTTAACTGGAATAAACACCATGTTTCTCAAGCAATATTGTTCCTTCTTAGTTTAAATGACACACGTTTCTGTCATGTTTCTAGTCTGGACATTGAAAACCTGTGAATCAGTCTTCCTGTTCTATTGAAAAGAAGCTAGTCTTATGCGTTTGCTTGTCCAAAGGAATCAATTCAGCGGGGAGACCCATAGCATCTTTATTCATGCACAGGAGAAGAGAAGCAGAAAGTGCATCTCTGTTGTGCTATAGGACGCTTACGCAATTGAGGCGGCAGAAGCAAGAAAAATACAGACGCTCCGTCTCTCAGAGGCATTCCAACCAGACGGCTCATCGACCGGATAGAACCGGTTCTGAAAATGTGTGTTACACAAGCCTGTTGTCATGCGCCTGTGAGGATGCAGCAAGCAAAATGGGTTAAACTAGTTTGATGGCTGGGGGGCAACAACTTGACTGATTGAGCTGATTTTCCTTTCTCGAGTGAAAGAGACTAATTTTATTTCATTGACTGATAGAGAGCGCAGAGATGGAGTGTGGAGAAGAGGAGATACATCTTTGAAATGATTTATTGTCAGCGCATTACGTGACAGCTTCATGCTCAAGTGTAAAACAGTCTGGACACTGTCAGTGAAACCTTGTGGTCTTAAAAATTGTATTTAGATAATAATCAGGGTTCAACCATAAGGTTTTAAGGCCAGTTGATGTCACTTTCCATTTCACTGATCATTTAATCTCTTCTGCTCACCAATATTGCATTTATTTTAACAAAAAACAAAAAAACAGTAAAAACAGTAATATTGTGAAACATTATTTCCATTTAAAATTCTATTTATTATATTATAAATGCAATTTATCCCTGTGATGGTAAAGCTGAATTTTCTGTGTCAATACTCCAGTCTTCAGTGTCACATGATCCTTAAGAAATCAGTCTAATATGACGATTTTCAGCTCAAATAATATTATTATTAATGTTTAAAACAGTTGTGCTGCTTAATATTTTTGTAGAATTGGTGATACATTTCTTTCACTACTATTTAATGAATAGAATGGTCAAAAGGACAGAATTTATTTGAAATAGATATATATTTTAACATTATAAATGATTTATTCTCACTTTTGACCAATTTAATGCATTCCTGTTGAATAAAATGATCAATTTATTTAAACTAAATCTTACTGACCTTAAACTTTTGAATGGTAGTGTACATGAGTTTTTTGTGCAAATTTATAAAATTGGTTTTCTGTGACATTTTTAAAATTGTTGCCTAGCTGGCTAACATAGATGTGGATTTGTTGAAATTGCAAGAATGGCTTTCGAAAGGCTGAAGATCATAAACATTTTTCATTACATTGTGCATTGTTTTCCATCTAAAGAGTGTTTATGAATTGATATCATTATGGCC
Source organism: Siphateles boraxobius (assembly GCF_051911475.1). Taxonomy (NCBI): domain Eukaryota; kingdom Metazoa; phylum Chordata; class Actinopteri; order Cypriniformes; family Leuciscidae; genus Siphateles; species Siphateles boraxobius. The sequence continues at coordinate 16,198,088 of NW_027509193.1, forward strand.
AAATCAAGTCAATTATGTTTATATAGCGCTTTATACATTGAAGATTGTTTCAAAACAGCTTTACATTGATAACAGGAAAATTATGCATTTTGGCTGTTGTTCAGCTGAAGTCAGTTCAGTCAGTGTTGATTCAGTTCTGTTGTAAAGATCATAAATTAGTTAATTTCATCTATAAAACAGTTCTGCAAAAAAATTATGTCATCGTCAAGCTCAGTTCAGTTTTCATACAGTACAGTCAGATCAATAATACTGTTGAATATTAAGAGTCCCCAACTAAGCAAGCCAGAGGCAACAGTGGCAAGAAACCAAAACTCCATCAGGAGACAGAACAGAGAAAAAACCTTTGGAGAACCCAGGCTCAGTCGAGGGGCCAGTTCTCCTCTGGCCAATGAACCAACAGTGTATGATGATTCAGGCTGCATCACAAGTAAAATTCATTCAATACTTTATATAAATTGTAACTGCATTTCTAATCAAATTCAAAATTTGCACAAAAATTAAAATAATAATAATAAAAAATAATAAAAAAAATCGCAAATTAAAAGCCAAATTAAATATTATGTTGTAACTTGTTTTAAATAAAGCAAATTTTTTAAAAATGTAAATGTTTAATTAAAGACAAAAAGAAAACATTTTATGAAAATATTGGTAGGGGAATTATACATTTGAACAACTGGCTAATTGATCCCTGGAAATAGTAATAATAATAATAATAATAATAATGAGAAAGTATGCAGGCAATAAAAGACTGGAAATCCAACATTAGGTTTCTAAATTCGTTTACCTGCTCATTTTTTCAGCATCAAAATCAAACCAGCACTCTTTGCTCACATCACATGACATCTGATTCTCTCTCAGCTAATCAATATTCATCAGGGGTCTCCGCATGGGCGCTGTGCTGGGGATCATTTCAAAGCAAACAATAGCCGCCTGTGCTGGATTACACAACTCCGAGCCACCACCAATTCCTCTGCTCCTCATCCTCTCAGCTCAGAGTGGGGACTAAAGCCAGAGCTCCACGAGAGCAATGAGCAACCGCACCAAACACGGAGCCATTTTTAAAATGCAAATTATTCCTTATGTTACGTAACACCATTTTTGGGAGCAGCTCCCCTCGGAAAAGGAGCCAGATAACATCAGTAGCAGTGAGCAACAAGACATGAAAGAGTCGACAGAATACATCCTCAATACAACTATGTGAAGCTCATTTTTAAACTTCAGAAATGTGATGAACTGATTTTTAACTGATCATAGTGACCATAAAGATTGCAGAGAGATTATTTGGGTTTGCACTTTGGGAAATAATCATCATAATCCTGATCACCAGCAAATGAACTTTGATTGTTGGCTAGTGATAACATTGAGCTGACTAAAGACACTGAGCTGTCAGTGATGAATATGAGCACGGTTCATTGCGCACAATAGCCATTCATCGCTAACCCTGTTAAAGCCTATTGGTAAACTTCATTACACCAATTCCCCTCTGCATGATTTAAACAGCCAGTTAGGTCATGCACAAGTCATTCTTTGCTACACTCACTCATACTAATGTGGTGAACAAATATTCACAGGATTTTCCTCTATTTCATTAAAAAGATAAGAATCTAGACTCTAATACTGAATATGAAAGCTCAATGAAAAGATGACCAATAAAAATATTCAGTCAAAATCTGAGAGGTTATGTAGTTGAAATAGACATTAAGAGTCTTTAATAAGTCTCTGTAGCAATGGGACATGAAAAGGGGACATTCAGTGGGATTGAGGAGGTAAAACATCTGACAAATACTGCAAGACAGTTGCCAAGGGAACCAAGGAGGAAAACAATTGTACAACTGGCTGTCTTTCTTGTCTGGACGACAGATCAACCTCTGTAGGGAAAAACGGTGGTGCTATTAAGAGGATAAATCTTGGTTAAGAAGCAATAGGCCAGATTTTATGCATCAATACCTCGAGAAAAATAATTGTATGGCTTATTCATTTAAAACAAAGCATGACATAGAGAGTGTTGCAGGGCTATTCACAACAAATGCATCCTGAAAATTGGACAGAGACATGTGAAGCGCTCAGGAAGACGCTGAATAACAAGTCCCACATACTGTACATGTACAGACAAATTAATATGTCATGCATAAAAGGGCTTCAAAAACATTCAGCATTCCTGACAACCTGCTCCACAATCAAATGATTAAGCGGTTCTATCCAGTCAAGTTTCGAGCTATAAATCTACAGTGTAAAAATCTGTGATATTTTACAGAAAAAGGCTACATAAAAACCTGTATAGCAATAGTATAGCTATATATTATAGTATTGTTTAACATTGCATTATGCCGTTTTACTCTAAATTAATCGTTTTTGTAAGTAAAAAAATACATTCCCATAAGTCCCTGAATGACATCACATTTGATTATATTAGGCTATATATAAATAATTTTGTTTCTTATTTTTTACATATTTTTTTTCATGTACATTAGGTGTTAGTGTACCATTTTTTATGCTAAAAAGGTGATTTTGGTATTTCAAGTAGATTGGTAAATAAACATTAATGAAACATATGGCTAGGAGTTATTAAATATACAGGCATCAATAGGCCATCCCGTAATAATACCAGAAATATTGTCAGAATTCTTGCAACCACAGTTAACAGTTTTTTTGTTGTTGTTTTTTGTGAAAATTAACAGATTTTTTACAGTGCAGGATAAATTGTTCTTTGTATTCAGTTTGCAAATCAAGGACATTATTGCAGGAGAGATTATGATACTGGATACTGAAATGACAGCATAAATCATGAGCAGCTGAATATGTAAACAACATTCCACAAGGATGTTTTGGAAACACAACAGCTAGAGTATGCAATGTCAATATATTTGATTATGAACAAAATGGGGTATCTTGTAACACAATATGCAAAGCTTTAAATAATCGTACTGTATATTACAAACAAAATTAGCCTTTTGACTTTTAAAGAAACAGATGTCTCAAATAAGTCTTAAAGGTATTGTAGGTAGAAATCCACAAAAATACTTTTTGTCAAAATTTGTTTAAACTGTCTTTATATATCAATGCATAATTAAAATGTAAGTACTCTGGAAAAGAAATTATAAAAATCGAGTGTCTGTAGTCCTCTCAGGACTGCAATAAACACAGCTCATTATTCCATTAACTCCCACTCCCTCCCTACTCGGCTCCTTCCAAAGCCACGCCCCCAAAACAAATGAACGCGTGATCCCGGGCGTTCGCTCAGCTGGAAGAGTCGGACGTGTTTACCAGCTTTACCAGATGTAGTGACATCATGTCAGAATCACAAGTAATAAAATAACTAACTTTATCAGTATGAATATAAACAATTAACATGGCTGTTAGTACTCACTATCCAGCTCGCATAACGATACTTGTAAAGTTTAAAATATTTTACTAGCTCGTAACGGAATCAAACTCAATATAAGGCAAAGCTATAAATAGCTTCATTGATACACGTTTGCCGTTACTATCAGTTACACTGTGATGAAGGTGAATTTGTAAAATTCATAACATAAGATTGTTTACAGATAAACTGAATTACATACACTCAAACACCTTCTCACAACTGCATTGCAGACCCAAGATAATATAACACACACACACACAACATATATTGTATAGCACATACAGATACAACATAAAGACATATGTAAACATATGTAGAGCATATAACAACAAACCAAACGTGAAAAAACGGAGTAGGTAGAGTTCACGGTGAAAATAGGAACAAAGTTTAGGCAGAGGGTAAAGCTAGGTATAAAAATATATCCCCTAAACTTTTTAACCTAAAGTTAGATTCGGCGAAATTAAATAAAACAGCTTTCGACTGCAGATAGGCCTATTGCTTATTTATCGTCTCAACCCTGGCTCACTAACAGTAACGTTATACTAGTCGACACCAAAGTTACACTGTCATAGCTAAGCCAGTACCGTAAGTTATGCTACGTAACGTTAGGTAGCTAATATTAGGTAGTTAGGTGTGCTAGTGATACATGCTTCATGAAAAAATAAATGCCATCAAAATGAAAACAGCAAGATTACCTGTCCAGCAGAAATAAAGCCATCATGGAGTCACTTTTCAGCCCCTTGAGATCACTCAGTAGTAGCCGACGCTGGAAAGCCACGCCGACTCTCTTATGATTTCTTTATTTATCCAAAGACTTTTTGTTCATAGCCTTTTCAAATACTGTCTTCCTTTTTTTAACTCGTTTGACTTCGCTGCCTCTATATGCAGGTAACGTTACTGAGAATTGTGACTGTTCTTTCTCTGCCATAATTGTTTGTTATTACTAGCTTCCGTTCCTTTTCAAACGGGTGCGCGCATTTGGGCTCCTCCTGTATCAGCAGAGGTGGTATCCATGGTAGCGAGGGAGAGTGACAGTCGCCCCAGCCAATCATTTCTTTCGTCCCGAATGGAATAATGAGCTGTGTTTATTACAGTCCTGAGAGAACTACAGACACTCGATTTTTATAATTTATTTCCCAGAGTACTTACATTTTAATTATGCATTGATATATAAAGACAGTTTGAAAAAAATTGGAAAAAAGTATTTTTGGGGATTTCTACCTACAATACCTTTAATAGAGTTTCTTCTAAACAAAATTGTTATATGGATCTAGGGGTGGGCGATATCTCGATATTTAAAATATATCGAGATATTTTTTAAACACGATATGGATTTTGACATATCGTATATATCGATATATTGTTTATATTTAATTCTGATTTCGCCGCTTTGTCTTCTCTGCGCTGTGCTCGCCCCCGCCTCCTTGCTTTTGTTCCCCCTCCCCTCGAGTGTTGTCTCATTCAACATGGCGGCGCCCGCAACTAGCCCGGAGGCTACAGAACTCGTCTAAAAAGATCGTCTTAAATGCTGTCTTACATGCACTTCTTGAGGCACACACGCACACTAGCAAACACACGCAATGTCTCTCGCTCTCTGTCCCTCTATGGCGTGCGCGCGCTACACGTTGCTCTCTCCCTATCTGCCGTGCGCACGCTACACGGTTTGAACCATGGTTTGAACATTCACACAGCCTTTCGAAAACGATACATTTCCCGGCACATGTTATTAAAAAGGATGACAATCCCGGTAAAACGGGACAGGTGGCAATTATTTTTGTATACAGCAATTAATTTGTATACAATTATTATTTTTGTATACAGGGATTTTTTTTTTTAATGTCGCAGAAGCACTTTGGACTACATGAACTGCCTACCTCTTTGCACTCCAATAAAAAAAAAAGACTGTGGTATTTTGCATATTTGTTTTTGCATTAGTTTTTGTTGGGTTATTTTTCCTGTAAAGATATCGAGATATATATCGTATATCGAGATATAGCAAAATATATCGAGATATATTTTTTGCTCCATATCGCCCAGCCCTATATGGATCCCATATTAATGTATAATGTTCAACTACAAGTCATCAATACAATTTTTTTTATCAGTATTTTTTCCCTTTTTCCCTTAAAATATTTAGACATCCTTTAAACAGATGCAAAACAAGATACATAAGAAATTATATCTTGAATTAATTTTATTTTTTAACCCAATTTATGTTTTTCTGGTTGAAAGCAAGTAACAGAATAACTTATTCTATGCAATTTTGTTTCTCGAGAAAATTTTAATACTGCAAAACAGGGCAACCATGCCGTTATGGACATTGTCATTATGACTAAGGATAAAAAACACACTAAACAAAGTTGATGAGGTACAATACATGAGTGCATTTGGATGACAGGTGGCTAATGTTGTTTTTGTCAGAATCAGTCTCAGAGCAGAGGTAACAAACATGAAAACTTACTGCATACAAAGCAGCTGATGGAACGGAGAAGCAACAGTATCCGGTTCCGACTGGATCTGACCTGTCAAACGGTTCTGCGAGCGAGAGAGACGTATGGAGAGAATCGAGTCGATGCAGCAGTCCACCAGTCTACTGTCTCACAAGGCTGCAATGTTTCATAAGGAACACGGCTGTTACGAAACAAGACAGCTAAGTTATGCATCAACGCACAGCAAGGCGCTCCTGCAGCGATACCTCTAATGCACGACAAACTTATGATTATGAATTACAAAAACAAACCGTGTGCAATGCTGTGCGTCGAAAGCGCTGCAGTGTCTCTATTTCGCTACTGCTGTAATGATACTTAATGACATTTAAAGACTCACCTTTATGTTTATTCGCTGTACGTGAGATGAATTCTCGCAGGTTCTTGGTGGAAGGACAAAAAAGTAAGACAAGAGTGCAGGAGTGAGAAACACAAGCAGACTTTAAAACAGCATTAGAAGTCTGGCCCTTTTCCCGTGAGGAGGGTTTTGCTGGGGGATCCGCCGACTTCAGCCAATAGAGAGAGAGAGAGAGAGAGAGAGAGAGAGAGAGAGAGAGAGAGAGAGAGAGAGCTGCAGCTCCCGGAAATATCAGCTCCCTTTAAAGGCCTCATTATGCTTCTGCGTCAACTCCACGGCGTAGCTACGCCGTCACTCCTACGGCGTCGTTGCCGTTTTATGGTTCTGCGTCAGGTTGAGTTGCATCGCGGTGCATCTGACCAATCACAGCCCTTGTGGTCTGCGTCGCCTCGACGCGTAGTTACAATTTTTTGGAGGTGCACGTCGAGCTACGCCGGAGGGGTTCGCGGCGACGCAGAGGGGTCTGCGGGGGTACGCCGTCGATTTGACGCAGAAGCATAAAACAGGCTTTACACTGAGCACAGCTGTGTAGGCAGCTATGGTAGTCAGCAATTCATATTTCCCATAATGTAGCTGCAGTCTGGTAGGTTTTGATTCATTTCCGTGATTCGAATCTTTTGAATCACGGACGCAGTTCAACAAAATATTCGTTCACTCATTCATTCAGTGTTCTGTATCCCAGTTGGTGGCGTAATGAGAGTTATTGAATCACTCCGACAAAAGAACAATTCGTTCACGGCTGACAGATGACTGAGTCTTTCGTTTAAAAATCCCATAAATTATTGCAAAGTAGTTTTAAAACACTTTACAAATAGCCTACATTAAAAATACATAAAGGCATACACGTTTTAAAGCAGCGGAAGAAAGGGGATACTTAAAACTCTAATTCAGATAGCACACGTAGCTACATCACGGAGGCGTCTATTTGATGTGCGTGTTTACATCTGGAAGACATACTTTTTAGAGTGTTTTCTCATCTGCAATACTTCTATAGGACGTTTCCTGTCAAATAGACGTTTAGAAAATGTCTTTAATGATTTAGAATGTATGTTAAACTGACATCTTAAAGATGTCTATGTGACACCCTGTATGTATAGTCACAGGAATAATTATATTTTTCTTTATGTATTTGATTTATTTTATTGTGTTTATGATATTGTTTCAATTACTGTTATTATGCTGAACTTGTGATGAGTAATACCCTCAGTGAACAGTAGGCGGAGACAATGTGCTGATCGGAGACGTTGGCTGCGTTCCAAACCGCATACTCAATGAGTAGGTACTTAATTTCAATGAGTACTTACTTAACGAGCGCTAAAAGAGTAGGTACTTTATAGCCAAATCTCGTTGAGTATGAATGCGATCCGGACATCATCCGCCATGTTGACGTTATCATGTGACCTACGACACGTTATCACAAACGCAACAACTTAAAAGATGAACGACACGTTTAATTCATCTATCTGTAAATATCTTGATATTGATGAAACTTGCTCATTTTGTGGTATTGTTGAAGAAACAGCTGCCAATTTATTTTGTGAATACATTTAGGGTTGATTTAAGTTGTTATATTTTAAACCCTTCTAATGTGACCCACAGTTCCTTATAACGATTTTTTAAGAAACCCCAAAATCGTTATCTCTTGAATATGTTGTTAATTTCTTTATTTTATACCCAAAAAGTTTCTCCTTCAAGTTTTCCTCTTTTCTTGATGAATTTACCTCTCGTTTCATCCCTCAGACAATAACAACAAAACTATTTTTTAATGTATTATGAAGAACTATTTATATTTAAAGATATTTAGCCTTTTTATTGTTCTTTTTCCTGTGTATAAATATCATATTATGATGTACACAAACCAATGATCTTTATGTTTTCTGCTTTATCATTATGATTGTTCATTGTTAGATACAACTAGTATCTTTCCATGATCTTTATGTAATAAGTTTATAAGTTTAAATTATATGAGCGACAGGTGCACTAACACTTCATAACATCAGTAACTCGACAGCACAACCTAGAACAGTTTTCCTCTGCGTTTACTGTCTGCAGTGCACAAGGAGACGGGCCGCTGCTCGAAGATCTCCTTTGGAGAAACTGTTGACTTTATACTCGAAAAATGCAAGTATCGCTCATAAAAAATTAATATTACCTCAGAATGAATTGCATTGTTAGCCCACCCCAAAACTTAAACAAAATAATATTAAATGCTGACCAATACTTAATTAAATTACTTTTTTTTATATACTAAAAATGATATAATTTAATAAAACAAGCAAAATGTGAACATCTCAATTGTCAGTCAAGCAATGAATTAATGCATACATTAAATAATTATATTTTATATACTGACAACAATAAGAAACATGAATAAGTGAGTAAAAGAACAAATAAAAGTAACCATCACACAATAAACAAATGCATGCACATGAAACAAATCTTTATTCAAACTACAAGCATGTATTTGGGCGCTGAAGCCCACATCCTACTGCCATCTCAACACAGCGGTTCCCATTCTGCGGCTTTATTCTGATGAATTCACCAGAGGTGACCGTGCCTTCGTGCCGGAGCTTGTTGCTGCGCTGCGCTTCACAATCTGAGGCGATAAGGGCAGATGGAGAGATCTTATGACAGTCTCATCCATGGCACCGTTTCCAGGATTCAGCTCTGGGCTCCTCATCCTCAGTGCTCACACCAGTCTGAATAAAAACATGTTTAGTTACTTTATAGATTTGTTTATTTACCTTATTTACAGCACATTAGTCTAATGTCAACAGTGTTGACAACAGTGAATTCACGTTATCCTATCCTATGATAATGCCACACATACATCACTCAGATGTCTTTTTCATGTTGTGATGTGCTCATCTGCAATATGTCAATACTTACAATATTTTCCTTTCAGATGTAAATAGACATTTTAAATAAGCGTGTTTAAGATGTATATGGTTATGTAAATCCACTTTAGAGACGTTACGTGTGCTTAGAGCTCCCCTGTTAGCTAGCTATACAAAACATGTTTTTACAGCAAAATCACAACTATACTATACTGTCTAACTACTTTACACCTTCAACAGTTAAAACGTCTACTCTATTGTAGTTTAACACATAAGGAACCGTGTTTACTCACATTTGAAAACCCCCGGCGTCGCTGATCTCCGTGATGTTTGATAATGACCTATGCTCTCGCGTGGCCTCCTGGGATAGAAGAGTATCCATCGGTTGAGCACTCAAAAATCGGGCCGGAAGCAGTAAGCCATCCGGGAACTTCTCCCCTACTCTTTTATGAATACTGATGTTTCGAACGTACTGCTTCCTTCACGTACTGTTTTCGCCTACTATATCCACAACTTTCCCGAACTTTGACCTTTCCATGAATCGCTATGGTAACGTAGAATGCTTAGAACAAGCCGGTATCAAACTTCCTGTTTACATTAGCCTGTAGCTGCTGCTATCAGCTAAACGCTATTAGTATTTAGGAGTAGAAGTGCTATACTCTTACAACAACGCCGCTGGCAAAATGAGCACATCTCACAGATGGTCCCATGGACCTGACTATCTTACGAGAACTGGCGATAGAACAGTTAAAGTGCCCCATCCGTCTACCTTAACGGAATGGGTAGACGATATGAAATTGTGGCCAGACGTTAGCTATGTGGATATCGTTAACTATTTCGTGCTTAGTGAGGGTGTTGATGGTGAGACACTACGAAATTATAAGAGCACAGAGGCTTACAACTATCTACACAGCAACAAAATTGGAAAAATACTGTGTACAAAATACGACGAGTTCATCTTCCTTAAGGCTGAGGTCGAGCCGAGTCAGAGCATCAACAAGCCCAAACAACTTGCTTGGATAATGACGAGGCCGATTGGTATAATCGAAACAGTCGGCTGTTCATGCATTGCAGGGCTAGGAAAATCTTGTAGCCATGCAGCAGCTGTCATTTGGAAGGTAGGTATAGGCTGTTAGAGCGATCTTGCTCAGTGTTGGGAGTAACCCGTTACAAAAGTAATGCATTACAGTAACATATTACGTTTTGCTGTAACGCAGTAGTGTAAGGTATTACTAATCAATTTTCAGTAATATTTTACTCGGTACATGTTCGGCAAGACTTGCGTTACAACAGACTTTTAGTTTTAATTGTAAAACAAACAAACCAAAAAAAAAAAAAACAGCAAGACCGCCAGACATTAACGAATGAAAGATGCAAGTAGGCTAAATTAACTGTTCGTGGTCAGTCAATAGCCGCGTGTGGTGTCCAAGTCTGTAATTAAAGACTAAACGGCAGCGTCTGATATATTTGTATAGCGATTTATTTTTGACAGGAGTGCCGTGAGGTATGATTTCGGCCTCTGTGCTCACGCTGGCCAGAGGAAAAGCGGCTAATGGTGAAAATGGCATGAAGATATGGCATATCGTTACAGCCTTAGTCATTTTAGAATGTTAAGTTCTACTTCTGTATAGTTATTTTGGTGAAAGTAACTCAAAAGTAATACAGGAGTAATGTAACGCAGTACAATTCTGAGACAGTAATATTGTAAGGTAATGAATTACTTTTAAATAACAGTAACAAGTAATGTATAATGTATTACAGTTTGGAAGTAACTTGCACAACACTGATCTTGCTACACATTAAATCTGTAAATTATTGAAAACAATAAAGAATACCCCTTACAAAAACAGCTTAACTGCAGTTTTTATTCTAAGTAAAGTGCAGGACAATGTCTGTGTTCGAAATATTGAATTTATGCAGTAGCCTACTGTAGTGTGCAATGCCGTTAATGTACAAAAATGTCATCAACATTATGTTATGGCTGATTCAGGTCCAGAATGCAGTGGTTAGTGGAAAGACAGGGCTTGCATGTACTGACACACAGCGGAGATGGAATGAAGGAACATCCAAGAACCTTCAGCCCAAGCGTCTGAGCCAGATTCATTTTAGGCACCACAAGGCAGAGGATGAGTATGAGGAAGAGACTAGGGCAGTTGGCAGTCAGCTCCCAAACACACCACAGTATCAGTCCCACAAAGACTTTAGAGAGAGTGTGGACAAATCTCTAACAAAACCTCTATTTCTTCTCAAGAATACACTACTGGAAAAGTGTTACAATGCCACTCCATCAGCAGAACCAAAGGGGAGTTCAAAAGAACAGGGAACCATCAATGATTTAACAATTTTGTCACATCAAAATCATGACAATGATCTGAGTTGTGTGAAATGCCAAAAATTCTACCAGGCTTATGTTAGTATGGATGGCAAACAAGCTGATACACTAGAACTTGAGACGAGGGGGCAGAGTGCATCTGATCTGTGGCACAGTTCTAGGAAACTTAGAATCACAGCCAGTTCAGCAAAGAAGGTGCCTGTACGTGCAGGCACAAATAGTGAAAAGTTTTTGTGTGAGCACTTTTACCCCAGCTTTCGTGGTAACTATGCCACTAATTATGGGAAAGAAAATGAAGAAACAGCTTGCAACCAATTGAAAGAACAGGGAATGAACATAACACACACAGGCACAATTGTATGTGGGGCAGAGCCATGGTTATCAGCAAGTCCAGATGGAATCATCAACTCCTGTGAGCTCTTAGAGATTAAATGCCCCGTCCCAAATAAAAATCACCAGACACTCAGTGAACTGTTATCTCAGAGATTCAGTGATTTTAAGGTAGTGGATGGAAAACTTGAGGTTCAGAAAACTGGTAGCCGGGGCTATTACATGCAAGTCCAACTAGGAATGTTTTGCACAGGTCTCAAGACAGCCAGACTGATGATCTGGACACCAGATGAGAGTTTGGTATTTAGTGTACCATTTGATGAGCTGTTTGTCACAGAACAGGTGAAACGGTTGAGAGCATTCTACTTCTCATCCATGCTGCCTCAACTTGTTGATGAATTTGCTGAGGGGCGGCTTAAGTTTGATGGGAGATACACTGAAATTGTGAGGAAAATGTAAAGAGAGAGTAAGGAAAGACAAATGTGACCAAGTGCCATTGTTAGTGCCCACTGTTGAAAATAATTCAATTTACAGCAATGAAATGTTAATTCATGTTTATTACAACTCACTTAATTCCATGTTGATAAAAAAATAATCAAATGTATACTGACAATGTCTGACATGGACAACATTTCAACAATTACAAATATTAAATGTGATTTCATTACCTCTACATTACAATTCTGGAGTTCATTTGAAGCTGCACTGAACGCTCCCCGTTAGTTTTTTTTTTTTTAAATGCATGAAGTGACCTATTGTTCGCCGTCACGAATGAGATCACCCCGCAAATTCACAAGGGCAGAACATATACGTAGAATTTTGTCTACTTTTGGGACCAGGGAAATAGGCACTACTTGTGATAAGATTTTAAACACCTTTAGGCGTCTGATGGCCCTTTCCACGTGTATTCTAACATTTGCAATTCTTCTAGTGGAAGTGACCTGTTCTTCAGTGAGTTGTGCACCTTTTTTTGTGAACGAGGGTATGACTAGGTTAACTTTCCTTTCGAAGAGTATGTCTCTAATTGTGAATCCACGGTCTGCCATGACCTCATCACCCGGTTGTAAGTACTCCAGAATCCCAGAGTCCATAGTAATAAACTTGTCACTACAGCGTCCACCATAAGCTGCAGAGACAAACATTATCAATCCACATGGAGCAATACTTACAAGGTACTTAACTGTATTATGGGAATAATAATGGCTATAGGACTCTCCTCTTGAGTCTAGGTTTTTTGGTTTTTGTAACAGGCTTTCGCTACAATCCAAAATGCATGTTGTGTTGGGGTATTTAGTTTTAAAAGCTTGTGGCATAGTCGCCCGAATAGTTTCCCGAGGAAGCCAAGGGATGAGGTTTCTTGTAACTTCCTCCAATTTGTCAATCCAGTAAGATATAATCTTACTTGACAAGCTCTCTGATATGAAGAACCGTCTGCTCAGATCACCAATCATGAGGTTCAATCTTAATTTCATTAATGTTAGGAGGACTTGGTCTCTTACAGACATTTTAAAAGACCCCGCAAACTGTTCAAGCACCGAAACAAGAGTATTAAATGTTTGAAGTGGAATGCCAGTGTACAGTAATGAGTCTGAATCATTGAGAAGAATATTATGCGCCACACTGCACTGTGTTGCTTGATGATGGACTTCTTTAGTGTTGGTGGCCAGCTTCGCATAACCATGATGCAGTAAGGCAGGGTCTTCCCACTGGGTCTGTATCGAACACTTGGTTGCTGTCCTGATGGTTGTGTCAGAAGAGGTGTCCTCACTGCAATCTAAGTTGACAATGAAAATCAAAATCAGGTTTCAGGCCTAATGTTGAGCTCTACTACTTCAGTAGCAGGTGGCAAGTTAAGTCATGTTATCTATAGCTATACCAATACTACTTACAGTTTTATGTAAAAGTTTAGGCACCCCTGTTCATTACTAAGATTTCAGTTTATCTTCTGTGCAGACACCAGGGACTAAGCACTGAGACCAGAGGAAGCATCTACAGGCTGTTGTAACTTTTGCACCCACTATTGTAGTATTGTTATTATATAACATTGTTGAAGTTGATTCTATAAATGCAATTTCATATCTCAAATGTCACTATTTGTAAACAAAATATCCGAAGGAAGTTACTGCTTCAAAATCACCCAGCAGATGATAAACTGAATTACCAGGGGTGCCTAAACCTTATTTATTTATTAATCTATGTATTTATTTATGTATTTATTTATTTAAAAAAAACGTTATAGCCTCCATCTAGACAAATCATTATCATCTCTGGTTGACCTAGTTGACCAACATAGCTTTGCATAATACAGGTTAGAATCTAACTGAACAACAAACAATGTATTAGGCTAACTTACCATCCTCATGGGTTGTGGATGTTTGCCGCTCATCCAAGAATGAAACCTCCGGAGTTGTGTCAGAGTGGAAGTGGGTGCATGCGCTGTAATCTATGTAAGCAATTTAAACACAAACTGGGTAAGTTAAATTGGAAACCCAGAAAAGATAGATAGATAGCCTACTTTATTGAACCATCACAACACTTAGCCAACTTGAGCGCAGCAGTGCGGCAGCATTAGGTTACATTTGGGCAATTAAAAAAATATATAATATAAAGATGTCACACAAATTACTTACGAGACTCTTCCTGTTCGTGCTGCACTTCAGTATTGCTGGTCGAAGCTGATGTCTGACTGTTAGCTTGTAGTGCTACCTCCAAGTTATCCTGGCACCTGATGAGTTTTCGCCTTTTCTTAACTGGCTGTCGTTCATAACCCAGGAATAACTCCGGATTCGGATGAAGCTCCGTTGGTTTGTGGTCGATGAAATGGTAAGAACAGACATAAACTCTCTTCGGTGGATTTTTTAGCTTTAGGGCCGCTAACCATTCTCTTGTTTTTGTCTCGTCCTTCGGCATTGAATGGAGTGCGTAGGGTGCTGGGCAACAGGTCAAGCGGGTCCGTTTATGTTGGAAACAGATCCCGTTCATAAAGTCCTTCAGTTTTCGCGTGTTGTTTGTGCACCCGACAACGGCACACGTTGAGCCACAAGGAGCCATTGCGTAGTCTGTCACATTTAATATTTATAAGTAATCAGTTTTCCTCCTTTTGTTTGTTCCCGCGAGTAGTGTCCCTTGTTTGCTAGCTTCATTGCTGTCGTCTGTCTCCCTGCTAAGGCTAAACCGGAACTTAGATACCGGCAACAGGAAGTATCGTGTGTCATGGCGACGCCCAATAAGACTCGCAGGAAAGTTGTGAATAGTAGGAAAGTAGGCACATTCGAACGCACTTAAGTCCAAATCTCGCGATAATTGGTACGTCACCCAGGTAATTCTCGCCTACTCTTTTGGATTAATACATACTTTTTCGCTCGCCTACTCTTTTCCCATACTAAATAGTAGGGAAGTATGCGGTTTGGAACGCAGCATATATGTGAGTAACTTGCGTGATTTTTTTTCCCAAACCACTTCAGTGGAAATCCCGCCCTGCAGCCGATTTAAAAGTTTTCATTGGTCATGTCAATCACTGTACTGATTGCCTACACCAAACACTGATCCCTAAACCTACCCGTCACTGTAACCTAAACCAATGAAATCGGCTGCAGGGCGGGATTTCCGCTGAAGTGGTTTGGGAAAAAAAATCACGCGAGTAACTTTGAGTCGCAGAGAAGAAGCCGCCATTACAGAGCGTCTCGTTACTGATAACAGCACAACTTGGTTTGTCTCATTGTTTTATCAAACAGGTGGGTGAAATCAATCACCAGGGACATGAAAATATGAAACAATATGTTGATGCCGTGTGTACACTGTTTTAAGAGGGTTATACATTTCCTGACTAAAGTTAAGATGTTTAATAGAGACGGTGTTGTGTTTATGAAAATTAAGTTTCATTCGCGTTCATGCCGCGTTAGGCCTGGTATTAGGATTATACAATCTAAATGGTTAGAGGCTCCAGCACACTGGATACCCAAAGTAATGTGATGTTTATAGCTTTATAATTGTGTTTATAGCATAAAAAGCGATGTATTAAGCAATCGTCATGGGTTATAAGATTGTAGTATATGTATATGTAGATACATACATATGTAACGTTTTATTGTTGAATATATATTTTTGCATACTATATTATATAGGTTACTGCTGATATTTGGATGTTCTAATGATCTTTTGATTAAGTATATTCGCCAGGGACGTACTGGGACTGAAATTAAGCCCGGGACTTTAAGATGGAGAGGCCTTTTATGTGAGTGGCCTTGGCGCATGAGCAGAAGTATTTTGCAGTTTTTTTTATTTTAATTGTGTTTTTATTGTATAAAGAGAATCAGATTACACTGAAGACATTCAAGAAATTTTAGGATGACACCTAACTAAGCAAGTGGTGCACTAAACACAATCAGGTCAGATAAACCTAATCTCTAACACACAAGTCAGAGTATACTGCTAACTACCAGCATGTGATGTGTACAGTCAGTCGAAGTGATAAAATAGTTACAAAAACTAACAAATACCCACTCAAATACTGCAGTCCCATACAATAGAGATTTGTGTGTGTCCTCACTTTCAATTCTCCCTGGCTCAGCTTCCCCTGTGCTGGACGCTGCCTCTGCTTACTGATTGTACAGATGAGAAGAACATGAGAAGAATATCAGTAATAAATATGACTAAGAATAATACTTTTTCTAATTAAATCTGTGCTTCAGTCAGGTTATTATCTAGTATGTGGAACTATTGGCCTTTTATCATGTAAATATGTAATATTGTTCTGTATTTTTCTATTTTGTGTGTCCTTAATCAAGCTTTGATTGATTGATTGATATGCCTAATATGATTGGCAACCCAGCCCTGCACACTGCCCCTGTACGTGTCACTGTTTTTGTACTGGTTCCATTCTCCACATCCTCCTGCTCTTCTTTCTCTTGCTGCTTTCCTTCTTCCCCCTTCTCCTCCTCCTCATCATTCTCTCCCGACTCATCAATATGACTGCAGCATTTAGCTGCCTCTTGTGCCAACATTTTTTTCTTTCTAATTCTTATTTTTTCGGCCCCACCCATTTCTTTCTCTTCTTTCCTAATTTTCACCATTTTACCGTCCGTCTGTGTTGCATTCACACAAACCCGCCAAACATGACCAAAAGTAAACTCCTTTGATCGGCGCCTAGTTTGAGCCAATCGAATGTCAGGAAAAACGAGGATCAGTCCAAGTTGGGAGGGGCCGCTCGTATCCCCCCTCAGATTGAAAGTATTGGCTTAGCCCGGTCTGAAACACACACACACACACACACACACAGTGTTCCGCTGCAGCTGAGTGGCCGGTTAGGCCGGTTAGGCCGGTCGTGTATCATTAAAAAAAAAAAAAAAACTCTTTGACCACCGGCCGGTCTTCGGCCTGAAATGGACCGGCCGTTCGGGATTGTTCCCGGTATTCCCGATGGCCAATCCGCCCCTGATATTCGCTGTACTGTAATTCAGTTTAAATGGTTCGCTCAACTATTTAGTTATACAGTAGTTAGGATACATTTGCACAGACAACAGAGACTGTAATACATGGTGATGTATGTTTTAAGGGAAAGAGTATTGAGTTATCAGAGGAAAATACTACCTGAGTATAAAAGGAAAGACACTTACAAGAGTGATGTAACATGTTTATTTGTGTTTTGTTTGAGTGAGTCACATGTAAGGTGACACAAGAGATTGTGATTTAATTATACAATATATATATATATATATATATATATATATATATATATATATATATATAATCTTTGAATTATTGTAATAAAGCGATTACAGAGCGACTCGTTACTGATAACAGCACAACTTGGTTTGTCTCATTGTTTTATCAAACAGAGGTCAAAAGAATTCATTTACTGCAGCAACGCCAGTCAGACGGCGGGCGTGCTACAGATTTTGGGGGCTCGTCCGGGATCTAGCGCCACCTGCTGGTATGCGGATCCAATTCAAATGAACCACAGAAGGGCTGAGTGACGGGTGATCAGCGTGAGGACCACAAAAGGCAGCTCAACGGCGGCAGGAGAACCAAAGCACGGTGGTGAAAGGCTTACCTGGCTGAGGAGGAGTAGTGCAGTGTGGTACCAGCCAAGTGTGAACCCATCAGCTGCTGGATTGTCGATAAGATGACTTCGAGCGAGAGAAAAGCAACAGTTTGGGAAATCAAGAAAAGACTTCATCAACTCACCCATGATGAACTGATCAGCCTGGTGGATTGTCTGGAGCCAACTGCAGCACCAGGAAAGCACAGGTTGGATATAACTGATGAGGAGTGTTGCTTTGAGTACATTGTTGAGTACATGAACAGTGATTTGCTGCTGGAGTTAGAAGATGGAGGGTTGTCTCAATTGTTACTGTTAAAAGACAATGTAGATGTGATAATCCAGAAAAAGAATGTAAAAACGGTTTTGCATGACGCTGTGTCACTTACACCACCACAACAACTTACACACGCCACTGACACACAGACACAGCCAATGGAGTATAACCGATTAGTAGACTGCTATGAAGAGTTAGGGCGAAAATTAGCACAATACAAGATTGAGGTTAACCCAAGTAAAGCAGAATCTCCCAAAAGTAGCAGTAGCTTACCTGTGAATGTAGCTGGTGAGCTCAGCAGTGGAAAATGGGAAAATATGATCTCTCTCCGTGACCTCCAGCTACTGCCATTTCAGCACAGAGAGTTCAAAGTTCAAGGGGGCAGATTGGTGACAGTACTTCTGATATAAGTTACACAAGTGTAACTAAGCAAATAGATGAGGGACTGGCAGCTAACCACAGTGAAAATGACATCATCAGAGGGGTCTTGAGAGTCATTAAGCCAGGAAACTTTAAGGACATGTTAGTAAACAAGGAGGGACTGACAATCCTAGAATTAAAGAGTTTCCTTCAATCGTATCTGAATGAGAGAAGTAGCTCTGAGCTCTTCCAGGAGTTAATGTGCGGTAAACAGAATGACAATGAAACTCCTCAACAATTCCTGTATAGACTGATTGGACTGAAATAGAAACTAATTTTTCTGTCCAAACAAACTGTCACAGACCTGGAGTATGATGAACAAACAATTCAAAATGTGTTTCTGAGGACGATTTATCAGGGCATGGGTGTAAAGTACAACCAGTTACGCACCGAATTGAAACCTCTGCTTACGAATCGCCTGGTGACAGATGAGGCACTCCTGCGCCAAGTAACCCAGATAGCCAGTGACGAAAGTGAAAGACAACGTCAGTTGGGACAAGCTGCACGGCAGAGAGCGTCGAATGCCCTCAGCGCCCAGTGGGAGTCCAGCCGAGGTAAAGACTCAGATTGCAGTAGACAAAACGACCAAACCGAGACGATTCGCCGATTAAGTGCACAAATTGAAGCCCTTACCAAGACCGTTGAATCACTTGCAAAGGCGAGAACGACAGAAGGTCAGTGCAAAGTCATCGACTCCCAGCTGCAGCGAAGGCAACTTCGACGAATGTGTCCCAAATGTAGTAGCAAGGATGCTACCTCGTGCAGTCATTGCTTTGTGTGTGGTGAGGAAGGACATCGTGCGGTGGGCTGTCTAAGAAGGGAAAAGGGGTCGGGAAATGACCAGCGGCCACTGATGAGGGGCGAACAGTGACCGAGCAACCACAGCTCCAGCCTAAGGAAAGAGAAGCTTGGATGGGTAGGACAACTGATTCGCCAAGTCAAAGACAAAGTCCCTGTGACCGAGTAGCCCAGCTCATTGGAAAGAAAGCCACCCTCAAGTGCCACATTCATGGGTTTGCAGTAACTGCTCTACTGGACACAGGAGCGCAAGTTAGTATAATCGACTGCAACTGGAAGAGTAAATACTTACTAGATCAAGCTCTACGACCACTGTCAGAAATAGTCGATGGGGGCGACTTCAATGTCTCAGCTGTTAATGGAGAACCATTGCCATTCGAGGGATGGGTAGAATTGACAGTGAACCTGCCCGGGAATGATGATCCAAGTTTGGCTATTCAAGTGCCTTTCCTCGTGGGGAAGATGCCATTAGAGCGGCCGTTGCTGGGTTTTAATGTGGTCGAGGAGATAATAAGAGGAAAGAAGAACACAGAGCAGGGTCTATGTGCTTTTGCAGAACTCCTAAAGATGGCCCTGGACATCAAAGGCGAACAAGCCAACGCGATAGTGAGCTTCATTCAGGAACGACCCCATGTGAATCCCGGGGCTATTGTCACAGTCGGCCCTAGAGATGTGGTCGTACCACCCGGTCAGGTGACTCAGATTAAGTGTGAAGTGTCAGTCAGCTTGGAATGCTCTGAGCCAGTAGTACTGTTCGAGTCCAGTGAGGAGAGTACATTGTTAACTCAACTAGACGTTGGAGAAGGTCTGATGGACTTAGAGGGGACAGACAGGCGGCCCTTTGTTAGGATTCCCCTGGGAAACCCTACTGCTTGTGAAGTCACTATCAGACGACGTACACCTCTAGGAAGTATTCAGCCAATATCAAGCATTATCGAAACGGAGCAGCAAGAATTGGTAAACGGAGGTGTCTCACCAGTGAGCCATGGAGAAGAACCAGGTTCCCAAGAAGATGAGGACGTCCGCAGGGCAGACAGCTTGTGGCATCCGCCGGTCGATGTAAGCCATCTGGAAGAAGAGAAGCAGAAATTAGTCAAAGACATGCTTTATGAAGAATCCAGCGTGTTTGCTCGCGGAGATGATGATATTGGGTGCATCCCAAGCTTACAGATGATGATTAACCTGAAGGACGACATCCCTGTTCAGCGAGCTTATGCCTCCATCCCAAAACCCCTATATAAGGAGGTGAAGGAATACGTTCAGGACTTACTAGCTCGAGGCTGGGTGGTCAAGTCGAAGTCTCCATATGCAGCCTCGGTGGTGTGCGTTCGGAAGAAAGATGGCACGCTGAGACTGTGCATAGACTACAGGTTGTTAAACCAGAAGACAGTCCCAGACCGACATCCACTCCCCCGGATCCAGGACCTCATTGACACTCTGGGAGGCTACCGATGGTCTTCAATTCTGGATCAGGGAAAGGCCTACCACCAGGGATTCATGGCGGAGGGATATCGGCACCTTACGGCATTCACAACCCCTTGGGGTCTATATGAGTGGGTGCGCATACCCTTCGGATTGGCTAATGCACCAGCGGCGTTCCAGAGGAGTATGGAGGGGATGCTGGACTCACTGAGAGACGAATTATGTATCCCGTATCTCGACGACATCCTTTGCTATGGTAGAACGTTCAGTGACCATGTTCAGGGGCTAAGGAGAGTCCTCAGAGTACTGCGGCATCATGGAGTAAAGTTGAGGCCAGCAAAATGCGAACTCTTCAAGAGAGAGGTCAGATATGTGGGGAGACTAGTTTCGGAGGATGGTGTCCGCATCGACCCAAAAGACCTAGAAGCTGTCCTCTCCCTGAGAGACCAAAAGCCCACTACTGTCGGGGAGTTGCGGCGATTGTTGGGGTTCCTCAGTTACTACCGCACCTTCATCCAGGACTTTTCACGGATCGCTAAGCCACTGTACGAACTCCTCCAGTCTCGGGGATCAGTAGCCTCTGGGGGGCAGAATAAGTCTGGTAAAACTGAGAAAAGAGGGAACCAGTTACCATCCCGTGCAAAAGTAGAGTGGATGAGCGTGCACCAAGGTGTGTTGGAGAGACTCATTGGGGCTCTAACAACCCCCCCGGTACTTGCTTACCCGAACTTTGAACTCCCATTTGTGCTCCATACAGACGCGTCCGAACAGGGACTCGGGGCTGTGCTGTACCAACAGCAAGAGGGAAGACTCAGAGTTATTGCCTATGGCTCCAGACCTCTGACTCCCGCCGAGAGAAGTTATAGACTCCACTCCGGAAAGCTTGAGTTCCTGGCACTTAAATGGGCTGTCTGTGAGAAGTTCCGCGATTATTTGTTCTATGCGCCACACTTTACAGTCTTCACAGGCAACAACCCGTTGATGTATGTCCTCAGAACGGCCAAACTCAACGCTGTTGGACATAGGTGGGTGGGAGAATTTGCAGACTTCAGATTTGACATTCGCTACAGACCAGGCAAAATGAATGCGGACGCGGACATGCTCTCTCGTTGTCCCCTCGATATCAATGAGTTTATGACGGCCTGTACCGAAGTTCTCACAGAGGAGGTGGTCCGGGCTACATGGGAAGGAAGTCGGGCTGACCAAGAGAATGAAGTTGCCTGGGTTGCGGCTCTTAATGCACGTCAAGAGAATGCAGAGTGCCATTTTGGAGAGAGTCTCACGACACTTGACCGCTCTGAGTTGAAAGCTGCCCAGAGGGAAGATCCTGTTGTTGGTAAGGTGATAGAATTAAAGGAGAGTGGTGGAGAACTGACATCTGAAATGATGAAAACTGCTAAAGGAGACCTGAAGAGACTGTTGTATGAGTGGAGAAAACTGGATTTTGAAGAGGACCTGCTCTATCGTAAGACCAATCACAGATCTCAACTTGTTCTTCCAGCTAAGTTTAAGCAGTTGGCCTTGAAACAGTTGCACAACGACATGGGTCATGTAGGGACGGAACGAGTTCTAGACTTGGCAAGGAGCAGATTCTACTGGCCTTTTATGAAAAAGGAGATTGAGCACTATGTAACCCAGCAGTGCCGATGCGTGAAGCAGAAGAAACCCGTCGTGAAGATCAGAGCTCCGATGGGAAGTCTTACCTCAAGTTGTCCACTGGACTTGGTGTCCATTGATTATATGCACCTGGAGCGGAGTCGGGGCGGATATGAATATATTCTGGTGTTGGTGGACCATTTTACCAGATTTGCCCAGGCGTACCCGACAAGAGACAAGTCTGGAAGGACAGCGGCTGAGAGGATATTTAACGACTATATCCCAAGATTTGGCTATCCTTGCCGGCTTCATCACGACCAAGGCCGTGAATTCGAGAACCATCTCTTCGCAACTTTGCAGCGGTTAACAGGGGTCAGTAACTCAAGAACAACATCTTATCACCCCCAATCAAACCCAGCGGAACGTTTAAATCGCACTCTGCTACAAATGTTGAGGACGCTGGAAGAGAAGGAAAAGGATAGATGGAAAGACCACCACCCGAAGGTAGTGCATGCTTATAATTGCACTAAGCACGAAGCGACGGGGTTCTCTCCATTCTTCCTCCTGTATGGACGTCACCCTCGCTTGCCCGTTGACTTGTAGTTTGGACTAAAATCAGAGGATGACCATTACTAACCTCGAAATTATGCAGAGAAGTGGGCACACCGGATGGCGGATGCATATAAACTAGCCTCGGACAACAGTAAACAAGCGAGCGCACGGAACAAGAAATATTATGACCAGCACCTTCGGGGTGTTGTGCTGCAACCAGGAGATCGAGTTCTGGTTCGTAACCTAAGTGAACGGGGCGGGCCTGGAAAGCTAAGATCATACTGGGAGTGCACGTGGTCAAAGAAAGAATAGGAGATGGACCGGTCTATCAAGTGTACCCTGAGTCCAGTGGAGGCCAAAATCCAGCAATGATACGTACCTTGCATCGAAACCTGCTTCACCTGGTTAATGACCTACCTGTAGACCCGCCACCTCCGGGAGTTGATGAGTCATGTAGACCTAAGGGAAGGAAACCAAGATTGTTAAAATCAGCAAGAGAGCCAGAGGAAGCAAATTCGAGTGATTCATGTTCGGATGTTCGGTTGCGCTCCTCTGAACCGCAGAGATCTAAGCAGAGAAGGACTATACCTGACACTTACGAAAGAGGAGATTGGAGACGGAGAAATAGTGAGGATGGACCTGCGAGGCATGGAGAGATTACTCTAGGAGTAGAGGAAGAATACTTACCTGAGCCGGAGGCAACTCACTCATTGACTGATTTACCTGCTGCACCAGAATCTGAGAGGATGAATGATGAGCTGGGAGAGATGGTACCTGTGGAGGAAGAAAGACAAATGGTTAGTCCAATGGGAAACTCCGCAGGAGATGGATATGTAAGAAGATCAAGCAGAGAAAGAAAACCCACACGGGTCTTCACTTACCCCTCATTGGGTCAGCCCAATTATGAACTGCCTACGGAGATAGGGGCTGCTCAATTTATGCAGACACAGCAGTTACCATATTACTCTGGGGTACAGGGGCCAGTATGTGTGACTTGTGCTCACGTCCTACCTACATTTCCTTATCAGATAGGGTCTTATCCTACCTTATCAACTTATGCTGCCTTTAGTGGATATTAGAGAATTAGTGCGTACAAGAACACAGGGTTAAGATTCACACACACGTGAATGTGAACAATGAACACACATATATTACACATGACAGAAATCTTGAAATTGGTTACAATGTGAGGAGAAGGTTTGTGTTATTGAGTAAACTGTTTATAAGAGTTAAAGGGTCAGTGTTGTTTGGAGCCATTTCTTTTGTCGGGGAGAGTGTGACACCCTGTATGTATAGTCACAGGAATAATTATATTTTTCTTTATGTATTTGATTTATTTTATTGTGTTTATGATATTGTTTCAATTACTGTTATTATGCTGAACTTGTGATGAGTAATACCCTCAGTGAACAGTAGGCGGAGACAATGTGCTGATCGGAGACTATGTGAGTAACTTTGAGTCGCAGAGAAGAAGCCGCCATTACAGAGCGACTCGTTACTGATAACAGTACAACTTGGTTTGTCTCATTATTTTAGCAAACAGGTGGTGAAATCAATCACCAGGGACATGAAAATATGAAACAATATGTTGATGCCGTGTGTACACTGTTTTAAGAGGGTTATACATTTCCTGACTAAAGTTAAGATGTTTAATAGAGACGGTGTTGTGTTTATGAAAATTACGTTTCATTCGCGTACATGCCGCGTTAGGCCTGGTATTAGGATTATACAATCTAAATGGTTAGAGGCTCCAGCACACTGGATACCCAAAGTAATGTGATGTTTATAGCTTTATAATTGTGTTTATAGCATAAAAAGCGATGTATTAAGCAATCGCCATGGGTTATAAGATTGAAGTATATGTATATGTAGATACATACATATGTAACGTTTTATTGTTGAATATATATTTTTGCATACTATATTATATAGGTTACTGCTGATATTTGGATGTTCTAATGATCTTTTTTATTAAGTATATTCGCTGTACTGTAATTCAGTTTAAATGGTTCGCTCAACTATTTAGTTATACAGTAGTTAGGATACATTTGCACAGACAACAGAGACTGTAATACATGGTGATGTATGTTTTAAGGGAAAGAGTATTGAGTTATCAGAGGAAAATACTACCTGAATATATATATATATATATATATATATATATATATATATATATATATATATAATCTTTGAATTATTGTAATAAAGCGATTACAGAGCGACTCGTTACTGATAACAGCACAACTTGGTTTGTCTCATTGTTTTATCAAACAGAGGTCAAAAGAATTCATTTACTGCAGCAACGCCAGTCAGACGGCGGGCGTGCTACATCGTCAGATGTTAGTAAGCAGATCCTTTCCAGATGAAGTGATCTTTAACAGACATCTTGCAGACGTACGTGTGCTAGGGGTTCCCAAACTTTTCCATTCCAGGAGGACCAGTAATCTCAAGACCCACCAATATAATCTTAATCAAACGTTCGATATAACAGAAATCGAGTATTTATTAAAAGCATGATTTTTTTATATTATTTTATATTAGGCTACAACTGTAAAAAAAAAAAATCAATACTAAAATGTACATTTTTATTTCTTAATTTACAGACGTAAAAGAGTAGGCTACAATATGTCCAAAAACGTCCATAGAAACAAACAAGCTTGCTCCCGTCCGGATATGAACTCTGTAGGGCCTATCAGCGCGCTTCAAAACACGCATATTTCTACAATTAAATCGCGGCCTTTGCGATCCGAAAATCGCTCTCTAAGTCTAAGCAATATCGTGATTTCGATTTAATGTTGGTATATCGTGGGTGTCATCAGTGAGTAAGCCTAACTAGCTATGTAACGGCGTTGCGTCATTTAATTACAAAATAGGCTAAATGAGTTACTGAGAATTTTTTTTTATAGTTACAGTTAGGCATATAGGCCTACTTATGAAAATGTTAACGATTACAAAGGGGTTATATTTGATTATTTCTGTAAAAAGATATGTTGAATACTATAAATTTGTTGCTTTGCCTGTTTTTGATGTCATAAAGGCTGTATAATAAAGTGATGCTTCTGATGCATTTCCACATTGCCGCTGAAAGATTTAGGCGAGATTTTTAACGATTACAATCGGGAAAATACACATTTCGCACATTGTATCCAATGCCAATGTTACATTCAGAGTGCACACATCATTACAAAAACTACATGTAGCCTAGCCACCATTATTTATAAAAATATGTAGGCTACTTAATTGGTTTGGGCGATTATGTACATAAAGATCAAGGAAACTTAAATGGTAGCAATACATTTCAAGTTATTGTTTTCAGGGTCTCTCTAACTTTCAACTGTGCATTGAAACACCATAAACAAACAGCAATACCAGGCTGATTTACCCAGTGGGCATATGTCAAATTAACATCAATATGACATTAAACATTATATCAAAATGACGTCACAAAATAGGTCAAAATGAAAGTCATATTGATGTCAAAGTGTCAATGTCAATTTGATGTCAAGATTTTGACCTCTGCTAATGTGATTAATTGAGTGATGATTGGCCAATATTGAAGACACCTGATGTTAACAAGCAGAATCACTGAAGGAGAAAATCACAATTTTAAGTCACCATTTTGGTGATCAATGTTTGCTTTAGTTGGGCTCTTGACCCTAAAGTTTTTAACTTTAGATTTTGTTTGGTTGCTGAAACTGGATGGAAAACAGCCAGCTGAACAAAGAGTAAAGGTGATCTGATGTTGGTTATGTTTTGACATAATCATCATTTGACCTGAATCACAGAACTCATTTAGAGCCTAATCTCTGACTTTGATTTATACTGGTAATTAAAGCATCAAAGTCTTCTATAGCATATGATCCTGATTTTTTTATTTAATCCAAAGGATTTCCTAAAAGTTGTTCTGATAAAACAAATATGTATTTTAGGCACAAACAGACATCTAGAATCAGTGTATGAATCTCAACAATGGTGACAAACAAAATATTCAATTAGGAAAAGGAAATTACTAAAACAAATCAGATCATAATTTATTCATACCGCAATGCATGATGGGAGCCATGAATGAGTTTTAAATGGTGTCACCCAGAATGCACTGCAACTTATTATTGTCACCATTGTTGAGATTCACAGGCTGATTATTGATGTCAGTATGTCTAAATAAAAAAAAAATTCAAAGTCTTCCGATCAGAGCAGCTTTTAAGAAATATTTTGGATTATATTGAAAATGCTAAAAATTGTTTGCTATAGAATCATAGTGTTGCTATAACTAACAAGGTAAAGATACTCTAAATGACTTGGGTGATTTAGGTCAAGTGATGATTATGTCAAAACATAACCAACACCAACTGATCACCTTTTCTCAATGTTCATCTGGCAGTGACATTTACATCACCCAAACAAAATTGAAATATTAATAGTTTAAGGGTCAAGAGCTCAACTAAAGCAAACACTGATCACCAAAATGAATTTTATATATATAAAAAAAAAAAATTGTATTTTCTACTTTGGTGATTCTGCTTGTTAACATCAGGTGTCTTCAATAATGGTAATCAAAATAGCATTAAAATGCCAACAAAGCATGACATCAAAATAACATCAAAATGACATCAGCAGAGATCAAAATCTTGACATCAAATTTACATCGTGACGTCAATATGACTTTCACTTTTGACCTATTTTGTGACGTAATTTTGACAATGTTTGATGTCATATTGATGTTAAATAGATAGAATCGCACTGCCTTTGATATCTATGTGAACATTTTATGTAATATAATAGCCCTACCTCCTTTTTTTCTTCTTCTTGCTGTTGTGTCCTTTATTATTGTTTTGGTTGATATTATGTGATGTACGTATGCCTTCTCTTTTGTATGTTCCTGTTCTCAGCATTAATAAAATAAATTATAATAAAAAAATTGATGTTAAATAGATGCATTATGTCTGTTGTGTTAAGGTGCCCGCTGGGTATAAATCGAATGGCTCCATGAACAATTAGCCAAAGCAAGAAAAACTGGTACGACCTGACAAATTGACATGAATACGTAATCATCTGATTTACGAGTCCTTTCCTTACTCCTGTACCCTCTTAGTGTTCAAAGAAGTAACAACAATAATACTCTGGCACTTTACCTCTTATCTGTGTTGCTGTATATTAGCATGAAACGACTTTAAACGTGTGTGAATGTGGGTTAAAGTGGGCCGGAACCGTCCCTCAGACAAATCAATCAATAAACAGATTAATTATCGATGATAGGCTATCGTTACAAAAAAATGGCACGTGCATCGTCAAATTGCAGCCAGCCTGGTGCTCCTTCTGAAGTAGTCCTTCCGCGTCAAATCAAACGGTAATCACCCCCTGGTCCCGCCTTCACAAACACGCTTCCCGACGTTATATTCTCAGTCACAGACAGTTGGTGGTGGCTGGTGAAAAATATCTGAGGTGGGGCTGTGTCATATTCTGTCGGTTTCAATAGTCTGGTAACATGGGAATCTTTTAGT
Source organism: Siphateles boraxobius (assembly GCF_051911475.1). Taxonomy (NCBI): domain Eukaryota; kingdom Metazoa; phylum Chordata; class Actinopteri; order Cypriniformes; family Leuciscidae; genus Siphateles; species Siphateles boraxobius. The sequence continues at coordinate 16,226,401 of NW_027509193.1, forward strand.
GTAGTGGCTTCGAGGTTGTGGAATGCTCTTCCTCAAGACATCCGTCCAACATCCACCCTTCTCTCCTTCAGAAACACATATTTTATCTGATTCTGTATATTACTCTTCAGCTCACTGTCTGTAAATTAAACATTGTTATTGATATGCTATTTGTTTGAATCCCTCTTTGTTTGTATCTTTAACCTAACTTTGTAAGTGACCTCTGTATATTAGGCCTTTCTGCCCTTAGTATACGTACTTTGATGTTGATTGAACTATTCCTTAACCCAGTCCCAGTGGTTCTCAATCTTTTTAGAGTTGTACCCCATGAGGCTCTTAACATCTTACTACCCCCACTCTTCAGTCACACCTTTTAAGGGAAAATATTTGCCCCTTAAATCGATTTAAATAAATAAAAAAAATCAATAGAGAAATGCGCAATGATGGTAAAAAAAAGTGATGCTTTTAAATGTTAAATTAAAACTGCCAATAGGTGGTGATTCATCGAGTCATTAATTCAGTAACGAAGCAAGTGGATGTATTTATGAATTAATAATTGAATCATTGACTCTAATGATTCACGGCCGCAGATTTGTTCACAAACACTGCTGTGTGCTGCAGTTCTGCTGTGGCTTTCATTGGAGCTTCGTTGGTGAGTCATTAATGATGCCATTAATGACTCACCCTCATGTCGCTCCAAGCCCGTAAGACCTCCGTTCATCTTTGGAACACAGTTTAAGATATTTTAGATTTAGTCTGAGAGCTTTCTGTCCCTCCATTGAAAATGTATGAACGGTATACTGTCCTTGTCCAGGAAGGAAATAAAGACATCATCAAAGTAGTCCATGTGAGATCAGTGGGTTAGTTAGAATGTTTTGAAGCATCGGAAATACATTTTGGTCCAAAAATAACAAAAACTAGGACTTTATTCAGCATTGTATTGTCTTCCGGTTCTGTTGGGGATCCGCGTTCACGAGTCCGCAGTGACGCTGATGATGTAAGACGCTGCTGACGTGTATCTGGTGCGTCCGTGTATTCGGGTTCAAATAAATATGGCTGGGCAAAAAAAATGCAAGTCTTCCTCTGTGTGGAAATCCTTAGACATGTTTGTGAAGATTGTTTTGTTCCCAGCGTGCGTCTCCCTCAGACTGTAAACGAAGCTTGGGCGCACCAGACACACGTCAGCAGCGTCACTGAACGCGGATCCACAACAGAACCGGAAGACATTACAATGCTGAATAAAGTCCTAGTTTTTGTTATTTTTGGACCAAAATGTATTTCCGATGCTTCAAAACATTATAACTAACCCACTGATGTCACATGGACTACTTTGATGATGTCTTTATTTCCTTCCTGGACAAGGACAGTATACCGTTCATACATTTTCAATGGAGGGACAGAAAGCTCTCGGACTAAATCTAAAATATCTTAAACTGTGTTCTGAAGATGAACGGAGGTCTTACGGGCTTGGAGCGACATGAGGGTGAGTCATTAATGACATCATTTTCATTTTTGGGTGAACTAACCCTTTAAGTCGTGAGGTCGGCTTAAATGAACGGCAATTGACCCTTCGCTAAGCCCCGCCCTCCCTAGTTACTCTTGCTACGCCTGACAAGATTTCACGTCTAGCACGTCTGTGTATGCACCGGTGTCAGACATTCCCAATGAGATAATTAGTAATTTTTGAGGAATATGTGAAATATCCAAGAGAGCAAGACAAAAGGGACTGCAGTATGCATTCGAGGGATATATCCACGACATAATATGCAACCGATTAGAGATTAATTTCATAAAAATTGAAGCTAAAGCCTATAGTCCCAGCGCAAGCAGCAGCCGTTTCATACGCTGACCATTCAAATGGGAAACACACAAATCTAGGAACATCTATGTTCGTGCACAGTGAAAGTGAAATGTGAAAATAATCTAATAATTATAAATCAAACAGTTTATCCATAAATCTTGTGGAATAACACTAACACCGGGAGAACCGCGATCGGATTGGATTAAAGTTACTCAGTCAGGGGTAACAGTAACGTAAGGCCGTCGATTAACAAAATGCTGAAATATATTTTAAAGTATGTCAGTGAGAGCCTCCGTCTTGTCTTTAAACGTCTTATGTTACGTTAAAACATATGCATTATGAACAAAGAACCGTAATTGTTTCCAACTACCAAGGAATAGGTGTTTTTGTTAATCCTGTCGACACTTAGTTGTGAATGGGGTCTCCCACTGATGGATCCACGCACATCATTTCTCTCCTCGGCTTTTAGATTTTCAGGAAGGAAAAAAATCCCACTCCCCCGTCCAAACTTTTAGGATACCGGGTATCAGATTTGCACAATTCATACGCACAACGCTTCGGCATGTTTCCCTCGCTCGAAAGCTTGCCAGACCTCCCGCGCCTAGTTACGGTTGCTAAAACACGATTGGCCAGTGGCGGTTTTCGGGCGTGGCTTAGCGAAGGGTCAATTCTGTCACTTCACGAACGTAACGATACGTACACTGCCTTTACACTGCCACTGCCTTTAAGACATTATATAAATACAAATAATAATAATAATTATTAATAACCACCCAAACACAGTTTAACACAAACTGCATGATACCAGTGCTTTGTGATAAAGTCAGTAATTATTTAATGCCATTACAAGGCTGATGCATTCTTACACAAAAACAAACAAATTGCACAAACTTTCCATTTGCATTTGAAATTTAACTCAGACTGTTTACTTTCTCAGACAGGTGCTGCTTCCCTCACTCCGGTAATTGTCCATGCTGGATCTGTCACTGTTGTTTTAAAAAGTAATCCCCAAAACAAGGCATTAGGATGACCGCATCCAGCTAGCAAGGCCTTTCTAGTGTACAGCTACGATAGTGTTGCTGTCTGATAGAGATGCGCGCGCAGTTTGGGGCGCTAAAAGAATCTACACATATCTAGTTTAAGCCATAAAATGAATAAATAAATATATTTTCATGATGCTCTTCAGTATCTTAAAATTTATATTTGCTGAAACACCATTTTGGCATAGGTAGTAATATTATATTACCCCGATGACAATGAATTTGTGTTTGTTTTCAACATTTCATAAAATATGTCAAAATAATTAACATAAACTCTCCCAATGATCCTTTGAAAAACCAACCCCAAACCAACTCTAAAAATTAAAGCTGGTCACAGTATAACATGCATAAGCACCAACATTCTTGTCTGAAATGGCATTCCTTTATAATTGTAGTTTTTAATGAACAAATTTAAGAGCAAATTATCAAACTAAAGACTTTGAATTTCACATTATAAGGAAAATAGGAATTACAAAGACAGATTCATTCTGCATGGTGTTAAAAGGAAACTTAAAAACCGTGGTGTTGCATATTAAAGTCTTTCTGCTGTCACCTTCCAAAGTTCCTGCAGAGAAGCAGAGGATAAAATCCTTAATGAAATACATTTTGACACTGTCAATCAGAACACAATTTACTACAAGCATGAACAGCTCCCTCTAATGGCCCAAATGGTCAACCACCATTGTTTTTATTGTGCTTTATAGATAAAATGATTGATGGATACTACTGTATATGATACATTTTTAAAAACAAACAAACAATTGAATTATTTATAATTATAAATACAGACAAGTGCTTCTCACCAGCTGGTCCACCCTTTCATACTGAAAGAACTGTGAAAAGGAGATCTTCACAGGCTCAACCGTGAAATTCATCTTTCCATCTGTCATCTGCTGTAACTGGTCTAGGCAGTGACGGAAGTGATCATAAGCTTCACAAGCCACGTCCATGTGTCGAAGAGTGAAGTTCAATCTGCGGAAATACAGAAACCATTCAAAATGGAACAACTACACCAATCTGGAGCCCAAAATCATCTTTCTCCATTGGATGACTGTGTAAACTGACTAAATAATAAATATCAAATATTTCCTTAAAATAGATGATTTTCCTAAAGTATACTAATTGTTCTATTTATTTGATTATGTACTAATTATTTTATTTAAATTTAATTTATTACTGCTGACAGTCACAATGATGAATGTGAATGGAAAAAAAAAGAGCTACGAGGATACGTGACTCTGAATGTCTTGGTAACAGGCCATTCTAACCTCTTTTCTATGGAGATGTAGGAAGTGCCGGGGTGCCGCATGTTGCTGGAAAGTCGATATAGTATTCTGAACAGAGCGTCTGTAAGATCGTCATCATAGCACACTGAAGGGGAAGTATAAAACATTCTTAACAAATAACAAATTACCATCAATCAGGCTTTTATCATGCTCACTGAGAGCGCCTTCAGTTATTCATTCATTATGTTAATACTCTCTGCAGTTTGTAGTAAGGTAATGAATTCATTGTATAATTATGAAAAGCACTCCTTGCAAATGTACCATCTGCTGCGATCAAAACCGTGGTATTATCATGCAAGTCTGCTACTTCTGCGTCAGTCCAGCAGAACTCCAAATCAGCATCTGGGGAGAGATGAAATATCTGAAATGAGATGACAACCACATGTTGACTTTCAGAAGTCCTATTTCACAAGTCAGCATCACTGGTATTATGAGTGTGAGAAAGCCCTGTGAATTATACTGTGTCAAGCGTCCATAGACTATACTTTCCACTTAGAAATGGATTCTACAGGAGGTGAGCAGACTGCACAGCTCTAATAGATCATATAACTGGTCATGTTAAGACAGTTCTGGCTCACCAATTAGCATCTCACAACTGAGGTTGCTTGAATTCTTACCTGTGCAGAAATCATCTGCCATCCAGTCCAGCTGGCGCACCTTTATTTCGCTCTCTGGTGGAAGTTTCGAAGGGAAATCAAGATGAAGGAAAGAAAAAGAGCTAATCAAATTTTCATATTTGTATGAAATACATTAAAAAAAAAATGACAAACTAGTTATGGAAGCCACCTATACGAGGAGTGATGGTTTGAATAAAATGGCAAACCAATTGGATTACATCAATGAGCTCATGTTTTACCTGACAGACTCTATCCTTTACACTTATGATGATGTTGACATTTACACTTAAGACAGTACATTATGTGAATAAATTAGCTTTTTGAGGCTCTTCAGCATGAAACCGATCTGTATTTGCCGTGTGTGTTGCACAGTGTTACTTGTGCTGTATTTCACTTAAGAACTAGCCTGTTTTGTTTACACAATTACAGAGGCACAAAACCGAGGAGCACATGGCACAGGCGCTCTGCTAGAGGAAGTACTCTTTCCTTATGACACATTATCAACATGAAAAACTCGTTAAAGAGAGAACGCTGCTTGAAATCCTGATATGGTATTAATGTTTACCTTGGGGTTCAAAGTGCTGCTTGTTCAAAGTCACATTTCTCTGACACATGTTCAGAAGGTCTTCACCAACATCTGCAAAACACAAAGAGACTTTCATTTAGTGAGCTAAAAACCTTCATCCATCATAACAAGCTATTTATCTTCTGAAGCCAATCACAAAGCTCAAATGTTTTGAAATGTACTGTGACTAATTCACAAATTGGTACAGTATAAAAGACTACTATGAAAGATATGCTAATGTGTTCACATACTGTTGGTGTAAAATTAAAGAGAGACGAAATAAAAAGGTTTAATAAAGTCCAATAATGTGTGGACATGGCCAACCTGACCAACCATTTTCAAAAAAGGGGAGAGTCCAAAACTTTATTCACCAAGACTTTAATTTGGGATTTTTGTGAATTTCCAAGTGTAGCCTACTTATCTTTCGTTAAAAAAAATAAAAGTTATGTACATTACTTACATTTCTATTTAGTGGCCAACATGGATGCACAATATACAAGTTACTTATCAGTCATCAGCCAATATGATAGATTTTTTTAAAAATCTTATCAGCCTATATTGTATATTTTATTATGCATGCTCATTTCCCATATTTTTACATGTAGATTACCTTTGCCATCATCAAACGGCCACTTTAAGGTCATTAAAACAAATTTGAATGAAAAAAAATATATACATCATATATTAATATAAATAACAATAAAAAAAAACACTGGTAGATGCAATTATAAGCAAATCTAAAAATATTGTACATTTATAATGTTATAATGTAAATTCACATCGGATTCACACATGACTGACTTTATTTTTCACTTTAAGAGTACTTTTTTTCACTTTAATTAATAGATTGTTGGCCATGACATAAAAATAATCAGCTAATTGGTATCATCCATTATTTTTATATTAGTGCATCCCTAGTGCCCAATGTGTTTGTGGACTATGAAATCTTTTGATCCAGTTCATGGCTGATTTGCATGAGCATTTCTTTCTGCAACATATAAATATTTATCAAATTAGTTTTTTGTAATCTAGTGGTGGAAAAGCACCTTCCAGATTTTTACAAGATCACAATAATCTATTGTAATTCCCCGCACAGCGGCAGTCAAATAAAGAGAGGTCTTAGAAAAGATCCAGCATATATCTCACAGGAGGGAATGTGTTAATGAATACTGTAACATTATTCGCACAAAGCAATTAAACCACTGGCTTCTCCAGTCTACTCAACAGTGAAGATATAAATCAATGTTTCTCTCGCTCTATCAAACATTCCAGAAACTGTAAAAAGGTATTGTTGTCACAAACCTAAGAGCAGCTTTTGTCCATACCCTAATAATATACACTGACACAAAAGTCTGTAGAGAATAACATCTGGGAATAAAACGTGCCTGTGTGTGATTTGTTCTGCAGTCTTGGAGACTGGAAGATAATGCTGTCGTTTATTGTCTACACCAAGCCTTTTTGCACGTATATATATAACACAGCCTTTAGCAAGGGAATTATCAGCATCAACAGTCCCTGATCCATTATTCTCTACTTTTGCTTGTTTTAAAAAGCACTTTTTTATTTAAACTACTAAATCAACTATATTACATCACCACCTGTGCAGTACACCATTTTAGCCACCATTGCCATGACAATGCTGGTCAGTCCCGTTCCAGCTCCAAGCTCAAGGACAGTAGCGCCTTTGAACATGCTTGCTTGTGCCAGAATGAAATCAGCCAATAGGAAAGCACCACGCCAGATCTGCAATGAAAAGCAACAACTTTGAACAGTGCAGTAGAGTAGACATACTGCATAATTACCCATTCTTCGCTGTCCTCACCTGTTTCCCTACATCCTCCAGAGACGTCGCCATAGTATGCTCTGTTTAGAAGATATTTAAAGAGATGCAAGGTGTCATACAATATGACAAAACAATCCTTTAAATCACATAAATCTCTAATGCAGCCCTCACCAATCTTAATGATGTCACAGGCACCATCCTCCTCCTCAGAATCTTCATCCTGGTCGGTCAGCGTCACTGCAGATTGACTGATGATAACGGGACATACTGCATCTCTGTTACAGGTGGGGTATCTGGGCCTTCTCACCACATCCAGGTCCCCATCTTCATCCCGAGGAACATCTGATGCATCAGAGTTCTCATGGACAGGTGAATCACAGCTTGAGTCCTTCCCATTGCAATCCCGCAGAATCCTAAACTTTGAAGTGAAGACTAGACATACAAATGCAAATCTATTTTTAGATAATATACAAAAGGTGTGAACTCCGCTACTGCAGATGCAAAGATCTTGAGTCAGCTACAGTATGATGAGCTAATGAACTCTGGCTGTGGCAGACAGAATGACAGAGGCCTTTTTGCACTGAGCAGATATGTGATTTCTGCCTTTTCTGCAGTGGTAATAGCCATGCATGAGTCTGTCTAGTGACATTTGACTGGGCCATGGATCCAGTTCTAAGAAAAGAGTCTCTACATCATTTAGATGATTTTTTTTTTTGTAGTATTGACAAAAAAAGGACAAAAAGTATTGATTAAACTGATTAGTTTGTATGCTTTACCAAAGAGGCTGTACATTTTTAAAACTGATTAGGTCCATTTATAAGGTTAGTCAAGATTTCTTGAAACCAAACTGACTTAATTATTTTAAAAAAACATTGTTTGGCCTTTAAAGAAATTTTTTTTGACTATTGTAAATTTAAAGGTTTATTTTGCTTATATGCTACTGCTCAAAAGTTTGGGCTTTTTTTGAAAGATGTTTTTATTACAAAGTGTCTTGTACTCACCAAAACTGCACTTATTTGATGCAAAAAGTTTTCTATTTTAATATATTTTAAAATGTAATTTATTCAGTTGATGGCAATTTTCAGCATCATTAGGCTACTCCAGTTTTCAGTGTCACAGGATTCTTCAAAAATCATTCTAATAAGATGATTTGGTGATCAATAAACATTTATTATTACTATCAATGTTAAAAAACAGTCATGCTGCTTAATATTTTTGTGAAAACAGTGATATTTTTTTTCAGGATTCTTTGATTAATAGAAAATTCAAAAGAATAGCATTTATTTTAAGTGGATTACTTGCTGATCCCAAACTTTTGAATGGCAATGTATGCAATGCATAATTATGTTATTATTGCATTTTATGATCTGCATTTAGCATTGTTTTCCCTGCTGTTCACAATAAGAACTGACCTGCAACTCATTTTTGAGTCTGCAACCCTGCAGTTGAACAACACTAAATCAATGAATACTGCCTTCAAATGTACTCTAATACAGACAAACAGAGATTTGAATGGGATATGGCAACAAAAGCACAGACATATTAAAGAGGTCTAGAATAAAAAATATTAGAAATGAGTTCTAGTGGGTTTGGACCAATGAAAAAATGCGGTTTTCAAAAATGAAACTTTGAATGGGAAAGGGTGAATCTTAAAAATCAATCTGGATTATTTTTAATTACTAATAATCTACTATGTTTAAAAGTGAGATTGATCATCTTATTATTCACGAGCAGAACCATAAGGCTTGGTTTTACAGTGTCAGCTCCAGTCTAGCGTTGTAAACGTCATCTCATCTCTGCTGTTCGAAATCAGACTCTTTTTGTTTTTCTAAAAATAGTGATAGGTCGTATACAGAAATATTTCAGCTTCATTTGAGCCTAGCTGCTTTGGTGAGGATAATGAATCTCAGCCTATGCAACTGAGCTTATGTTCACATTTGGAGTTTAAAGGCCAGAATATATAAGTAAGTAATATATAAATAAGGCCACCCAGTAATGCTGTCCATGCACAGTATTCAAACACAGTAATAAAAATAACAGAACCTTGCAGTGATAAATGTTGAGAGCTCTGGCGTTATCAACCCTGAATACAACACTGGAACAAATTGCTGTGTTTATTCAGTTAGGCCACATAAGAAAATCCTACTTTATGTGTGAATGTGTGTGTGATTATAAGTCTGAATTGACTGCCTGCTGGTCATTCTTAAGTTCATAGGCTAATAACTTTATAAAGGTAAACCTGTGTATACAGGGAATGGTTAACAGTTAGAGCGTAAATACTTAAGGCACACATGGAAACCAAATGGACAGGGGTCAAGGCTATTAATACAAAATTAAATTACAGTCGGTTAAGATAAACTATCATACACATGTAATACAGAGCACGGAGATTGTTATCTGTAATCATGCCAAAAATAAGAAGCAGAAAGAAAAGCAAGAAAACAAAACAAAACATGGTGTAAAGGAAATAGCTAGGCTCAGAATAGCATAGTAACATATACATGCAGTATTTAGTATGTATACTGTGCACAGTATGCATGAAATGCCAGGAAGACCCACAACAGACCTGCAACTCATTTTTGGTTTGTGACCCTGCAGCTGAAAAACACTATGTACAATCTCATTGGTTGACTGGAATGTTGTTCCAGGATCAACAAGGATGTTCTACTTGGTAAAATCACATTCACCTGTGGTATATATGTATACTGTGCACAGTATGCTTATTAAATATAGCATGCATGAAATAGCTAGGAAGACCCACCACATTATCCTTCAGAAATCACTATAGTATGCTGATTCGGTCTTTATAAATCATGAAATATATAGCTGTCTTTTAAGTCTTAGGATGGGGGTCCCTCAGACGAGGATGATCATATTTGGGAGATTGTGGCATGTAAAAAATTGACAATTCCAACAGTAGGTACTAGTATAGCCTACAATCAAAACATAGGCAATAAAATGCTCTCCTTACCTGGCTGTCCTACGCCGTTGAGTCTCTTCATGAGATGGCAAGCATTTGGTAACAGCAGGTGCACATCAGACAGAACAGTGTCACTTCTGAATGTGACCTGATCCATAACCATCCCTGCATGGCACCCTATCAAGGTCGAACTCTGGGAAACTATTTTAAGACTATTTTCAGGCAGTTCTACTCTAAAGGCAATACGCAAGTGGTCTGGTGAAGAACTCTTTTGTTGGGGCGCGATTGAAAGCGATTATTCTTTTCTAAGTAGAAATATCTTAAAAGTGGGCGTGGGCGTGACCAATACCCTCAAACTAATGCTACTTTATTTCTAAACGTTCCCTTATTTTTTGGGGGTTAACCAGGAAGCTAAATATAGAGTAGTTGATATTTACCGAGTAGTTGACGAGGAGGAGTTTACAGATTTTGTAGTGTAGTCAAGTGCATTCGATCATACTAAAATATTAGCGTAATAATGTGACGAGATACCGTAGAGATAAAGTTTATATTGCAGCTTACGAGAGGTTAGACTTGCATTAGTGTTGCATTAAAAGCAGACCGTGTGTGTAAAAACCTTCTGAAAACAGTTCCACAGCAGCAGACGAACGCACTTGACACTTTATAATGATGTGAATTGAATTAAATTACTGCATGACTCCATTATGTCAATTTAATTTTTATTAATATTATTTTATTGTTTGGCACATCTATAACCTGAAATATTTATATTAATATCAACAATTTTTTTTACAATGTTTGTTAGTTATTAGGCTATACTAATGTATTATTGTTGATTATATTGATGCAATATTACTTGTTATTAATAAAACATTTATTTTTCATATTATAATAAATTAATGATAAGATATTTATGTATAAATACAATTATGACCCCATAATTCAATTTAGTTTTTTATTAGTAGGCTATTAAACTTTATTTTAGTCCCTATTGCAGTGTAGCCTAATTATAGACTACATTTCAGTGCTGAGCAATATTAAATCAATGCATGTACTTACGATAGAGTTAGGGTAGGATTAGAGTTTGGTTTAGGGTTATGTAATTATGCCTAAATCTTTGTCATTATTAGTAAATACGTGTAACAAGGACACATTGAAATAAGGTGTTACCATATTATTTTATTATTTGGCACATTTGAAAACAACACCATTTGTTTTGTTTGAACTAAAATGAGTACAATCAATGAATTCAGAGATCCCTATCTAATACAAACAAACAAAGGTTTGCATACTAGAGGGGGAATTATATGTTGCAATTACGTCTATATCTAATCATGTTTATGTTTTTTTAATATACACCAGCGGTAGCTATTCATCTGTGCCACATGTCATGGCCAATCAAAGACGAGAGAACGAGCGCACTCGCGCGCATCTGAAAGTGGCGTAGGCTACTGCCGTCTTTCGGTCAAATCGCACTACTGTACAGAAATGGATAAACATCACAGCATCCAACGAGGGGCTTCCAGATGCCCAGCGCCGCTGAGGGAAAGGAACTCACTCAAGGTAGCGAGAAAGGAGGAGTTTCTCTTCATAAGATAGATAAGAAAGCTGCATTCAGACAAAATGAAAGTCACTTTCACAGGTTTAGCCAGTTTTGTGGCCACCTTTTGTGTCCTCAGTTTTGTAGGTCTCGTTCTGGCAGTTGGAACCGATTTTTGGTACATCATTGACACTTCTAAGAGAGAAAACAGCTCATCTGTGTCCCTGAGCTCACATTCTGGACTGTGGCGGACTTGTAACTGTAAGTCACATTACATGTTTGTGTTTGACGTTCTGTTTGTGTGATTTTTAGGTTTTTATGTGGATAGATGAAATCGTTCTCTCTTACAGTTCATAACCAGTGCTGGCCATTCATGAATCCTTTTGGAGCAGGAAGAAACTTATCAGATTCACAAAGGCAGATACTAAGTAAGATCTGTGTGTCATCATATCCTCCTCATGATCTTGTATGTGTGTTACTGATACGTTTCACTCAGCAGAAAAAAACGAATTCTTAAAATCATTATCTTTAACGTTTCAGGTATGCTATCTAAGGGATAAAAAAAACTTGTTGTGGAAGTATGTGGTCTATTTAGTTGAAAACTCCTTGGTTTAGCTTTATAGGCTACTGAGACTGTATGTTATTTATGTTTGCTGTATTTACGTATTCACTTACAAGGATTTGATCAATTACCTAACATCAAACCTGACATCAAATAAAAATATAGATTCCATTAGCCATACTGTTGTCTATAATAATAAAACACATCTTACCCTATATATTTAGCAGAAAGCCTATAATAAAAACTGAAAATACATATATATATATATATATATATATATATATATATATATATATATATATATATATATATATATATATTATATATAAAATGCCATTTAACACATTTTTAGGTTCTTGTTCCTAATTGCTCTCAGTTTTTGTATAACTATTGTGATTCAAGAAAGATTGTATAATTTGATGTATCTCAGTAGAACAAACCAAAAAACACTTTCATTTAGAGCTGGATAGCACTAATCTGTTAGAACTACAGTAAAATCACTGTTTCACAGTATAAAGCCTAATAATTGAATCTCAAGATAACAATGACAACATTTTATAATATTTTCATATTCTTTTTATTTTGTTTTTTCCTCCCTTGATTTAAAGTTTTTTAATTAAAATCAGAATTAAAATGTAAGTAATTTTGAACACATCTATGATTGTTGGACATGGGCTGCATGCTTCAGAACAGAAAAGGTGTTTTAAGGGCATTTTAACCTGAATCCCATCATACAAATTCTTTTAATTGTCCTATTATCTTTGATTGTCATGGAAACACTCTTCAATTAGAGGGGAGCTGTGGTAGAAACACAGCTGTAACAAGTGCACCAGTGTGAATCATGACATGTGTTACACTGCTAATATTGCGAGACCACCTGCCAACAGACCCTGCAACATTATTTTCCTTTCTTTTTTTCATAGTCTCAATATTGGCCATAACCTATAATTAATGTGCAATTCACTCCAAATTATTCATCTTTTCAGAACCAAACAATCACCAGTTATAATTATTTTTGTTTTAATTGAGCCAAATAATGTAGAATTGAAATTATTGCTGCTTTCAAAGTGTCTTAATATTTGATAACTGTACAAACGCCCTTGAGAATAGCGAAAGATAAAGGAAATTGGCAAAATGTATCTAACCAAAAAAAGTCTTCTTATCCATCCCATACATCAGACACTATGAAAAAAGCAATATTCTTGTCTGAGTCATTCGAGGCACTTGTGTAGGACTGAATGAGATTTTAAATTCACATGCTCTGTCTACACCTGAAACATTATCTGTACCTGCCTCAAGAGACTGTAATGAGGTTGTAAAAGCAAGATTATCTCAGATTCAAGACCCCTAAACTGGCTCAAATTGGATTTAGTTTCTGTTCTGCTTTGAACAATAGACTCAATAATTTCAGGGTGTTGCTTTGATTAGATAGTAGCCTCTGCTACACAAAGCATTGCTGCACAAAGCATTTATGCTTTGCATTTATCATTTACCCCATATATCAATATATCTTTCCTCTCCATTTGCGCTGAATTGTTTGCCTAAAAGATAATCTTTGGATAAACAGTAAAAGAAATACCTGATTTCTGTGTTGAACATCATCATGGACACCCTGAGGCTTGAAATAATGAGGCAAAAATAGTGCAGATTAATGTCGGCAATACAAGTGAAGCGAGAATGAAAAGCATCCGTCCAATTCAATCTTCCTACGGATTGACAATATTGTGGCTGCTGCAGAAAGAAAATAATAGCTGACTTGATTTAAATTGTAAATTGACAGTGTGATTTTTGACTTGACTGTAAAGGAGAGCTTGTCACTGTCTGTACTGCCTGTTGTGTTTATTTGTAGCAAATGTCCAAACATATCAAGATGGACCCAACAACTTAAAATGACTGGTAAATTGGGCTTTGCATTAACATTAGAAGTAGATATCCTTTGACTATTTTCACTAAAATGAAAAGATTACATGTCTGGGTCCTTTTGGTATTAGGGCATTAAAATTCATATATCTTATTTCAGCAAACACAAATTTCAGTCTTTCTTGTCTCCTTCACCTCCCATCATTACTAATCTCATTTTGCAGTTCATAGTGAAGCCATTAAAGAAAATCCATGTCCTTGAACATGCTGAATCTTTAATCATCTTTAATCTTAATGCTCAATAAAAAACTCTGGAATCAATACAAACTCTTAGGTCTCTAATTCTGCTGGCAAGCATAACTGACAGTATAAAAAATACAGTGTGTGCATCTACATAAATTATATGAATACACATAAATATACAATGATTTTTATTTACTGAATATTGGGAATTTTTATAGCAAATAAAAAAATATAATGAAATGTTACATTTAAATTGTACTATATATATATATATATATATATATATATATATATATATATATACACACAAATACAGTAAAAACAGTAATGTTGTAAAATATTACTTCAATTAAAAAAAAATTCTAGTTGAATTAAAAGTAATTTATTTCTTGTGATGCAAAGCTGAATTTTCAGCATCATTACTCCAGTCTTCAGTGTCACATGATCCTTCTAATATGATGATTTTCTGCTGAAGGAACATTTATTATTATCAATGTTGAAAAAAGTTGTGCTGCTTAATTTTTTTTTTAGGATTCTTTGAATATATATAGAAAGCTCAAAAGAACTATATATGTGAAATATAAATATTTAGTAAATTATAATGTTTTGTGACATTGTAAATGTCTTCATTTACATCATTTAAATGTAAAAAGTAGTACGTTTAGATGAAATCCCAAGTGGAAGGTGTGGAATGTCAGCTACTCAGTTGTGCCTAGCATAAAGACGTAGGATAGCCTGGCAAGCCAGACCTATCAAGATGTCTGGGAACTCACAATTGGCATACCTCAATCCGAGGGGCGGGATAAACGGTTGTCTTTCAAACTCCCTCTGCACGCAATAGGACAGCGCTACAACCAACCAGAGCAACGGACGGCTGTGGCTGAGTGAGTCCATGCGTTTTTGCACCAGCGGATCTAGTTGATATATTAATCTTTTGCCGTATCCGGTCGTCAAAACTCCGAACACATCTTCCTTTTTAAAGAATGACTTAAGTGACGTTCTCTTAACTCCAAGTCATCCAGAGTCGCGGCCAAAGCCAATTCGAAAGACCGCTGTTCGCCAGCAGCATCTTCTTTGTTTTCAAGTAGCAGGGAAATCACGCGGAACTATGCACGGAACCGTCACAACTCTGCCGTCATTATGTTAAGCCCGCCCACCAACTCGGTGTGATTGGCCTGACCAGAGTTTGGTTTTTCCAGCTCAAAAGTCTATGGAGAGTTGCTAGACCACCCTTTCTGCAAAATAATTTTTGCTGCCGCTAGGGTGCGTCTAGATTTCTAGGCTAGACGTAGGATACAGTACTTTCAAAGTCGCAAGAGCTGAGCTTTGACCCCCCTAGCCTACACAAAGAAAGCCAAATAGCTTTTCACATTAACTCACCTGCATCTCCTAGGCTGACTCCATCAGTTTCCTTTAATAACTAATTCTTATTACCAGGGCTGGGTCGCTCTTATTCTACATGTAAACATTGATATGCAACATCGTATTTTTAATAGTCTGCTATCAAAACTGCAAAATGTTATAAAATGTGGCAGATGCTAAATGCATCTGGAAACTGTAGCACAAACTGCAACTTCATACAATGTCTCTCATCATGATCAACACAATGTGGAAAAAACATCATTACATAAGCTCTTCGAAATGATCCTGAATAGCCTTATTGATTTCCATTTAGAATGAATAAATAAAACATTTTCAAGAGCACATGTGTTTTCGCAAAAGTAGATAGATGAATTAAAAAGACATAATTGGAACAATTCCAACTTAACGGACAGAAACACCATTTTATTGCTATGCCAACCATGGAAATAACCTTTTCCAAATTAGTACAATTAGCATGACAAAGATCGGAGCCACAAGCCACAAAAGAATCTGCAAGAATTGGCTGAAATTGCGAGCATCCCCACTGACACATCCAGACCTCTTCTCTCTCCAGACATGCAAGGAACGTTCATCGTCCTGCTGCCTCTCAGCGTGATTGTATTATTTGTTGGAGGAATGCTGGGCTTCATCAGTATGTTGGCAAGAGCCTACCTGCTGCTGCTCCTGACCGGAGTCCTGCTTCTGTTCGGCGGTGAGTACCACCTTCGCTTTCACCTCTGACTGAGCCACTTGCAGCATGAATATTAATTCTACCCAAGTCACACTTGACAGAACATCTGGAGCTTCAGACACTTTTGATAGTAATGAATACACAATGTGGTAAAAACTGATGGAAAAAAATACTATGAACAGTTGACTTGGTGGACTGGAATTATCTTTTGAATTTGAGAGATAAGCTCAAAACACACAAACGCGCACACACACACAAACACACACACGCACGCACGCATGCACACACACACAAAATCTTGTAGCTTAAAAATACACTAAGCTAAGAAATGCATCATTCAGTGCGTATAATATAACACCTTTTGCCCTAGACGTAGTATAAATCTTGAGGCTAAATATTACACCTAATCAATGGTTGGTGTAAATTAAAAAGTCATACTTGTTTCTATGGTGAAAATAAAAACGTTGATAAAATGGCACTTATATAAATCATTGTCAGGATATAGCATACACCAACACCATATTGCATTTTCATTACTGATGAAAACGACTGTGAGGTATAGATTTGGCATGTAAAGGTCCTAGATCACATGTAATTTTAAAAACAACTTTCAAAATTGCTTCATGAGATGTTGTTGAGAAAAGTCATCTCTTTCATGCATTAAGGAGAATCTTTGCAGATTTTCTTCCCTCAAATCTTAAACATGCTCACACTACAAGATTTGAAAATCGCGGCACATCACACACTATACAATGTTATTAAGATTATCGTGCCAGAGGAAGCGCCTTGGTATGATTCCACCATGATCACGTGATCTCACGCAACAGATCGGAAGCAGAAAAGTTGATGTAAACAAAATATCTGTCCTTCATATCAAGTCATATTCGTGAAAAGGTTGCTGTGACCAAGGAAAGTAAAATCTTTTTTTTTAAAAACCCATCCTTTTAAGGATATTTCTAATGAATGGTGTCACCTCTGGTCAATACAATGAATCAATGCCATTGATCTCTATGAAGTAAAGCATCAGCTTCAGCGTTGCTGCTCACCTGGGCCTTGTAAAGTGGAATTAAATATTAAAATAATTAACAGCTTGTTTCATTACATATATCTTAGAGTGAATCCAATTTTTTTTACATTTCCGTTGAATGAACAGTTTAATGACTCACTCAAAGACATTCCCTTGCCGCCACCTATAGTGGCGTATCAGTCTAACTGGACCGAGTGACAACCTGTCTTGCGCAGATACGAGCAATGCCAATACTGGTGAAATATCAGAAGAAAGCCTCTCGTAGAGTGAGATTCGGGGATCGGAACTACCTTAACTGTTATATAACAATGGTCTAACAATCTTATTTTCAGGTTTATGTTCTGTTATTATATTATGTGGACCCTTATTTTCTACATTGTATCTTCTGTTTACTCCACTTCGTTTCAATGCGCTTTTTAGTTTCGGTTTCATTACTGAACATGTGCTAGTCTTTGTGCCTGCTGAAAACAGCGTAATGCTTATTTATTTAGCAAATAAATAAATAAAGATTCTACTGCATTTACGCTGTTGATTCACTCAACATTACCTCAATGGAAATGCTTTCACCCCGACAGCCCTACTTGTTTCTTATTGGCTATTGTGACAGTACAGACGTAACCACAATCTTGCTCATCCCGATTTAAAATCTTAATTATATCAATCATGTTTGTTATGATCGGGGTGGCCCGATGTGTATGCGAGCAGATCTGGAGGTGCAAGATTTCGATCTGTGAACGCCTCACATTACCAGATAATCTGCGCCGAACATCGGAACGGATCGAGGTCCTCGACAAGATATTTTCTCAGATTCTCGGGAGGGGGAAATCGGGCATAAATCGGCCTAAAACTCCTGTAGTGTGAGCCAGGCATTACTTAAGTAGAAATTTTGGGTATCTATACTTTACTGGAGTAATTATTTTTCAGCTGACGTTTTACTTCTACTCCTTACATTTTCACGCAATTATCTGTACTTTACTCCTTACATTTTAAAAATAGCCTCGTTACTCCTATTTCATTTCGGCTTGTTGTCATTCCGACTTGTCATCGTTCAAAAAAATAACCAATAACACACACGGTTAATAGATATTGCGCGTGACGTCGCGCCCCACAGCCCGCCAGAATGGGGGTGGCTTAGCGTATATAAGTCATGCTTAGAGTATGCATCACTGATTTTCATCTCTTCAGCGAAGCTCTCCGCATTGCTGGACTCTGAGAGAAGCCGCCGCCGTCGAAACCAGCGACCAGCACGCAGAGGAAAGCGCCTGAGGAAGCTGGTCGTTTTTGCCGCCTTCAGCCTTCCGTGCCTGCCACGCCATCCGTCGACGAGTATCCTTTTAGTGCTATTGCTTTCTGTGAGTGTTCGCCGTTGCGACACTCACTTTCTAAAAGAGCGCGAGGCGTTTTTCTAAAAACGCCTCGCATTTCCTGTGGCTCGTGCAGAGCCCCGCTCAGCGCGAGAGACCGCCATGTGATCTGCGCTCTCTGCCTGGGCCCAGACCACGCAGCCCTTGATTCGGAGGCTGTGTGCACTGTGAAGTGCTTCCGCTGTCGACCCTGCGGGCTCGACTCGAGACCTTCAACGTGGAAGCTGTCACTCCGCCCTCTGGACTGCGCAATAAGAAGCGCCGTTCACAGAGACCACCGGAGCCTGAGGTTACACTGAAAAGCTCGCCGGATTACGTTACATCCCGCAAGCTTCTCTCTCTCCTTCTCCGCCCCTCCCAGACGCGCCTCTGCCAGCTTCGGCACTCACTGCCACCGCCTCAGGGGACGATGCTGAAGGAATAGACCCAGGTGACAGCTGTTCCATCCTGGCATCGGACAGCGAAGAGTGGTCGAGTTCTCATCACTCCGCCTCTTCCTCAATCCAGGAAGGCTACAAAGACTACTGCAGCGGGGTATTCGGCAGCCAACAAGCTGGTAATGCAACCGCTCGCCTGCACGCAACCGCTCGCCTGCACACCACCGCCGTTGCTACGGCGACCCAGACAAATCTCTCAAAAGATGGTTGAGGCCCGCCGCGGCCGGACCACCATTGAAACATCTCGCCCTGTTAGTCCCCTTAGAAAAGGCTACTGCAGCGATGTATTCGGAAGCCAACGACCCGGTAATGCAACCCGCTCGCCTGCAAAATCTCAAGAGTATAACATCTGGTTATCCGGCTCGCGCCGTGGTGCTCTAAGTGTAGAAAATGTGCCCAAATCTCAGTGTTCACCCCTACACGCAAGCACGATACCCCTGTGTCTCTCACACTCACAGAGCCCACTTTCATAAAGCTGGCAAATGCCACTCGAGTGCTAGATGTAGGAAATGTGCCCACAACTCTGTGCTCACACCCTACTCTCTGCCCGCTCTGTCACACGGCCAAAACAGCCTCATATCGGTCAAGTTACGAATGTAAGTTACGTGCCCGCTTACGAGCGCTCACACTTACTAGTAAACACCTGGCGCTGCTCGCGCATCACAAAGTTATCTCAAAACGTTCCCCGTTCAAAGCAACCGGGATGTCACATGTGAAACAGCCAGCCTTCGCTGTCAGCGAGCCGCTGTATTCAAGCACCAAGGGCGCGCGATCAGAACCCGGAGGCTATTCATGCCCATGTGTGTGAGAGAGAGAGAGAGAGAGAGAGAGAGTGTGTGTGTGTGTGTTAGAGAGAGAGAGAGAGAGAGAGAGAGAGCGAGAAGGGAAGAGAGATAGTGTGTGTGTGTGAGAGAGAGAAGAGAAGACAAGAGAAGAGAAGAGAACAGAGAGAGAGAGAGAGAGAGTGTGTGTGTGTGTGTGTGCAACCCTACATTATAGGGTCAAAATATCCCCACAAAGATGGCAATCTCCGAAATCCTTGTCGGGATTTTTTTTGGGGGGTGGGGTGGGGGGGGGGCACTTATAAACAGACTTAGTGAAAATGTAAAAATGCAGAAAGTTTTCTGTGATAGGTGATTCTATCTTCCGCTTCATGAAACAAGTTAATGCTCAGTAGTACACATATATGGTTCTTTAATGTATTTGCATTGTACTAAAATTGAAATTGAAATAAAACAGAAATTCATTTTCTATGGGCATATATGCGGCTGAAACAGGTAGCCTAGTGCATCCCAAATTTTTCAACATTTACATTTTAATACAACATTATAGTCGTCCTTTAGAAAAAATTGTTTTGAGGAGGTGAGGCAGTGCACTATAGGCCCCTGTGGCGCGGCCTAAGCTTTTGTCCTTAACAAAGCAGAGATGCCTGCAGAACATCTGAATATTCCTTTGGCCAAGACACAATTATTATACCTTTTCTTACCTGTTATTTTGCAATAACCAAGTGACATAAGTCTGATTCACCCCTGCTGTTTTCCTACCCTTAAGTTCTACATCTTTTGCCTTTCTCTCTAATTGTGGCATTCTGCCAAATGATGGTCAACCCTCAAATGTATGAATAAATGAGTATAAGAATAAAATGTATGAAAAAAAGAATGGGACAAATTTACTTGTGTACTGTAGTGATGTACAGTAGTGTTGTACCGTAGCAGTTTTAATGAATCTGCTTCAATCAACACAGGTAGTCTTATTCATGTAAACTTTTGCCTTTGTCCTAAAGCTATGAGTTTATAGGCAAGGCTCGTGTTGGCATATTGTCATGATTCTGCCATCAGGTCTGTGAGTTCTAGTATTTTGGCAGGATCATGACAGACCCATGTTCTGTGTGCAAGCACATGGCCTTGTGTTTTGGTCATGTGCTTGTGTTGTCTCGTCTCGTTACCCCGCCCCCTTGTTATCCTGATTCTGTCATTAGTGTTTCACCCGTGTCACCTGTTATGTTTGATTAGTCTTCCTATTTAATCCCCTTGTGTTTGCTGTCTTGTGTCGGTTCATTGTTATACGTTGATCGTGAGTACCCTGTGTACATCTAGTCATTGTTAGAATCTCTTGAAGTCTTGTTTGTTTTCTTGTTCATTTGTTTCCCAGTTTAGTCTAGTCAGTCTGGTATTCTGTGTTCCCTCTGTTTTGCCCCCTCGTGGGTTTTGTTTTCCTGTTTTTTGTCATTAAACCGTGTCTTATTTTATACTGTCTGCGTTTGGGTTTATCTCCACATCTCACCGTGACACATATAATCAAAATAAATGAAGATTATTGTGGAATGGTCAATTGACCCTTCGCAGGGAGCTTGATTGACAGGTGATCTGACCAATCATACTTCGCCATCCGCCATTTTGTCCGACAAAGCAGTCAGGAGAGTTAGTAGATTAACATGGGAGGATTTGAACTTGAAAAACTGAATATACTGACGCCTTTCCGCGGTTAAAACAACATTCCTTCATATGTTCTTTCATGTTTATTTGATGCTATAAATGAACTAGAAGGAAGAGATGATCGGTTCACGAGCAGTTTTAACTGAGGCTCTACAGCGATCTGTCACGACACATTAAAGAGCCACAAAACTGTATTTATCGTTTAAATTTCTTTTTAAAAATGACCAAATTTGAAAGATGAGACTTTGTTTAATATCAAAAGTAACCTGGTCTGTCCTGTCTGTCAGCGTATTGTCGGTCTCCTCTCTGGTCCGTGATGTATTTTTCACTGTATTAGAATATGGTATGTGCGTGAGAGCGGCGTAGCTTGTCGGACATAGCGACAGTAACTAAGGGGGGCGGGTCTTTGCGAAGGGTCAATTGAAGTGCTTTTGAACTAGGGATTAATACAAATTGAGCAGGCACAAAACTACACATTTATATATTTACTTGTATTATGATTTATTCTTATTAAAGAAGCGAAGGGCTCTCGAAACCATTGCAAAGGGGTTGCGCTGTTTTTGAAACAGAATAGAGTGGTGCAGGCAAAAACCTGGAAGCGGGGAATAGAGGGAGTTTTCGATTAGCTCTAAAGCGCATGCACCAGAAAGTGTGACACAAGAGAGCCGGCTCAATTCACTTCTCTGCTGAAGATTAAGAGATAATTTTGAAAAAAATATCATGAAATTAAATGCATTTACATGCCAGGGATAAACACTGCTGCTGCAGTGAACATTTGAGAAGGCAGCTGAAAGAAGATATCTGACTATCAATGCAAGTGAATCAAACAAATAGGCCTAATAATAACCTGGTTGAAACTTTCAACTCCACCTGTTGTACTGCTCTAAACACAGTTCCCTTTCGAACGGTCACTTCGTATTGCGTAGCTATACGCAGTGGGGGAAACTTCTTTTCCTCGATTTACTGAAGCCTTTATGTAAAGCGTATTTGCAGCTGCACAGCTAGAACATGTGCTTCTGGCTCGCTCATAGGCTGCGCTGCGGCAACTGCACATCCAATGGCGCGGGCGTGATCCAATCACGCAAAGTGATCTCATTGGTCGGATGTCAGAGCCCGCCAAGGGAACTCCCAGAATTCGCCATTATAGCAGATTTTACTCCTTCAGCGACAAACTTCACGTCTCTGACCATTTATTGAGCCTTCGCCGTCGAACAAGCCTTGAGCCTGAGCGAGCTACAGTTCAGCAGACTACACATCTCAACCGTGTTTCTCCTGACGCCGTCTCTACTGTGGCTATCTGGCGATATCCTTTTCAATATCTGTTTATTATGTGTTTATATCTGTACGAGCGTTGTTCCATATGCCTCGTGTTAAGCGAGGCCTACGAACACGCTAGCTGCATTTCATGCCTGGGACTCTACCACGCAGAGAATGCACTCTCTGTCAGCGGATGTGAAGCCTGCGAGTGCATGCCTATCTCCGTGCTACGAACTCGGCTAGCTCTCTCTCTCAAGACGGCGGCGCCGCGTCACCCGCGCTTCCTTCTCCGGCCCTACTTACAGCCGAGGAAGAAGAAGCGCCGCAGCCAACGGCATCCAGAGAGCACAGACGTTTGTGAACGCACGCCGGCCACGTCCCTGCGTGCTTCACTCTCTCCAGCTCAGTCATCTCCGGTCCTTTTCGAGGGAGATCAGCGTTTCAAGCCCTAGCCACACGGGTTACAGCCTGGCAAGCTATCCCCGATGTGTCGAGTTGGGTTATAAACACTGTAAAGCGAGGCTAGTCGCTCCAATTCGCTCGCAGACCCCCAAAGTTTCAGGCGGTTCTCGAGACTTCGGTGAGAAGCAACATGGGTCACATGCTTCGGACCGATGTACAGAATTCATTAGCAAAAGGGGCGATAGAATTAGTCCCCCCTGTGCTAAACATACGGGTTTTTACAGCCGCTATTTACTAATTCTGAAAAACGACGGCGGCCTCAGACCCACTCTAGATCTGAGACATTTGAACAAAGCTCTCATGAGACGGCCGTTCAAAATGTTAGCTATCAGTTTCACAAGCACAACACATGGGTTCACGGTCCCCCTTCATCAGGCGGCCCCTCCCCCGTTGTAACACTGACTTCCCCACACGCAAATGCTTGTACAGTCAGTCCAATACTCAATGTGTGCACAAATCACAATATATGGGTTCACGGTCCTCCTACACTAGGCGGCCCCTCCCCCGTTGTAACACTGACTTCCCCACACGCAAATGCTTGTACAGTCAGTCCAATACTCAATGTGTGCACAAATCACAATATAAGGGTATCAGGTCCCCCTACGTTAGGCGACCAGCCCCAATCAGTGTGTCAAGCCCCAGCCAGATGGGTTCTAGCCTGGCAAGCTATTCCCGATGTGTCGAGTTGGGCCATAAACACTATAAAGCGAGGTTACTCGCTCCAATTCGCTCGCAGACCCCCGAAATTTCAGGCGGTTCTCGAGACTTCGGTGAGAAGCAACGTGGGTCACGTGTTTCGCACCGAAGTACAAAATCTATTAGCAAAATGGGCGATAGAATTAGTCCCCCCCACGCTAAAAAATATGTTTTTACAGCCGCTATTTTCTGATTCCGGAAAAAGACGGCGGTCTTAGACCCATTCTTGATTTGAGACATTTGAACAAAGCTCTCATGAGACGGCCGTTCAAAATGTTAACTATCAAACATATCCTCGCGCAAGTGTGCCCGGGGGATTGGTTTGTCACAATGGATCTGAAATTTGCTTACTTTCACATTCAAATAAATCCTCGTCACAGGCCATTCTTGAGATTCGCCTTCGAGGGCCGGGCTTATCAATACACCGTTCTGCCGTTCGGTCTATCGTTGGCACCCCGTACATTCACGAAGTGTGTGGATGCAGCGCTTTCTCCTCAGAGACATCAGGGAGTGCGTGTGTTAAATTATCTCGACGACTGGCTGGTGCTGGCACAGTCGAGAATCGAGCTGTTAGCTCACAGGGATTTGACTCTCGGCCATCTAAAATGCCTGGGTTTCACAATCAATGTTTCAAAAAACAAATAACCCCCAGGCAGAGCGTGATCTTTCAGGGCACAGTTTTAGACTCGAGAGCTATGACAGCGCGACTCTCGATGCGAGCGCTTGCAGGCACTTTCAGATTGCGCGAGCACGCGCCACTGAAGAGATTTCAGAAACTGCTTGGTCTCATGGCAGCAGCATTGCCAGTACTCCGCATGGGATTACTGCGCATCCGCCCGATACAGCATTGGCTGAAACACCGTGTGCCAACTCATGCATGGCAGTCAGGCAGTTAGCGCGTTATGGTGAATCACGGTTGTTTAAGAACCCTGATTCCCTGGCGGGCTCAGAACTTGCACCACGAGGGGGTGACAATGAGAACAATTTCCAGGAGGATAGTAGTTCTAACAGATGCGTCCAATCTGGGTTGGGGAGCGCTGCACGAGGGCATGCCCGGCATCCGGCCTCTGGTCGAGCACGGAGCAGAGCTTACATATCAACTGTCTGGAGATGAAAGCAGTTGGGTTGGCCCTGAAGGCATTTCTGTCGAACCTCAGAGGTCACCACGTCTTAGTCCGCACAGACAATATGTCAGTGGTGGCCTACATGAATAGCCAGGGGTGCATCAGGTCAGGGAACCTGCATGCGATGGCGAGAGACCTCCTCTATATGGGCACAAACCAACCTGAGCTCTCTGAGAGCAGCGCATATCCCGGGCGTCCAGAATGTGGGCGCGGATATGCATTCACGGGGCAACATTACCCTAGGCGAGTGGTCCCTGAACCCACAGACGGTCAGTCTGATATGGAAGGTGTTTGGCGAGGCCGAAATCAACCTTTTCGCCTCGAGAATCAACAGCCACTGCAAATTGTTCTTCTCGAAGAACAGGGACGCGCTGGCCCATGTCTGGCCCAACCGTCCCCTTTATGCATTTCCCCCCCGTCTCGATGATTCCACAAGTCATCAAAAGGGTCAGAGAGAGCGGGTGCCCAGTCCTTCTGGTGGCCCCTCTCTGGAAAACCAGACCGTGGTTCCCGGAACTGGTTAAGTTATTGGACACAATCCCATGGCCTGTCCCACTGAGGAAAGACCACCTCACACAGGCGAATGGGACATTGTGGCATCCGAGACCCGATTTATGGGCCCTCCATGTTTGGCCCCTCAACGGGTACCCAAGGACCTTCCTGAGAAGGTTTTAAGCACTGTATCTGAAGCCAGGGCCCTGTCGACTCTGCGCCTGTATGCTTCAAAATGGTAAGGTTTTTCCAGCTGGTGCTCGAAAAATCAGGCTGACCCAGAGTAATTCGAGATATCTGTGGTTCTCTCATTCATACAGGAGCTGCTGGACGCGGGTTGCTCCCCGTCCACGTTCAAAGTGTATGTGGCAGCCATAGCAGCACATCATGTTCTGACGGCTGGCCAGTCACTGGGAAGAAACGACCTGGTCGTGAGATGAGGGAGAATGAACCCCTCCAGACCTCCGTCTGTGTCGCCTTGGGAACTCTCCACGGTCTTGGGGGCTCTGAAAGGTCCACCTTTCGAACTCCAATCGGTTGATGTAAAAACCGCAAGGCTGAAGACCTGCTCACCTTATGGCGTTGGCATCTATCAAGCGAGTGGGAGATCTGCAGGCGCTCTCTGTGAGCCCTGCATGTTTGGAGTGGGGTCCAGATGACTCCAGAGTCATCCTCAAGCCCAGACATGGTTACGTTCCTAAAGTGCTCTCAACACTGTTCAGAGCCCAGGTGGTGACATTATCAGCCCTCCCTCCTTCTGCAGAGGGTGGAGAGGTTAATCTTCTCTGCCCTGTCGGAGCGCTGAGAATCTATCGGGAGCATTCTGCGTCTTTTAGACAATCAGAACAGCTTTTTGTCTGCTTTGGTGGTAGATCCAAGGGGGATCCAGTCACTAAGCAAAGACTGTCTAGATGGATAGTGGATGCTATTTCTATGGCTTATACCTCAGCGGGTCAAGTTTGCCCTATAGGTATCAAGGCCCATCCGACCAGAGGTATGGCCTGGTCATGGGCTTGGTCATCTGGCATTCCCATTAGTGATATTTGTGATGCGACCGGCTGGTCCTCGCCTTCCACATTTATGAGTTTCTATAATAGGGAAGTGCCTTCCCGCAGGCGAAGGTGCTTTCGGTATGATTAAGACCCGTCGGTGGCCGGTCTTGTCATATCTTACTGTGCACTGTCACGTTCACATATATATATATAAAACCCACTGCTGGCCTGTTGTACTTCATGCATAAACCCGCTGTTGCCGGTTATATTTACATATATATAAAACCTGCTTTTGGCCGGTTATATGACATATATAAAACCCGCTTTGGCCGGTTATAATTTCATATATAAACCCACTTGACTGGTTATATGTTCATATACTAATAACCCCGACAGTGCCTGGGTTCATTGGTGTAGTATGTTGGGTTATTTCTAACTGATGTGTACTATATTAGACCTGACGGTGTCTGGTCTATTTATACATAATTATGCGGTTATTGCTTGTTCTGTATGCTCAGGGGCCTGAGTTGCAGTGGCAGCCAGTTACTCAGTGCGGCGTTTTGCATGGCGTCCCCACTGCGTATAGCTACGCAATACAAAGTGACCGTTCGAAAGGGAACTACTCGGTTACTCACGTACTGTAACCTCAGTTCCCTGAGTTAGGGAACGAGTATTGCGTAGCCAGCCGCACTATAGTAACATGGCAAGTTGTCGCTTCAGTCGTTAAACCTGCTATAATGGCGAATTTGGGGACTATTATAGACTGAGGTCACGCCCCCTTGGCGGGCTCTGACGTGGATGACGCAGGGTGATCTCATTGGTCGCACGTCAGAGGCGCCCGCGCCATCGGATGTGCAGTTGCCGCAGCGCAGCCTATGAGCGAGCCAGACGCTTATGTTCTAGCTGTGCAGCTGCAAATGCGCTTTACATAAAGGCTTCAGTAAATCGAGGAAAAGGAGTTTCCCCCACTGCGTATAGCTACGCAATACTCGTTCACTAACTCAGGGAACTGAGGTTATGTGAGTAACCGAGTAGTTTCTCCATTTAAAGGAGCAGTATGTAAGATTGTGGCCAAAATTGGTACTGCAATCACTTTCAAATTACTGTAGAGCAGTGTATCCCCTTCCCCTCCTTCCTGACTCGAAGTTGCCAGATAGGCTGCAGGATCCAGCAGGAACGTAGGCTGCTACAAGAAGCTTTTTCTGTTAATTATGTTTATGCTTCAAATGAGAGATGTTTTGCAAAGTAATTATATATCGCAAAAATGTACTAATGGCGATCAGCCAAATATAATTGTAAAGATGTACGCTCGTATGTGACAGTGCATTAGAACAGTAACTGTTAGTCTAACTTGTAATGGTAGGTGTCTTTCATTAACGTAAGTACAAGCACAAGCACAAGCCTCTGTCACTGTGTGTAACCGATATCAAAGATACACCTATTCATTTAGCTGACGCTATAAGTGAAAACGACCAGCTGTATTTTTTAACTTACCCTGCAGTACACGTCCATAACGCTAAAATATGTGATGTGAAAGATTACATGTCATTCTATTATTTTTGGCTGTAGAACTTGCATGATAAACAATAATGGGCGTGCTAATGTTGTTTTCCTCAGGGTCTCAGCATAATAACAGAGAAACGGGCTCTGATAATGCATTCATTGTTAATTTTAGCAATGACGATTCAGCGTTTTTATTACCCAAACAATTCCTTACCTTTTCAAGTCGATGACCCACCTCCTCCATATGAGCTAACGTAACGTTACTTTGCACGAACATGCATAACTTTGTTCGACTGTCATGAATATTTGAAATGTCTATTTACATCAAGTACAAGTTAGCCAAACATAGATGAATCTTAGTTACCTGTCCAGAAATTCTTCTCCGTTTTCTGCCATCTCCATCTTTCAAAGGCATCTATACAGATCCTGGTTCTATTTCGGACTTTGTCACGAAGTATTTCGGATTCATAGCAAGTTTTTTTTGGTTTCGCAACGTTAGACTTTTTTTTTATCCGATTCCGACACGTTTGTAGCTGCAGCTGTGGTAACTAGAGCAGAGCTGGCAACCCGGATGCCCCAACACTACTGACTTTGTGATTGGTAGATAGGTGGAGGGTGGCGCATCAGACCAAAACACAACATGACAACATCAACATCAGTTGAGGGCTGCAACTTCACTTTTTAAATTACAATATCCTGGCCGGACTACTGTTGTCAGTGATATAAGTATTTGAAATGAACATGATTTCTTAATGTCTAGTGACATATCAGGGCCATTTTATGATTAATTGAAATAAATTTCTTACATACAGCTCCTTTAAGCGTAATAAGTGTAAGGTCAGATCTAGTCCTCAGCCCTGGTTAAATGGATCTATCCGTACTCTCAGACAAGAGTGCAGGAGGGCTGAATGCAGGTGGTAAAAGGATGGGCTCCAAGTCTCCTACCAAATTTTGAAAGACTACTTAACAGTCTATCAGCACTCTGTTAGTGAGGCAAAATCCAACTTGATTGCAAAAAATGCCAATAGGCCCAAAGTTCTCTACAAAACCATGAATTCGGTTCTTAAAGGGTTAGTTCGCCCATTTAAGACATGAAGTTGTATGCAATCCTTACCAGCACTATAGTGTATACACACTGACCCACTCTGTTGTCACCCCCCTGGTCCGAGTTCTGACCGCTGGAAGTTTTTGAATGAAGTAATCCCGGCTACTTTCCGGGGCCACAAAACTGTGCGTTTTTACGTGAAAAAAAGATTTGCGTTTCAAAGCTTGATTAATTTAACACAAAAAAAAAACACGCCGGGCAAAATTCATACCTCAGTTTTAATGCGGCACTATTTTCCTTCCGTTTCTATCAATCCGCGCTGCTGTCAATGTCAACAGTGCGCACGTGACGATCAGCTCTTCCATAGTGTTTACACAATCGATCGACAACAAGGTAAAAAATATTAAATTAACAATGGTGCGAACTTGTAAATTCCCAGGCTGTGACAACAAGGATGTGCCGGGATCAAAGTTCAAATTTCATCGTTTTCCTGTATCAAATATGAATATGAGACAGCTTTGGCTGGTTGCCATCGGCTACTCAGCGGGAGCTAAATTATCTCGAATAAAGGATTTTCGTGGTGTCAACTCCATATAATTATTAATTTATTAATGATTGTATTATTGTCCACTCAGTATAATAATAATGCAGTCAGATAGACTATTATATAGCCAACACTAGTCAAGACAACGTTAAATTAATAAATAAAAAACTACAAAGCAAGATGAGCGATCACACTTACTCTGCCGACATCTGACCGTCAAGTCCAGCTGGTTTGGGTCGCTTTTTCCAATTTATTTTAGGGATGTAGAAGAACGTCTCC
Source organism: Siphateles boraxobius (assembly GCF_051911475.1). Taxonomy (NCBI): domain Eukaryota; kingdom Metazoa; phylum Chordata; class Actinopteri; order Cypriniformes; family Leuciscidae; genus Siphateles; species Siphateles boraxobius. The sequence goes on from NW_027509193.1 coordinate 16,256,307, forward strand.
AGGACACCTGCATTTAGCATCGCAGGGAACACGTCATTGGATGTAATGTAGACAGACGGTGCGTTGGCGTCCTCGTCAATTGAAAGGTTTTGCATCTGTGGCATGATGAGTTCCCATTCGTGGCAGCAATAGCTTTCAAGCTCTGTTGGCATAACTTCACAATTGGAACAAGTGCACCACCATTTGTCATTCATCCTGCCTCTTGCTACAGCTGTGGTGGGCCCAGCATCAGATTGGACAACTTCTCTGTCCTCTCGCTCTCTCTCTTCCCGTTCTTTGTCCATCTGCTCAAGTTCGGCATCGGTATACTCCGGTTCATAAAGATATCCCTTTGTTGTTGAGTTAAAATTACTGTCTTCATCTGATCCGTCTGACACTGTGCTAAAATTAGTTTCATCATCTGAAGTTTCGTAGTCGGACATGTTGTCGGCGAGTCGCGCTATCAACAGCTAATCGTCACGTGCGCACTGTTGACATTGACAGCAGCGCGGATTGATAGAAACGGAAGGAAAATAGTGCCGCATTAAAACTGAGGTATGAATTTTGCCCGGCGTGTTTTTTTTGTGTTAAATTAATCAAGCTTTGAAACGCAAATCTTTTTTTCACGTAAAAACGCACAGTTTTGTGGCCCCGGAAAGTAGCCGGGATTACTTCATTCAAAAACTTCCAGCGGTCAGAACTCGGACCAGGGGGGTGACAACAGAGTGGGTCAGTGTGTATACACTATAGTGCTGGTAAGGATTGCATACAACTTCATGTCTTAAATGGGCGAACTAACCCTTTAATCCTGTGGTTTGTTCAGTTCCTGATGTGAATCTTGAGACATGCACACAATTTTCTGAAGTTTTTGTTTAGAAAATACAGGATATTAGATCACACCTCTCTCCTCTTTACATACATCACTCTAAATTGGTCCTTACATCCAGTATTTTTAACCAGTGTCTTCATCTCAATTACTTAAAAATAAAATTCACATTCTGTCAATCAGATGTATTGCCTGGTCATCTGTTTAGAGAGGTTTTAGAGACAGTCTGCCCCATCCTCTTAGCTATAATAAATAGCTCTTTAATAAATGGGGTTAGGGTTAGGGTTTTCCAGAAAGTTCCAGAAACATGCTATTGTACAGCCCCTATTGAAAGGACCTCACCTTGACCACACCGTACATAACAACTACCGGCCTATCTCTAAACTCCCATTCATTTCAAAGATTTTGGAAAAAGCTGCACTCTTACAGTTTACCTCATACCTCAATACTTTTAATATTCTAGACCCATTTCAATCTGGTTTAAGAGCGCTGCATAAGACTGAGTCAACACAGTTGAAGGTTGCAACATTCTTTTGCCATTCTTTTGTCCATTGATTCTGGGTCTTCTGTTATCCTGATACTTTTAGATTTGAGTGTCGCATTTGACACTATTGATCATAATATTCTTCTAAATCAACTTGAGTGTGTTGTTGAATTCGAGGGTCTTGGTTTACAGTGGTTCGCCTAATTTTTAAAGGGAAGGAACTTCTCTATAAATATCGGGTCATTCACTTCACCCTCTGTGTCGATCCATTGTGGTGTTCCACAGGGATCCATTCTTGGCCCTCTTCTGTTTTCCCTCTACATGTTACCTTTAGGCTCAATATTCAAGAAATATAACATAAATTATCACTGTTACGCTGACGACCTCCTAGGGCTGGACGATATGGCCAAATTTTATATCACGATATATTTCTTAATTTCGGTCGATACGATATAATTCCGATATCGATATGAACAATATAAAAGCCTCAGAAAAACTGCCAAGAACGCCCATAACAGATGTCTGTTCCTACAATCTTCTGAAAAATGAATTTGCCAAGTCTAAGAAATCTGCTGGAGTCTTTCGCTACTGCACCATAACAAACTACATGAAGCAATGAAATAACACATCATAACAATAATACTCTCTTCTCAATACCTGCTACAAGACTATGAAAGCATATGGGTTGCAATATTCAGTTTGAAATGTAATATGCAAAATGACAATGTAATATGTAAAATGGCAATGCATTTCTGTTTTTAAATTTACATTTGCCATAACATTTGTGCAACATTTGGTACACAAAATGGGGGAATTTTTTTCCGATTTAAATCCCAGTTCCTGCATTTACACAAATTTAGGGACCATGGTGTTACAAAATCCAGGAAATAATTAAGTTGATTATAATGATAAATTCTGCCAAAAATAAAAGTAGGCTACTAAACTATGTATAACAAATATGTCTTACTTTTTTCAAGACTTGAGATAATCATTTTATAAAGTCAAAAATGTTCACCATTAATGTTTTGTGTGTAAATAAAACTGAAATATACAGAAATTGAATAAGGTTATCAAATAGTCTGAACTGCATAAATTATAAATTAAATATAGATTAATGCTTATTAAAGCTACACACGTTCTTTAGACAAGAACAGTGAGTAATTTGCTCTGTTCCCCTTTCTTCTTTGGTTAACTTAACTGACAGACAGAATTGGCTGCTGTCCCTTTAAGATCTGTCGCTGATGAGAGGATCTTACGCATTTAATTTTCTCATTTTTACAAGATTTTATTTAACTCATTTAGACTGTTCTTGTGAGGATACAATTGACAAAACGGACATTTTGGCATAAATGTGTGTGTTATTATTCAAGCGCTAAAGAAAGAGAACTGGATTCTGCGCGTCGTGTGCGTGTGTGTGCGCGCGTCAGGACATTCACAGGGAGCGATACCTGCTCATTAGAACTTTCGGTGAGCTGTTTTTAGAGTGTGGACGCGACGTTCCTGGCCGCGGACGCGCGCATCGGCACAGTCTATCTCCTGATCCTCGTTTGATGTGTTCCAGCTGCTAGTCGGACTCGGCATTCACACTCCGGCACATTTTGCAGCACGCTGAAACACCGAGACACCACTGAATTTATACCACTGAATTAGATTAGTCTTTCCTCTCTTATCAACTATTTCGTATGCTTTCTCCTCACTTGTGGAAGCTCGTTCAGTCACATTTGCATTGCTGTCAGGGGCGCTCATTCTGTGGCTGAAACTTGCCGCGTTGGAGATCCGCTGCTCTGAGCAGTGGCTGCGTGTCTCTGGTTTACGTCATCAGGAAAGTAGCCAATTGTGTTCTGCTCTTTCTGACGGCTGCGCGCCTAACGTCAGTCAGTGACAAATGCTGCTATGTATATTGAAATATCGAAAATGTGTTTAAAAATCATATCACCGTTATCGGAAAAAAAAATATCGCGATATATATTGATATTGAATTATTGTCCAGCCCTACGACCTCCAACTATATATTTCAATCAAACCAGGAAATTACTTTTCATTAGATAATCTCTTCACATGCCTCGATGAAGTCAAGACCTGGATGATAAATAACTCACTGCAACTGAATGAAAATTAAACCGATGTGCTTCTAGTGGGTCCTGCTGCTACCAACAACTCCATTAAACCACAACTAGGTTCCTTAAGTAACAACCTTCACAATCAGGGAAAAAATCTTGGAGTCTATTTTTAAAATCTCTTTTCCAATTTGATAAGCATGTAAATGCAGTTGTAAAGAGTAGTTTTTCAACTCCAATCTACAGCAAAAGTGAAAAATGTTCTTTCTAAAGACCTTGAAATTGTGATTCATGCACTAATTTCCTCTCGATTGGTCTACTGAAACTCTGTATGTTGGCCTACCTCAAACTACAGTGTCTCGGTTACAGATGGTTCAAAATTCAGCAGCCAGATTGTTAACAGGAACTAAGAAAAGGGATCATATCTCCCCTGTTCTTGCCTCATTGCATTGGCTACCAATTAGAGTCGACTTTAAGATCCTTCTTTTTGCATGCAAGGCACTACACAGTTCGGCCCCAGATTATATTTGTGATCTTATTATGCCATACACAGCCTCTAGGTCACTAAGATCTTGTGATCAGTTACTTTTATCTGTCCCTTGTTCTCGTTGTAAAAGAAAAGGTGATCGAGCTTTCTCTGTAGTCACCCCAAAGCTCTGGAACAGTTTACCTTTAAACATCAGGGCCTCTCCATCACTGGTTACTTTTAAATAAAGAAATTGTTTACTCTCTTGCGTTTGAGTGATGTTGTGTGCATTTTAAATTAGTTGCTGTTCTACGTTATGCATGTATATACTGTCAGGGTTCTATCACTTCTGTCTAGTCCAGGTGTGCCCAACCCTGCTCCTGCCGATCGACTGTCCTGCACAGTTCATCTCCAACCCCAATCAAACACACCTGAAGCAACCAATTAAGGTCTTCAGGATCACTTGAAAATTAATGGCAGGTGTGTTTAATTAGGTTTGGAGCCTATCGGCAGGGTTGGGCACCCCTGGTCTAGTCTATTTCTTGGTTTTGTGACAGAGCCCTGACACTCCTGTTTTGTCTGTGTGCCTTGTTTCACGTGCATTCATGTCATGTTTTGTGTTAACACGTGGCTTATGAGTGTTCTCATTGGCTGCGTGTTCATGTCTCATTTTGTGTTAGCACATGGCTTGTGATTTGTTTTACTGGCCATGTGCTTGTGTTCAAGTCATGTTTGGTGTGAGCACATGGCTTGTCATGTATGTTTCCTTGTGCCATGTGCTCTCCTGTCATTGTCTAACCCCGCCCATCTTGTTACTTGTTTATTGATTCATTTGCCCCACCTATCCTCCCTCATTACCCACTTTTGTTTGCTTCTCTATTCTCCTTGTGTTTTCAGCCCTGTATTTGTTGTATGTATACACTGTGTGTTTCCCTGCTGTGTGCTTCTGTCGAGTCGTTCAATCCTGTCTTGTTTTCCCCCTCGGTAGTTTTTGTTGTCTGTTTTGTTTTATTTTATTATCATTAAAAGGCCATCAACTCTGCACCTGAGTCCTCGCTCCTTTCACCACCCCCGCACCTGACATATACATTGAATGATTTTGATATTTGATTTTTATGTCCTTTTTTTAAGAAGTCTCTTCTAATGCTCACAACATACCTGATTTTACTCAATGTAAAGTTTAAAATGCTGGTGTTTGTTAGTCCAGTTTTTTCTGAGTTATTTGTTCAGGTCATTGTGTTTTTCACGGTCCTTTTTATGATATAACTTTGAGCACTGACAATGGAATACATTTCTTTATGGGCCCATTTTACTTAATGAAATACCTACCCACATAATTTGTGAGAAAATACAGGTTCATTTGAAAGCCCTCTCGGGATAAAAGCCTTTCTCGTTCAAGACTTGCTCGGTAAAAAGGAAAAGGAATTGACAGTAAAAAGGAATCGTGTTGCATTGTGGATGCCATGGCAACAACTTAACCCAACATGGACTCTGTCCTTAATGAGACTGACATCAAAAGATTGAATCATTGTAAAGTATATGCCCCTAAATGTCATCAGATTACCGATCACAGCCATTAAATGACTCAATTCCTTGGAGCCTCTTCTTTAAATGACCTGAAGGAACTGATAGGCTCTGATTGTATAGGTTCTCAAAAGTCATGGGCTTTTTAAAGTAAAAAGAGTACCAGCATCAATGACTTGCTTTCATCTACAATGCCCCCTATTGTGCAGAGTTGTGCTCCATAGACTGTGGAACAGAAGGTGTGGTGGTTCATTTACAAAATATGTGTTTCCAATGAGAAGTAAATTCCACTGCCTGTCAATAGAAATACCTTCTACTTTAACTTTTTATTATTATTTTTTTATACCATTTTACACATTGTAGAGTAATATTAAAGTAAAATAAATGCTAAACTTGCAATGCTTTTTAAACCATCGGAAACTTTTGACTATCTACAAAAGGTTTTGTATAAAAAATATCTTATTTTAGCATAGATAACTTTTGACTGGTTGTGAAAATAACAATAATAATAAGCACCACATCCTTAATGGGATGTGAATTCTGTCTATTATCAGTACAATGTATTCATTTAGTGATTACGGTTTACTAGCACTTAAGAATGTCTTACAAGTGACTTTCTTCCTGCTCTGTTCCTTACAGCTGTGCTCTCATTAGCTGGAATCTGCGTCTACATGGCGTACTCTGCGGCCGCCTTCAAAGAGGCTGTGAGTATCTCTGGCCACAAAACCCTGGAGGACATAGAGATTTACTTTGGCTGGTCTCTGATTCTGGCCTCTGTTTCTTTTGTTGGAGAACTCTGTACTGCCATGGCATTCTTACTGGCCTCAGCCAGAGTGAGCCAGCTGACCAATCAGGATGAAGATGAATAATTATATGATGCAACATGATCTGAATTAGGGTTGTATAAGGACAGGTGAGAACTGCACCACATGAAGGCATCGAAAATGACATATAAACACTGAAAATTAAATTGATGTTTACATTTTCATATTTTTTAAAGGGAAAATGAAAATTTCAGTGCAGTTCTATCTCATAATACAGGGTCAATCTTTGAGGTCTGTGAACCCCTAGAAAAAAAAAGATCAATGATTTGTGACAACATATGTTTTTACATCGCTTTAACTCATCAAAATAAGTTAAACAATTTATACAAGTTATAAAAGTTATACAAGATTCAACAAATTTTTTAGTCAGTTTAATGTAATTTAATTTGAAATTACTTAAACTTCCAAGTTGATTGTCCTTAATGTAAGGCAGCAACTTTTTTTATACAGTAGGGGTTCCTCTGGGAGTTTTTTTTGATGTTTGTGACAAATGCCAATACTAAATTAATAAAATTAAAACATAATAATATTTAACACAACAATAACAATAAAAAACATGTCGAAATGCTAAATATACAAGTAAACATGTTGAAGAATGTATTAACACAAAAAATATCCTCAAGTAAATAATTAAGGGGGTTGAGCAGACGAAAAAATAAAGGGAATCCTTGATGTTTTAGAAACACATTTTTCGACCATTGCAACTGAATTTTTAAAACTTGCATTTGCTTATTGTTTTTAAGTAAGTTATTAATGTTATTTTGTTTATTTAATACTCCTCGAGAGGTCTCTGCAATTTTTTTTCAAATCACAATAAAAGATCAGTTTAGCCTCTTTGTCATTTTAAAGGGATTTGTGTATGTTGAATAATTCTATTTGAGGATAAAAGTGCAGCATAGTCAACATGAACCATTAATATTTTATATTAATATTTGTTTTATTTTTCAAGAGAGGTGGTACCCTCTGATTTAATTTATGCTAATTTATAGCAACACGCATTTTCATGTGGAGTGCTTATTTAAAAAGCAAATAAAAAGCAGCCAGTAATTGCAAATACATTCCTCGTTAATTGCTATCAATTTGCCTACATGACAATCAGACCTTGTTACTTGAATCTAGATCTAGCTGAATAAATATTCACAGTTATAATTTTATTATGTTCATACAAGACTAAAATCTTGAATCTCTTCAGATCAGGAAGTGAAAGCAGATGCTTCACCCTCTCCAGATGGCTGGATCTGTCCCTCACAGATAAGCTTGTTATAAAATCATTATGTAAATGGACGACAGACACAAAGGTTTCTGATAGCATGGCATTATTTGGAAAATTACACTGCAATTTTGCAAAATACAACAGCCTTGCTGCATCTGTCTGACTAATTTCCACAATTACTGATTTAGGAGACTTGTAGAAAAGACCCTATTCCATGGTTTCACAGACAAGGCTTAAAGACCCAAACTAAAATGCATGTTTGAGCTGTTTTAACTGAAAGTAACTTGCAGTGGGATATCTTAATATATTCAGTCATTGTTTTGTCTTAAGGTGCACACCAGTAATGCTTCTAAGGCACATTTATAAATTAAAGTTACTTACTGTACATGTCCTAACTAAACTAAGACCTAATCCTGGCTTAATCTAAGCCCTGTCTGTGAAACCAAGCCTATGATATTTAATGCTGACTGTCAGGCTGTAGGTTTCTTGCTTCAGCGGTTTCATCATATATTTTGATCTCAGTGATCTGAGAGGTGAGAAGTATTGATTTTGAGCTTGTTTGAGATGGATTTGAAATAATACAAAAATAAACAATCCCAATGAATGCAAACAAAAAGATGATGTCTTGAGCTTAAATCTCACATGTAAATATTTAAATGCATATTGCTGTTAATGTACTTAAAGTACATGTTTACTTCTATTTAGTTTAGCGTATTGTAAGACAGTGAGGAATTGAAAATATAAACTGATGATTTAACAGGCTGGAAAATGACCAAAAGGATCTATAATCATTTGTTAACAGAATGAAACAGTGACCCTGCTATAAATACAAAATCAGAAATTGATTATATTATTTTTATATTATGATGACTAATATAATATGTGTATAAAACATCCTTTTGCCTAGAAGTGTATCTTTAGTGAGATTCAATAAATGCCCTGAAATCATTGAAAAAACAACAACAAAAATTATCTTAACGCGACCAGGCACTGTTTTGAGGACAATCAATGAGCAGAAATATCAGGTCAAGCATAAAATGTAATGCTATTTCAGAGCAGAAGTAATGCTTCAATTCAAGAAGCTTCCTTCTGAATATTTTAAGGGCTAGCTTTTTGAGGTTGACCTTGAACTTATCTCCTGTCCTGTGGAGTCATTCAACCTTGAATACAGCTTTGTTTGCAGACGCTTTGATTGTATTCACAGATGAGAAGCGCCACATTCTTTTTCTTTCTTTTTTTCTGAGGCCTTTTCTACGTTATGTGATTTTACATTATGCAATCTTTGTCTCTCTCTGCTGGTGGACAGACGTAATGTTTTTTGAATTGTATAATTATAAATGTTTTGTAAAACAGTAATTTTGTGAAATATTAATACAATTTAAAATAGTCGTTTTCTATTTGAATATATTTAAACTTTTTAAAATTTTAACTATCCTTTAAACTGATCAAAAGTGACAGTGAAGACATTCATAATGTAAAGAAAAGATTTCTATTTAATAAATGCTTTAATAAATTAAAAAAAAAAAATACATTTAATAAATGAAAATAAACGCTGTTCATTCAACTTTCTATTCATCAAAGAATCCCGAAAATTCGGTTTGACTGTTTTTACAAAAATACTAAGCAGTAAAACTGTTTTCAACATCGATAATAATAATAAATATTGAGCAGCAAATTTTCAGAATAATTTCTGAAGGATCATGTGACACTGAAAACTGAGTAATGATGATGAAATTTCAGCTTTGCCATCACAGGAATAAATTGTATAAAAAAGTATCCAAATAGAAAACAGTTATTTTTATTTGTAATAATATTTCGCAATATTATCTTTTTTACTGTATGTTTTGCCCCATTGACTTCCATTGTAGCCTATGAAAAAAAAATAAGTCAGCTTTTTGGTTACTGACATTCTTCAAAATATCATCTTTTCTGTTCAGCAGAAGAAAAAAAATCATACAGGTTTGGAACAACTTGAGGGTGAATAAACAACAGAATTTTTATTGCTGGGTGAACTATTCCTTCAAAATTAGCCTACTAAAGTTCTTCAGTCAAGAGCAGTGAAGGATTTCTTTGTCTTTTGCAAGAATATTAGGCTGCTGTCTCTTTAGGACATAATGCACTGATCCAATACACTGATACTGTACACATGCTTTGTCTTTCATGATCATTTACGTTCACTTAAGACAACTATGTTCGGGATATAAGGTATTTGCCAAGACAGGCATGTTGACTATTTTTGTGTGAATTTGTCCGTTCAAGCGCAAGAAGACTTTAAAGCAAACTCAATTTAATATTCGCACACTGTCTGAGACACGGCTTTCCGTGTGCCCACACAAAACTTCACAGCACATGTAAGTTCTCTTTCACTCTTGCGCTTGAATGATAAACTTTTGTGACGATGCAGCACTGGCCCGATCGAGACAGTACCGTCTTTCATGCTGGCCCCAAGCCCTGCCCAGTGCTTTCGTTATTATTTTGTGCCTCTCCAAATTAGCATTGATTGTCTGTTTAACTCTTCCACTATCAGCCACTGGAAAAATTTATAATTTTCAGAAAACTCTCATGGCCTCAACAACAACTCTCAACAAAAACAGGAGTCGTAAAGTAAGCTCGCATGAGTCTGTTATATTGATGCACAAACAAACCCTGCATGTGCGCTCTCGACGCACTGATCGCACATTGTATTTATGCACATTTACACATTTCAGTGCATCACATACACATACTCCTTAGTGTTTTTATCTGTCGTGTATGTTGCTGTGTTTAGTAATTCTGAATTGATCCATGTACTGTAGTAGGTCTTTGCAGTCAGGTCAAGGAGGCTGGTTTAGGGGCTTTTTTTTGGCATCTCCATGTGGTACTGTTCGGTATCACAACTTGATTCGTCTAATAAACAAGCTCTTTGCTGTTGCACTGTACACACACACACACACACACACACACACACACACACACACACACACACACACACACACTGTTGAGGCTATTCTATAAGCCTTGGTGTAGATGGCATGGTGTTCTCAACGCGTAGCAGAAATTCCGGAGTCCAAACATTAACTCTCTTTGGGTGGTATTCCCGTTTATTGTAAAAGTAAAAAAGGAGATGGTTTACATAAAATGGTATTTCACCAGTGCTAAGCAATAAAGTGCTGTCGTGCTGTTGGTAAAGTGCCCACGGCTACGGTAAGAACCGTGTGTTCCCCGCCATCCACACCTTTCCTAATTGATTGCCACACCTGTTAATATACCTAACGTGACGTGTCACACACAGTGCAACACTCCCACCAAGTGGCTAGAATAAGTAATTGCAATGTTGACCTATCAAGAAAAGGTCCATGTATAAATGGCTCCTACACACACTATACACTGAATAGTTTTTTTTCTGTAAGTTTTTTTTTTTCATGGGCTTTTTTTTTCATGGGCTTTTTGATGGGCGGAAAAGAAACGTGAAGTCCGCACACTGAAAATAGCAGCTCCAAAAATGTTTTATTTAGTAGCGCAACGTTTAGACCATCAGGTCTTTATCAGGCACACTTTTTGGTGTGCATAAATGTATTAATTATATGGCCTCCTTATATCATTTGGTTATTTGGTCTCACAGTGTCCTTTTTTGGAAAGACCTAAATTTACCTTTTCAAAAGCTTGCAGAAATTTTTTTTTTTGTGAGAATCCCCCTTCAATCTTAAAGTTTATAAAGCATATGACAAAATTAAACAAGATAAATGTATATGTATGCCTAATTTCACGATAAGAGTGTGATTAATGATTAAAATTTGTTTGTGCTTTGGCTTTGCGTGACACTGCGGATGAATGTAGTTCCCTTTCAGTCGATAACGTCGGACGTAGTCGACGGTCGACTGAAATGGGATCTCGCTAGAGAGCCTATCCTCTTCGAGTACTATTGAACGAGCCAATGTAATTGGCGTGCGTGATTCGCATCACACACTCCGCCCCCGCGGTGCGGGTATAAATACGGAAGTGGATGCACGCACTAGTTGCCTTTCGCTTCGGAGCCGATCGTTTGATGTCTCTGAGAGTGCTGTTGTCTTCAACGAGCGAGTGTGTCGGTGTTCTTCAGGAAGACTCTCCCAGTGCTGGTGTTCTACAGTGCGAGTGCCGCGGTGATCGCGAGCTTTGAGCTCTCAACTGCTGTTTTAACAGCAACAAATTTCTAAATGTTTGTGTGTGTTGATGGCTGGTTAGAGGGCGGAAAAGTGAGTGCTTCACTGTTTCAGTTCTCTGTTCAGTGTTGCCGAGGTCATTCCCCTGTGTGCTCCGGCACTGGTGACGGTCCTATTTTCTGAAAGAGCAACAGGGGTGCGTTTGCGTCTTTTTCAAGATGTCATTCCGCCTGTGCGTTTCTGGGTGCGGTCGTTCCCTGTCTCTCTCTGATGGTCACAACTGTTGTGTCACGTGTTTGGGCTTAAAGCACGCTGAGACAGCTTTTGTGGACAGCTCATGTTTTCACTGTGGGAACATGACTGTCGCAGTGTTGAGGGCGAGACTCGCCTTCGTTCGCGGAGAGCGAGTCCCCATTACCATGCCCCACCCTCGGGTGCTGTGTGGGATGGGTGACCGGAGGATAGTGTTGGATGTCCCGCCCGGTAACCATTCCCTGTGGGCTCCTCACTCCTCCCTTCCACTGCAACCACTGGAGCCTCCTGTGTTGTCTGCTGGTCCATCTGTAATGGGTGGGCCAGCGGTTTCACTCGGGGCTCCCCTGGAGGACAGGACGCCGATTGCAGCATCGGAGGGTGAGCTGACTTCTAGAGATGATGACTCGGCTGCATTGTCTCCCTCCGGGAGTTCAATGTTGCCCGAGCCGGATCCAGAATTATCAGCTATGCTGAAACGGGCCGCCGAGGCTGCCGGGCTCGAGTGGAACCTCCACCGTGTCCCGTTCAGTCTCGGTTGGAATCTGGAGTTTGGTATCTTGGGGCGGGCCGCGCTGGTTCTCAGCTCGCCGCCCCAGTACCTTTCTTTCCCGAAATGCATGGAGAGCTTATCAGGTGGTGAACAGCATCTTTCTCTGCCAGAAACTGCCTGAATAGCTTTTCCCCCTCATTACCCTTGATGGAGGAACGGTGAAGGGTTGCGAGGTGTCCCTCCATTGGAGCGGTCTGTCGACACAGGTGCACCTGTGTCCGGCGGCCGCTGCCTTTTGGGGGGATCCTCGTCTCCCCCCTAAGGCCTGTGATTTTTTGTCCGTTCCGATGGGCAGAGCTTACAAAGCCTGTGGGCAAGCCGCTTCCTCTTGCGTGCCATGGCGTTGCTGCAGGCTAGGGCACCCATGGCATGCACGAGGGTAATCCAGACCGTGCGCTCATAGGTGAGCACCGCACTGCATCCGACCTCACCCTCCGGGGTACGGGTGTCGTAGCGTGCGTGATCGGTCTGGCGATGTCCACCTTGGTGGTCCAGTAGCGCCTTCGTTGGCTCAGCCTGGTTGGTATGGCGGATGCGGACAAGGTTCGGTTCCTGGTCTCCCCAATTTCCCAGGTTGGGCTGGTCGGCGACGCGGTGGAGAACTGCATCCAACAGTTCTCTGCCGCTCAAGCGCAGACGGAGGTCATCCGGCACATCCTGCCCGGTGGCCAGCTGCTGCCTCCACCCGCCGCCGGTGGCAGCTCCTCCGCCTGCTCGTCGCCGTGGGCGTTCCCCGGCCGCCGCTCCTGGCCCTCTGCAGCAGCCTCCACCCAGGCCTCAGCATGGAGCCGGCCGCAGTAGAGATGCCCAGCCCGCTCCAGGCGCTGCCAAGCCAGGTGGCAAGCAACAGCGAAAGCATTCCGAAGCGGGCCGCCCAGGAATGGATGAGATGCTCTTGGAGTGGCACGATCACTCCCTCCCCCCGGGTGAGGGCCGGGTGGAGCCTTTGTTTGTGTGTGTGTCTGTTCCGCCGCTGGCTCCCTAAAAAAAAAAAAAAAAAAAGCGGAGCAAGCGGTACCCACACTTAAAAGAGGGAGCAATTTCATCTGTTCCTGGGTCCCAAGAGGGCCAGTCTGGCGGGTGTGACTCTGTATAGCCTTACACCCCTCAGCTCCCCCTTGGTCGCCAGCAGGCAGCTTGGTGCATTCGAGGACCCGGTCATCCGCCTTCTCACACGCCCCCTGCCGCTAGTGGAGACAGGTAAGTGTTGCACAGCACACTAACACCACTCTCTCTACTTTGCTGCCCCATCTCAGGCTCGGCTACCCCGCTCAAGTCAGTGATAATCATCACATTAGGTGTTGAGCAGACGTGCTCCTGAAAATTCAGTGATATTCATCACACCGAGTGTTGAGCAGTGCTCCTGACTTGTGCGTGCTTATCTTATCCTGCTGGCGAAGGATTTGATATAGCCGCTCCTCCAGCCGGTACGAAGGCCAGTTGTAAACTCGTTCTTCGTGCTACTAGGTGGTGGGTCGTGACCATCTTGGCCCAAGATTGGTCTGCAGCTCCGACCTGAAAGACATGTGCTTCAGATCTCTACCTTCCGTACCGCAGGCCATCCTGTGTGTTGCGTGTAAGGGTGGAGTATCAGTACAGTGTCCTTCCCTTCGAGTGCTCCAGAGCCCGTTGGGTCCTCAGGTCAGCTGGAAGAGAGTAATCTCGCCCACGGGCTGAGTATCTCTTTACTACCCTTGGACAAACACTGGGTCTCAGCTGCCCCAGGGGCCCGCAGAAATGCGTTTAACCCCAGTGAGCCTTCTAAAAGTGACTGCGACTCATGGTCGCCTTGCGCCTGCTCAAGTCAGTGAAATTATCACACTTCATGTTGAGCAGAATTGCTCCTGAAACTCAGTGAAGTTCATCGCACTCAGGTGTTGAGCAGCAATGCTCCTTTAGCTCAGTGAGTTCATCACACTCAGGTGTTGAGCAGAAATGCTCCTGTAGCTCAGTGAATTCGTCACACGCAGTGCTGAGCAGAAATGCTCCTGGTGCTCAGTGAAGTTCTTCGCACTCAAGTGTTGAGCAGAAATGCTCCTGAAGCTCAGTGAGTTTATCACACTCAGGTGTTGAGCAGGAATGCTCCTGAAGCTCAGTGAACTTGTCACACTCAAGTGCTGAGCAGAAATGCTCCTGGTGCTCAGTGAAGTTCTTCGCACTCAAGTGTTGAGCAGAAATGCTCCTGAAGCTCAGTGAGTTTATCACACTCAGGTGTTGAGCAGAAGATGCTCCTGAAGCCCAGTGATCTTCACATGTTGTGCTGAGCAACGCTCCTGTCTTTTTGCGCCCGACGCTTGCACCTACGTGCTAAGTCAGGAGAGGAACAGGTCTTCATAGTTGCCCCTTATTGGCCCAACTAGACCTGGTTCCCATCGACAGCCTTCCTGACTTCCCCTGAAAACTCTTTCAGGGACGGGGCACGAGGGCACCCGCGTTCTTCCCCCGGAGATTCCGGGCGGTCTTACATCTGAACGTGGAGGTTCAGGTGGCTATCACAGGGCATGTGATAGTTACCATCACTTCTGCGAGCACCCCCTAGAAATGGGTAGCGTGCTTACGCCTTTAGAAGTGGAACCTAGTCGTTGAGTGCGTCTCTCTCCAGAGGAGATCCTGAAAGCTTTCGATCACTTCAGTGCTCTCTTTCCTGCAAAATGGGTTGCAGTAAGCTGTTTTCCTTCACCCTCAAAATGATGTTGCCTCGGTGTTTATACGACGCTCATCGTGTTGCAGAAGTGTGCAGAAGCACGTTCTGATCGTCAGGTTCCTGAGGAGCAAGGTCTTGTAAATCCTTGTGTCCCTCTTTATCCTCTTGGGCCTTGTCCCTGGTGGGACTGCACTGCAGAGACCGCCCCTGAGCCACTGCAGGCAGTGAGTTAAAAATTCTGTTATATCAGTTCTCCTGCTCGCGTGGTCTCTACTAGAGGGTAGGGACTTGCTCGCTTTCGGTCAACGTATTGTGCCTGGAGTCTGGGCCGGCTAACTCTCACAAGCTGAGACCCCGGCTCGGATTGTGCCCAAGGTTCCTACCTCTCCCGTAATAGGAGCAGGTGGTGAGCCTGCAAGCGCTGCCCTGGAGGAGGCAGATCCAGCCCTGGCTTCTCGGTCCGTTCGCTTGGATGTGTACAGAATGCAAGCCATAGACCTCAGACCAGCTCTACAGATATCTGTTGGAACTCAGCAGAGAGGGAAGGCTGTTTCCATGCAAAGTTGCACTTAGTGCTTGCCTTCATTTTGGTGAAAATCCGAGATGCAACATGTCCACTTAGGTGTTGAGCTCCTCTATGATGAGTGTAAAGTGCTCCGCCTGGACGTTGACGATATGCTTTGCTAAACAGATTCTAGAGTTGGGGGCTGGACGACACCTAGTTGAACCGCTGCTTCCCGTGGGCTCCCTTCTCATGAAGCCAGTTTCACCGTGAGCCCGGTTCAAGTGTTGGCTTGCTGCGCCATTCCCCTCCTATGGACTGGATACGTCCGCTTTTCTACTCCAGTTGAGTTCCCTTAAAATTGAACCCTGTTGAGTTCCTCCACACCCCTCCGACGTCGGACGTACGGAACGTCTGGCGTTAGACCTACCACTCGTAAGCAGTGTGGAACCTGTGTTAGGCTGGGTCCATATGTTCCGGTCCCTACGGTGACCCCATATGTGTATTCTTCCACGATACGGCTCCCTGCGGCGAGCCCGTGTCTTCCCTCAGCAGAGTCTCTCTGCCGTCATTGTCCGGTGTGTCTCCCCCCGTCTTAGGCTGGAGCCACCCCAGTGACATTCCATATGTTAGACTGCCCGGTTTCCACCCAGTTCATATGTGTATTCTCCACGTTACCTCCCTCTGGGTTGGATGTGGCTTCCGCAGCGTCTCTTCCTTCCAATGTACGGGGAACGCTTTCCCAGTGGTCCTGTAGGAACAGCAGTGACTTCCCTGGCCTAAGCCCTGCCCTTCCCCGCCTTAAATTTGCGGGGGCATCAGGAGGCTTTGGTTTAGGCACTGGAAGGTGGCAGCGTTAGTGGCGTGTTCAAAGGGTGATCCCATTTCAGTCGACCATCGACTACGTCCGACGTTATCGACTGAAAGGGAACGTCCTGGGTGCGTATGCAACCCACCGTTCCCTGAAGGAGGGAACGGAGGACGTAGTCCCCTTGCCACTACCGCTGGACCACCGCTGACCCCGGGTTACTCCCGGCTCCTCAGCGAAAAGCAACTAGTGCGTGCATCCACTTCCGTATTTATACCCGCACCGCGGGGGCGGAGTGTGTGATGCGAATCACGCACACCAATTACATTGGCTCGTTCAATAGTACTCGAAGAGGATAGGCTCTCTAGCGAGATCCCATTTCAGTCGACCATCGACTACGTCCTCCGTTCCCTCCTTCAGGGAACGGTGGGTTGCATACGCAACCAGGACGTTATCCTACTGCTCATAAAACAGAAAATTAATGAATAGACACAGTAAATGCCAGTGTAAATGTCATTGGCCAAGTAAGAGCTATGCGCGTAAAGCTCACTCTCAAGAAGCGCTCTAGCGACTGACACTATAGGATGCAGTCTTAAGCCTCCTTGTTAGAGCGCCCGGACTTGGAGACCACGATTCATATCCCGCTTGGAGGGTTCAGTAGGACCGGTTACACCAGTACATCGCTACAACAAAGGTAATGAAATGACCCTTCATAATAGATCACGCTTTACAACGAACTCTGTTAGAGTTCAATAAAACACTGTACTCACCTGTTGAGTATAAAAAACGCCATCTCTGCGTTTATTTATTTATTTATTTACTATGCAGTATTTATTGAAAGGGTAATCCACAATCAAAGTCCAAAAACAGGCAAAGGTCAAAAGACAGGCAAACAATCCAAACATATACCAGGGCAGGAACTCAGGCAGACAGGGTACATCCAGAAAACAGGCAACAGGGTCAAAACCAGGGAACAGATAATCAATAGAGCACTCAGAAATGCAGTAGTGACACAAACAAGACTTCGCAATGAATGACTGAATTGACCAGGCTTATATAGGGTGAGCTAATGATGCTAATGAGACACTGACAGCAATCAGGGATAATGAGACCAGGATGTGACTTCTGGTAAATGTAGTCCATGTGTGAATGGCAATGAACAATAGGTGAGTTCCCTCTAGTGGATATCAATACCAGCAAGATCTGGTGATCGTGACACTTGCTTTGTTGAGAAATCTGTCACGTTTTCTTTTTGCCTGCGTTGAACTCCTCTGTTCAAAGTTTTTTTTCTTAAACGGGTGATTCCCTGGAGATTCGAGATTTAGCTTCTCCATGTCAACCTTTCTCACTCGTTGCGACAACTAACCTATGCTGCTCCCACACCATAGATGCGTCATAGCTGGATCAACTTTTTTTTTTACGGATATGACGAGACATGCATGGGAGAGTGATGCATATACACAATTTCACATGAAAACCACATCAGGTCTAAAATAAAAAACACTTATAATAGGCTTATACCATAGTGTATGCAAGACAAAAACACATTTTCAAATAAATATTAATTCATTATTCAAATTAATTTTGTATACCTTTGTATAATTTTGTATAATATAGTGTACCTTTAAGTCAGGGTTTACTCTAAAAAAAAGCTTATTAACAATTTAAATTTAAGTAAATGCACATTGTTTAAAGATGTTTTACAAATGTTTACAGTACAGTGAGACAAACAAATTAAAAGAAAATTGCAGTGTACTATATTACAGTAATTACTGTCACAGTGTTTGTGTCACAATTCCTTAGGATAAATAAGTAAGCAAGCAAGCAAATAAATAAATAATATCAGCAGTTGAGGGGCACAAAGGTTTAAGTGAATTTATTGCAATTATTGCAGTGCAATTAAAGGATTATTCCTGCCAGAAAAAAACATCACAACACAATGCTTTTCGCATTGAAATCCACTTGGTGGCGGCTCAGCCCTAGCCCAACACAACACCGCGTGCATCACATCAGCCTTACCCTGTTGGGGTTTACTTCCCACAATAAACCCCAGACTACGGCTACTTATTAAGCAGCCTAAAGACAGTCTTTTTGAGGGATTATTATTTACCACGCTGCGAGAGCACAACCTCTAGCGGCCAAGCTGCTTTGTCGTAAAATATATATAAAAAGTGCGCGGGGTCTGCGCGTGAGGGCCAGAAGCAGCCGCACTTCACACTGGCATCAATTACGGCGAGCAGTTTGCAAATAAACAAAGCTGCTGCCTCTCATAAATTCTGTGCGTAATTACGCACTGCAGATACATGCGGGGAGGCGATGAGATGCAGGCAGACGTTATTTATCCCATGAAGTCGCTGGTGCTGCAGACAAGATGGAGCTGATCAAATATTAAAGAGAAGCATATGGAGGTGCTGGGTGTGAGGAGGCCAACAGCAAGGTAGAAAGACAGGAGAGAGAGAGAGAGAGAGAGAGAGAGAGAGAGAGAGAGAGAGAGAGAGAGAGAGAGAGACAGATAGGGAGGGAGAATAAGGGAAGGAGTGGGTGTGCGTGAGACGGAGAGATGGAGGGAAAGAGTGCGCGTGAGGGAGTTAATGAGACAGAGAAGAGGAAAAAAGGTTAGATTGCTTGCCATGTCAAAACTTAGTCAACCTAGATGTCAACGGTATGGAGATGGGGCTTGTGAGGTACACTATTTGGGCAAAGGAGTCTGGAACTGATGGGATGGAGGCTGGGGAGGAGGAGGGAGCGATCCTCATTCTCCTCATCTATTGTCAATACGAAGCATCACTTCTGTGTTTATGCGCTGCTTTCCTATTGTTCTTCCATATAAACGCGCTAAACCGTTGCAACAGACGCAAGCACAACGGTTTAGCGCGTTTATGGAAGAACGATAGGAAAGCAGCGCATAAACACAGAAGTGATGGTTCGTGGCCCTCAAGTTAAAATAAGTAGGCTAAACTTAAACAACGCGTATTTTGTTTTTCTTTTATTTCACTTCCCTGCGTCTCGAGTTTTTAACAGTGGATATTCTTCAACACTTGCAGTTTTTTTAACAGTAATTCTCCATATGACCGGCAGGTGGAGAAAGAACATTGAGAATGAACGTGTAGAACGTGTGCATGTCTCAGCTGAGCTATGTTGAACAAGAGTGAGAGGGGTCGATAAGAAGAGCTGGTAAAACAAAAATAAATTACAATAGCGGTAATAAACTCTTTTCATACAACTGACACCACTACACTATAGCTAATAAAAACCAATCAGCGTTTCATCTCACACTGGTAATATTTCACGAGAAAGCATTTATGGGATATTGAGCCATTGAATTGTACAAAACGTGTTCCTGTAAAACCGTAAGAATGATATTATATTGTGCTGCTAAAACTAGGATCCTGAGTGATGCACATGGAACTAAAGGCTGCTTTTTTATTGAAAGAGAAATGCACACACACAAAGGAAACTAATATAAAAAAATGGAAATGTCTTGCTTCCATAAATAAATGTTTAAGAAGGAGGGTTGGTAAGAGGATGGAAGAAAAAGATAAAACACAAAAAACAATGACTCTCGAAAGTCTGCATATTATCAGACCATGATAATCAGATTTTCCATGCTCATGTATTCCATGCATTCCACAATGGAATCACTGCTCACATTCTGAACTGCACAAATCAGATGCAAATCTCATGCATGAGATTTTATTAGACATGTGAGGACCATGATTTGTAACTAAATGTGCCAAAACAAATAAGCAAAGGCACACTTCAAGGGATTTCATGAAGGTCTCGAGGGTTGTGTTCTAAAAAGTAGCCCACTAAAAGGGCACACAACTTTGCATGTAAATCCATAATTGAGAACAATGTTTAAACCAAACCAACCCAGTGCCCTTGGGTAAATGCGAACAGATGTTCTTGAACTCTACAAATAAAATGAGTGACAGCAGAAATAAAACATTGAGTATTTTTTGGTATGCTGAAATCAAACTATAAATGTGAGTAGTTAAATTTTATTTAATGGATCATAGTAATGCAAGAATCTATATTTAACAGATTTAATTTCAACGAAAATTACATGGCTAGAAGACAATAAGCTCTCTATGCATCTCTGGGCAAGACTGAATCAATCCTGTTTGGTACAAAAAGGAAGTAAAAAAGATTAAATACCCTAAATGTGATGTGTAATGGGTCTGAAATTGAATCCAAATCAAGTGTCACATATTTGGGTGTAACATTGGATCAATCACTTATAGGTGAATCCATTGCAGCCAAGGTTTTAGCTAACTGTGCCTGTAAGTTGAAGTTTTTATATCGCAAGACAAAGCTTTTTGATTTCTCTGTAAAGAAACTATTGGTACTAACTTTGATTCAATGTCATGTAGATTTTGCTTGCTCTGCATGGTTATCTGGGTTATCTGTGAAACTTAAAAACAAATTCCAAGTGCTGCAAAACAATGTTATACGGTACTTAAAAGCAGCCCCCCCCCCCCCCCCCCCCCCCCCCCGTACTCATATAGGTAGGGCGGAGTTTACAAGAGCTGGTCTACTACCTGTACATCTAAGAGTAGAACAACTTAAGCTGAACCATATGTTTAACATTGTTAATGGTCATGCCCCGAAATATTTATGCTCCAACTTAACCATGGTCCATACGCAGCATAGTCATAACACTAGGGCCAGCATCTGCTCTTGCATAGTTAGTTCCTAGAGCTACTAATGCTATAAAAAACCTTTTTTTTATACTGGTATCATAGCATGGAATAGTTTGCCTACTGCTATAAAACTCCTATCATCAAGAGGGATTTTTAAAACACAGGTCAAGAAATATTTATGGAACAAGGTGAATATTTATTGATAAATTGGAGAGTTTTTGCAGCGTTTTTATTTTCTATGTGATGTTTTTTTCTATCCCTCTCCTCATACTGTATGTCTTTTTAGTCTGGTTTGTTTGCTTGTTTCTTGTCTATTGTTTCATTGTGTGTAACACCAAGGACTGTGCTGGAAATAAGTATTTTACTTGAGCATGTTCTCCTTTGGATCACTGTCTTTTTATCGTCTTGATCCAGAAATAAATCAATCAAATCAAACACATGTCCGGACTGGATGAATAAAGTCTACATTTTCATTTTCGTCAAGAATACTGAAAAATGGCAGCTAGACATTAAGGGTTAAAATTTCAGCATTAATGTAATTTTATACATAACACCATCAATAACAGCCTAGCTGATGCTACTTGACATATTAGAAGGCATATCACTTCCATCAGCTCCTAAGGCACTGTTATATAACCTCCCTGTAATGGCGATGGTTCATAGAAGACTTGTAGATATATGTAAATATGCATCTCAATACGCACACCACAGAGACATGATTAAAAAAATGGTTCTTCAGAGGGAGGTTCATTCTTACTATCAGAGGCCCTGTAGTGTATACTGAGTCATACTTCATAATGCTTGTGTTTACAGTAAAAGCAGTTCCCATGTGTGCACATTTGGCCTACTATCAACACCGCAAACTGAGCATATAAACATTTGGAATAAAAACATAGCACTTTTTGCTAATGCAATTATATCCATATGCCTTTCCTAGTGCAGCTTTATACTGCAGATGTTCAAAATATCTGAAGGCTCTTTTTGGAGAAGACACGAGTCACAACTCTCTTTGGCGTTTCAGCTAATCCTTTATCACTTCAGCTTTATAAAGATAAACTTGTTTCCACCACCACAGGCATTTGCCAATTTAATAACCGATATTATGGTTTTGAACTAATGCCATTTTCTGTTTCCCAATATGGATACTTTAAATCATTTGATGCAAAGAGAATAGATATTTCTTCATAATAGCTCAGGCGCTCTGCGAAAACAATAAGACTCCTGCTATATTGTGAATAGCCATCATTCTAATACAATTCTCATAACCATGGGCTAACAGTTAAGAAAACACATCAAATTAACTAATATCTAATTTTTTTTTTAAATTAAACAACAGTCATTCAAATTATATTCACTTCAATATGTAAAAGAGATATTTTATTTTATTAAATGGACGTATTAAAAATAACTAAATGACCATAGTTTTAATCAAGTAATTTAATACTATTATTCAGCAAGGATGCACTTAATTAGTCAACATGTAATCAAGTGACAGTAAAAGCTTTTACATTGTTACAAAAGATTATATTTTTAAAAAAAGTTGTTCTTTTGAACTTTCTATTCATCAAAGAATCCTGAAAAAAAAACTTATTTTACCATTGATAATAAGAAATGATTCCAGAGCACTAAATCATCATATTAGAATGACACTGATGACTGCTGAAAACAAACTTTTCACTCAATAATAAATTACATGAAATAAAATACATTTTGAAATATATTAAAATATAAATTGTACTAATATTTCATTATATTACAGTTTTTACAATATTTTTGATCAAATAAATGCAGCCTTGGTGAGCATAAGAGATTTCTTTCAAAAATATACCCCAAAGGTTTGCATGGTATAGTCTATAGCCTATGCCATCACTCTCAATCATGTTGAAGGGCACTAACAAATATTGAGTATTTAGTAAAGTAAACTGCCTAGCATAGCATGTATGGGGTATGAATTTGTATTTTATCAAGCATGGCTAGAACACTATATTAACCAATCAGAACTAGTAGGATTAGCCAACCCTATTTCATGAGTGCATTCAAATGGCAGAAGAAAGCTTAAAGATACAGTGTGCCTCAGCAGTTGAACTGTCTGTTTGATGTCTTCACACCGAGTGATACGCATTAATGTTTGCATAGGCTTACATCACACTCACATCAACTCTTTCTGCAGAGTGGCGATGTCATCTCAGGAATGCTGACAAACTCCACTGCACGTCATCCCACGTGAACTGCAGTAAAACTGAATCTAGCACACACGAAATCTTTGGCCTTTAGAAATAGAAAACGGCAGGTCGCATCACGCCGTTGGTGAATTCCACAGGGCTCCAGACGAATGAAAACAAGACCCAGGCATCTCAACATAGCTCTCATTTGCATTACGGGTCTGATGAGTCATTTGGAGACTCCGGATAAAGACAGGGCTGCGGGAGGAAGAGGAGGAGGGCGAAGAGCTTCCCTCAGCGGCGTTCAGTCGAGGCAAGGGTTCCCCTGCAGCAGTGTTTAGAGGCCTGGTGCCTAATCTCTGATGAAATGTCTATTATCAGAGACTCTGCGGGAGAAAGTGGAGCAGAACAGATATGATGGAGAGGCGATTAGCTTCTGCCCTGCTGCCTCCTGCTTCCCTCCAGCTAACTCAGTCATTCATTCATAATGTGCACCTCCTGTATCAGCCCGTGTCACGAGCGCAGAGAAAGTTTGCATGAAATCCAGTCGACTGGTGACAATTTAACTGCGAGTGTCTGATAAAGCTCACACAGGCAAGAGGCTGCTATGTGCAGTACACAAATCTTAGATATGACAGCAACTCGTGCCGATCGCGCACGTGACGAATGGCTTCTGAGACGCATTGTAAACTGCATTAGGATGACAGTTTTTGTAATTATGAGTGTCGGGGCGTATGGCCTTTTACTCCGGGAGCCCAGTCCTGCTGTCTCTTTAATGAACACATACAGTAGGCTATAGCTACATTTAAAATATATCCTGTATAACATTTGAAAAGAGTGGCCAGGATCCACTAGAGGCTCTCAAGATGTCTTAAGGCCTGTTCATACCAAGAACGAAAACTATTAGTGTTCACGTCAATGTACGATAACGTTCTTTTTATTATAAGCGCATGCTGCATTTATGTCATCTGCCACTTTAAATGCGCGAGCATAGAATAGAAAGAGCATATGGAAAGAATAGTTCTGAAAGTGATATCTGTTCCTCTGTTTCGTTATTGTTATAGCTGTGGTGTAGACTTCACTATTCTTATAAAATTGAAAATATTATTATTAAAGCTTTTATAGTTATCGTCCGTGGTGTGAACAGGCTTTTAAAATAAAATAAGAAAAAACAAGCTTTAAAAAAACTAAATATCAAGATATTTCTTAATTGAACTCCTCCCCAAACCGGAATTCTTCAATTTAATAAATTTAATTATAAAAGTATTTTAGGGCGAGACACTTCAGACAATTTTTTTTTTATAAAGTTCTTTTTCAGACTAGTGGAAAGAAAACATCCAAAATAGACTTTCAAGTGTATCTTTTATAGCACTTTATCTATTTGTGTTGATTTCAATTACAGTATATATCTCTAAAGGCTGTTTATTCAAAATGAGTTTTTTCTCCTGCACGGAGTCAAAAATCTTCACTTCAGTAGCACTTACATACACCACACTTTACAGTTTTATTCCTATCTATATTCTTAAGGGTTTTACAGAGGGGCTTGTTCATATATAATTTGCCTGATTTTATAAATTTTACTCCTAAAAAAATTTGACTTCTGGCTGTTGATAGTATTTTATTGATTTATGGAGTGATAAAAACAAGAGATATAATCTCTTTAATATAAATCTCTATAATCTCAAAATCCCCTCTAAAAACTTTTTGAATATATATATTTTTTAAACTGGCTTTATCAAATGTTCAGATTTTTGCAAAAAAAAAAGATATGCATATTAGTGCATATTTAATTAGATAATGCCTCCTTTGCGAATTTAAACATAACATTTCAGAAAACTTGTAACACATTTTTTGTGCTATTCTAAATGTAATCAATCAACTGGAGAAGCATGGTGATTATCTTAGTACATTTTTTTACCCATAAATTCATCTGGGGTCTCTTGCCCTAATAACTTATTTTAACACTTCTAATTTATGTGAATATAGTTTTAACATTTTTAACTTTTAATATTGTTGTGGACAGTTTTGGAGTAAAAAACTATGGTGTTATAAGATGCTTTTATAGTCTCAGTTGGTCTTCCGGCCTGGTCTGTTGACTGGTTATGGAGCGATTTTGGGCACTTTTCGGCTTGGGCAGGTTGGAAGACCAGGTTAAGAATAGGCTGGATGACCAGTTTTAACCAGGCAGCTATAGGACCACCAAACCATTGCAGACATCTGAATTCTTGTACAATCATACATAGAATCCAAAAAGTTTGAATCCTAGTGACAACAGTGATTTGTAAGTCTGCAGTGTTATGAGAGAGCGATGGTGAGAAAGCCAGCGTCCACTACCTCCAATCTGCATGATAATCAATCCAGACTCATTCAGCCAATCAGACTGAGCAAAGAGCCCCAAATTACTTCATTTAATACGTGATTTAATTCAGAAACATAAATCATCACATTACTGACAGCTCTCATAGAGCCGTTGGGAAGGGGGACAGAGCGGTGAGCCGAGCGAGAGAGACTGAATTAAAATCTTCAGACCTCCTTTACCTCTCCCTGTGGACCCGGCAACATAATCTGAAGAGAATGTACATTTTTCATAATAGAATTAATAACCAATTTTAAATTATGTCCCTGACTTGTGATCCAAGATACATTAATTATTGATCACCCATTTCTGTGAAGAGGTGTTGTAATTACCTAGCATAATGTGACTCCTTCATCACATTTAAACATTTATATTGCTTATCTTTCCAAGGAACCCCTGGCTAAGTTTTTCCAATTATACTGATCAAATCGAGAATGTGGGGTAATTCTTCTTTTCTTCAATTAGAACTATCTGTAGTATACATAATTTATAAAATCCCGTCATACCTTGGCGAAATGAGAGAAAGATAATGAATATCTGCTACTTACAGTTACGAGGGGCAGACAGGTTCAGGTTTGATGATGACGAGAGGGCCTCATCATTCTCCAATGTAATGTTCTTCATACCATGTTCAGAATATTGTCATTTGTAGGGCCGTTATGCAAATGATGTTCCTCAGAAGAACTTTTGTGAAAAATCTACAGCCATTTGTGATTTTGCTCCACTTTAACTTTAACTGCACCCTAAAATAAGCCCGTATTGTGTGTCATTCTTTTCTTTTGTAGAAATATCTGCAGTCCGGAGATGTTTCATAACCCTGAAAGTGTTAGGGATAACCTAATCAGACTGCAAGAATCCGATCTCGGTTCTTCTCAAGGCCGTATAGATGACCACCTCAGACCTGGAAGCATCAATTCCTTTTAACCTCCTCAGATATGATCGTTTCCCCTTCGCCTTGAGCTCTTCGATGCAATTTTCGGCAATGAAATCAGATCAGAGGACAATCGCACTCCATCATCTGAATATGAGATCCACCCGGCATTGTGCAAAGAAATTCTGAGACAAATTCCCGTTATCTTGAGAAACTTTATTGATGGTTATTGTTATGCAGATCATAGTGCATGCACATACAATGACAAGGAGAAAGCCTGTCCACAACACGTACTTAAAGCAGAAAGAGCAGAATCACAGCAGTGGGTAAGATATTTTTGCCAAGTTGTGTGATGTGACCCACACTGTACACAAGAGGATATTTGCAGCTGGATAAATTGAAGCTGCTCTTTTGTTTGTATTTAATGCAATTGAAACTTTTATAAATACAAAATAAAGAAAAATGAGATATGTGACAAACACCTCTAATTAGGTATACTTGTAAACAACATGAAGGGAAGTCTTCGCGTATGCACAGTCAAGCTGCGACTCTTCAAGAACACCTCGACAGCTTGTTTGTGTAGCACTTGTAAATGACATAGTTATCATTATTCCTATTTACATATAGATATCTTTTTCACAAGTCATATATTTCTCAGTTTCTCAATAATCAAACAGTTTCAAAGTGTAAAGGCTGTGTTCTAGAAAATAATAGTACAAAGGATGTCACATTAAAAATGATATCAAAACGAAACACTTGGAAGAAGCAGAGAACCAAAAGAAAACGGACAACGGAACGTCTCACAAGTGAGAAGAAGTGGTGATGAAAAAATTGCAGGTTGTGTGTGCAAAATTGTACAGTTGACAAAAATACTATGATTATATCTACATAATGATTGCATTACTTGTAAAGTGTTGATATAAATCTGTGTATGATTCCATAAAAAATGAGACACCTTTCTCTAACAGTTGGTCTACCACACTAAATCTAAAACATTATACAGTTGTGTTTTTCGTATAAGAGAACATTTTCACTGCACAGATCAAATTGAATACACTGTTTATTTTTTGCCACTCTCATCTTGTACAAATAATCAGTTTATTAACTTCTGAAAAAAAAGAAAAGAAAAAAAAACAATAAAAAAAGAAAGAAAAAGTAAAATATAACCGGCGCAACCGTCGCCATCTTTTTTTTCTTTTTCGTGTTTCGTCTCTCCCGTATTATAAAAGTCAGCATTTATATCAATCGAGGTACTGGAAGTACTGTAATATAAAAAGAACAACTCGTGGTAGGGCTAAACTAGCGAGGGTCTGACTTAAGGACTAGATAATAGTTAAACAGTAAAAGACTGTCATGATGAATTTTTGGGGAGTTTCTACGAGCTGCTATGTATAGTCTGAATATACACATTGAACACCCCAGGAACATAACCTTTGGCTTTGAGTAATGACTGATATAAGACAGTTTAAATAATCGATACCTCAGTGGTCTCTTTGACCGGCTCTGTGTCTTCTCTGCGCTCGGGGAACTACATCGACTTTACTGGCAGTCCCCGGTCTTTCGGTCTTCCCACCACGCAGACGCCTGTATCTACGCCTACCCACAACCCCCTGCGCACTCTTGCTCTATGGCACAGAACCCAGAAGCGAAAGAAACCAAAAGAAAGACGAAAGGCGATGTCAACAAAAGCGTAAACCACTGGACGACTCTAGTCACTTACACTCTTACAAAATATGATAACCCCGAAGTGACTTGAATATTTATCATACATAACTCATTTACATGATAAAGCCCTAACAATTTGTATCTGCTTATTTTTTTTTCATCTTTTTAAAATCTAGCAGCTCTCTAGATCACCACAGAAACCTCTACAGCCAACAATCTATGTAATCTTTAGAAATTAAAAACCCACAATATTAAAATACACAGCACAAAATATCTGAGGTATAAGATGAAAAATATCCGTTTTTGTCTTCTCTCTCTTAAGAGATGCTAAAATGATGCACTACTGCATGTATTGCAATACCCAGGCCTCTGAATTACTCCTCCTTTACCCCCACAGGAAGATTCTCAATAGGTTTTGAAAGGATTTTTTTTTTTTTAGTATGGCGCGAAACGACTGTATCCACCTCGGTATATACTAGCCTGCAAAGAAGAAAGAACGAGACCCACATCATCGGCGTGGCTTCTGGTCTTGGCATCAGTCAAGGGAGCGAAAGCATTCTGGAAGAGAAGCCATGGGTTTGGACACGTTTAATTGACACAGCTCAGAGGGGACCTCCGCTAGCATTCAGGCTATTTACCGTACATACCCCCCGGACGCAAACCAATCACGTTCCATCATGCAGCAAGCACACCGACACACCTCATGCCAGAAGAGATGCATATAGCTACTTAAAAACGTGACAGGGGTGAAAGAATACATGAGTTAACAGAGCAAATTATAAAAATGAGCAACATGTAGAGTTTCATACTCTGCAAAATCATTTTCTTAAAGGGTTAGTTCACCCAAAAATGACATTTCTGTGATTAATTACTCACCCTCATGTCGTTCCAAACCCGTAAGACTTTTGCTTATCTTCGGAACACAAATGAAGATATTTCTGATGAAATATGAGAGCTCTCTGATCCTACCATAAACAGCAATTTAATTACCACTTTCAAGGCCCAGAAAGCTAGTAAAGACAGTTAAAATAGTCCATGTGACTCCAGTGGTTCAACCTTAATGTTATGAAGCGACAAGAATATTTTTGTGCGCAAAAAACAAACAAAAATTACGACTTTATTCAACAATTTCTTCTTTTCCGTGTCAGTATCTGATGCTGTTCACGTTGTAAACACAGTGCAGGGCTTCCGGTTCTACGTCAGAACTCCAGCTCGGTATTGGCTGGATCCTGCATCAGTATCACACGCATACTTTGTGGTGCTCACGTAAACAGCGTCAGAAACTGACACGGAAGAGAAGAAATTGTTGAATAAAGTTGTTATTTATTTATTTATTTTGCACACAAATTATTTGCGTCGCTCATAGCATTACATTTGAACCACGTAGAGTTGCAATGACATTGCGGTCTATGAAGGGGTCAGAAATCTCACAGATTTTATCAAAAATATCTTCATTTGTGTTTCGAAGATGAACGAAGGTCTTACAGGTCTGGAACAACATGAGGGTGAACAATTAATGACAGACATTTCATTTTCTAACCCTTTAACCTGTATTTTCGTCTCATCTTCAGGCAAAAATCTGTGAAACATATATGTATAATATATCTGAGAATTTTTTTAATCTGAGTAAAAAAAGTAAAAAAAAATTTTTTTTTAGGTGTGGTCACATGGTTTTTTTTTTTGTGCAGTTTTGCAGGCAAAAAATGACATATTTTGGTAATAGTGTAGATGTATGTCAGAAGCAATGTAGCCTCGTGGGAAGTTCTCCATCATCGGGCGAACTGAGTAGCTTCCTGTCTAATCTCCACTGTGCTATATAATAAAGAATTGAAAAAAACTCCAAAAAACAAAACCAAAAAATTATGCTCACACAAAAGTCACTTTCAAAACCAGCAGTCCTCTAGTCAATGCGTTGAATTAGCATGACAAACTGAATTGCAAAATTTCACCTTTCACATTTTCACCGGCAAAAATTTGCTGAGCAATGGTATATGTGACCACACATTTAGAGAGTATTATGCTTAAAACAAGAAAAAACTATTTGCAAATGGTGTAAGAAAAATAAACCTTCAAATAATTAAATTTATATAAAAGAAAATCTCTGAAAAAAAGAGTTAATAAACTTACACATCATTTTTAAGCAAGTTTACTGGAAAACTAGACAAAAATACAGATTAAGAAGTTGATCTTTGCAGTGTGCGTTTTGTATGCAATGTGGACATTTTGCGATCAAAAGCAGTCCACGTACAAACAAGTAGTGGGCACCCGGAGACTCCCAATGGTCTTCCTTGCACTCTTTCATCAATCCGTCTCTCCTCTGCTCGATCCCTCTTTTAGCTGTTGCAACAGCACCACTTAGGTGATGGATTTAATTATCAAAATGACTAATTATTCCATTAAGAGGAGCGCACGGCTAGGTGATATTCACAAAATTAGAAATATAATAACTAACATGCACTACACTGCCAAGAAATTAAGACATTTATCACGTTTACTGGGAGGATTAATGTGGCATTTCAGCTGCCGTTAGCACAAGAGACAAATTCAATTAAGTTTAAGTGAGGAGATGTCAGCAGTGCTAAAATCCATGCAAGAGGAAAAGGTGGGAAGAAAAGGGAGAAGAATGAGCATACATGACAAGCGTGCACAGAGAAAAGAGCAGGGAAGGGATAAATAAAGGGGTAATGAGGAAAGAGAAAAAAAAGAGAGGAAACGAGGAAGAGCCAGGTACAGAAAAAAAAAATCACACTCACCATGGCACCAACGCTGTATGTGGCTGCTGGAGCAAGTGCGTGGTTGTAGGGGTCGGCAGCATAAACTCGTCCGTAACTGTGGAAACAAAGAGTCGGTCAGATCATGCTCGCAAGTTGAAAATCGCTCCTTTTCTATGCAAACACAGACGTCATACATTCATATACAACACCACGGACTGAAGCAACTACGTACTGTATGGTGATGATTTCAGAGTGTTTGGAAAATGACAATCAAATGAAGTCAGAGAGGAGAAGATCACATGGCTCTTGCAGTCATGCTGCACAGGGCAGAGGAAGACATCACTGTTTGAAAGTTGAAGGGAAAGTTGTGCAAGACATCATTAGATGCTCTGCTCATTCTTATTCTGTGATTACGGGTTGGCAGTGCTTACGGCAACATCCGTTTGTACATACAGTTCGAGCTTTGGCAAATCGGTACCAAGAGGAACTTGCTTGTTTTTTTCTAGTTCAATAAACTTGCACAAAAACCCTTCAATTTTTTAGTAGTTCAATTTAGGCATATTGATCAAAAAGGCAAAAAATATACCACAGGAGAAAAAAAAACAAAACCCCAAACAGACCAGAGATCAATGTTTTACAGTACTTGCTCAAAAAACAAAACAAAACAAAACATCTGTTCATTATCCTTGATGAAAATGTTCCAGTTTAATGTGAATGTGAGCTTAATGTACTTTTCAAGTATCTTTTATCCTAAGATCTCACGTTGTTCCCCCTCAAAGTGCGAGTTAAAACAACCTGGAATATGTGCTGCTTCGAGCATTATTATGCAAGCATGGTGTTTTTGGACCAACTCAAGAGACGATCTAAAGGCAGAGAATTTAGTCAATTTACATATTCCGCCACTCCTGGCGATTAAGAAGTTAATCCACTGCAAATTAGTACAGACATTGTTATTCACTACACAGTCGCACTGTCTTCATATTTCAATGCGCAGCCAAGTATTTTGTTTGACCTGCGTTATCTGTGTTTACAGGGGTTCGTTTTAATGAGTATGCAGTGCAGTGATCAAACCTGCGCTCTTCAGGAGCTAAGATTGAAAAGGTGACCCCTAAGGATATAGCACCTGGTGAATTATTCCTAAAGAATTAGGTAAGGGGAAAACGCTGATTGGATGAGTAACCTGAAATGCAAGAACTGAGGCTATTAATGGCTTCTTTGAAGGACACTGTTGGTGTTTTCGTCTGTTTTTCTAGCAGTGCTACAAATTTAAACTTAAACTTGTCCTTGTGACTATCCGTGTGTTCCTTTCCAAGATTGGTCATAGTAGACTCTTCCTGCCGCCCATCGAGACAGGTTGAAGGCAAACCCCCCCATCCACCCCCTGATTTATGAGACTGGTAAGCTCTATGTTAGTTAATGAACACCAGTGACTCTAACATACTGCTAAATTAGATT
This sequence comes from Siphateles boraxobius, assembly GCF_051911475.1. Classification (NCBI taxonomy): domain Eukaryota; kingdom Metazoa; phylum Chordata; class Actinopteri; order Cypriniformes; family Leuciscidae; genus Siphateles; species Siphateles boraxobius. The sequence goes on from NW_027509193.1 coordinate 16,288,426, forward strand.
TGGGCCCTGAGATACAGGTTAATAAATCTCAGATGGCTGGGATATATCTGCATTATTGACTTGATGCTCATTATTTTGGAAAATGTGTGCTCCAGCAGCACCATTCCTCTAAATGTATTGACTTTTCCCACCAGGAGACCGCATGGACAGCTCATTTCTATGATTTCTTTAAACAATGCCGGGCTGTACTTTAGGGGCTTTAATGCCAGTTGCGGATCTGATTACGTTGGTTTGTCAACGTGTGGCCTTCGGGGTTATCAGCAATTATTGAACTGGGACAATTAGACCATAATTTGCAAGTTTTTCAGACTCCAAATTACACATTCCAATTGTGTTTTACAGAAAACAGCTGATGTCTTCAAGAAAGTGCCGTCTGCTAAATTACAGCCTTGTTAGCATATTCATTTTCCCCGGTCGAGGCGGGGAATAAAGAAAAAGAAGAAAGGCTAGGGGTAAAAATAGGGCTGTCACAAAATCAATGTGTGGATGGACAACTCAAACCAGTAACAATCACACTAGTGTCATTCCCAAGATCTAGCCACCTATAGCCAATGTGCAAGACACCATACACTACATGAGCAACCTTGATACCACAATGACAACATCACTAGCACTACACGCCTGTAAAATAATAACAAACAAACAAACCAACCAACCAAAGGAAAAAAAAGCGCTCTCGAGCACACACACACACACACACACACACACACACACACACACACACACACACACACACACACACACACACACACACACACACACACACACACACACACACACACACACACACACACACACATACAGATCTAATGGAGAGGGAAGGGCGATGGTGGAGAACTCAAAGGAACGATGGAACACAAGGAAGATTAAGAAAGGAAAAAAAGGAAAATCACAGATTCCAAGCTCGTGACAAGCGTGTTCATTTCACTCTTCAAGGAACACATGCCTCTTCCAAGCAATGCTATGGGAGAGAGAAACAGAAGACGAGAACGATGAATGCGATGCCTTCCAGCTATCCTCATGCAGTACTCCAAAACTACTCCACTCGTCCAAAAAAGAGCATTCAAGAGAAACGTAGTAAGAAAAAAACGTAACATCTACTAATCAAAGGGGGCAGAAATAAGGAGACAGCCGGGCAATAGAAGCACTCACTGTCAGGGTGCATTAAAAAAGGGGATAATATATGCTCGCTCCCTCATGGGTGCATAGAGAAAGTGAGGGTGATTTGGTATTCATTTATAGTTATTTATTTTACCTGAGGAGGTGTTACAAGAAATTTCATCTGCTGCAACGAAGACGAAATGATTTCTGCAAGAGAAGATAAAATTTACAATACCGCCTGCTGACTGGCTGGATGGACGAGAGGTGGGGGGTGTAGGGGGGACGGGGTTAAGGGATTGGAAAGGGGGTAGGGAACGGATGGTGAGGGTGCTTGGCATAAATGGGTTTTAGTTCACAAGCAAAAAACAACCAGAGCTCTCTGTGTGCGGCCCTGCACGCTGCACGGGTATCAACATGGAGGAAGAGGGAAAAGCATGCTGGGGGGATTAGAGATGCAAATGCGGGAGTAAAGAAGAGGGGTAAAAAAGACATATACAGTATATCAGAGATGAGACTAAATCAAAACCTCGGACGTGGACCGATTCAATAGAAACTGCAGCTGTGCTCGAGACGCTTTTGATTTCGCCGCTCTAAACGTCCTCTGCTCTGTAAACCCCCTCCCTCCATCACTATTGTTCTGTAAAAGTCAAGGAACTGCATTCACAGCATTACCGAATAGTGCTGGGATGGCCTTGATCGGTCACATAAAAGCCGGTCACCGAGCCCGTTAGAAACACCTGAGACTGCGACCATTATACATGGATTATATTGGAAATCAAAGCAGATAATATTATACATCAAAGTGCTTATGTCATACACCGTAAACTGTTCTTGGGAGTGAGACGAGAAGAGAAAGAAAAGGAAAACTACCTCTGTATTCTGAACAGATTAATGTTAGATATATTTTAAAATGTCAAAATAACTAGGTGCACTCATTAAACACGTTTTACATAAAGAAATAAAAAGTACATTTTGAAAAATATCTGGGTAAGGTACGATTTAACAAAAAAAAAATTATAGTATTAAGTCAAAACTCATTAAGTTGATCAAAAGTGTTACAAAAGATTTCTATTTTAAACAAATGCTATTCTTTTGAACTTTCTATTAATCAAAGAACCCTGTAAAACATCACAGTTTCCACAAAAATATAAAGTAGCACAACTTGCAACATTGATATTAATCAGAAATGTTTCTTGTGCAACAATGATGCTGAAAACTCATCATTTCCTTCACAGGAATGTATTTTAAAATGTATTTAAATACAAAATATTATTTTAAATTGTAATAACATTTCATTAACTAAATGAAAAAAAATTGGTGAGCATAAGAGACAAAACAATCGTATTAGTCAACATAAAAGTCAAAACTGACCATATTTATTTTCCTAATGCATGTTCCTGGTCGTCTTGTGAATGACTGATCAGTCCAAATTGTTATGAATATTTTTTTGTTTGTTTTTCATTATCTTTAATCAGAATGTAACATGCTCTTCTTCTGAAATGACTTTTTTTCTGCTGAAGTCAATTAAGACCAATGCCAAATTATTTAGACAAAGTTTTTTTTATTCATGTTTCTTAAACGAACAAAACTAACATTGGTTCAATCGATTCGCAGTGGAAATATGCAAATCTAATCCTACCTTTTTTATTTATTTATTTATTTTTTTATAAATATCCTCTTTCAATCAGAAATAGTTGGATTATGGAAGAACATTTTATTACAAATGGCAAATCAAGATAACTATAAAATGACGTACATTAAGAACAATTGAAAAATACAATTTTTTTAGTGACCATTCAAGACAATTCCAGCACTATTCAGTAGTGCAGCGAATGCAGAGTAATTCAATCATAAGTGCCACTAGGTGCCAGTAAGTTCAATACGACTGCCATACAGCCAAACGTGCGCAAAAAAAGACTAAAATTACTAAGTGCAGCTTTAATCTTGTGAATTGTGAAATATATATTTAGTTTAAATTTAATCAACATTTATTGTTTACAGATTTAAGTCAGCAGAAAGAGTATACAGGACTACAGTAGCCTATAAAAAAAGAAATGTTCTAGGGACTATTTAAGTGCAAACAGGATTGGGGTAAATGGTGCATTCTGGGTAAACAAACATGACTAGCATGAGCCATATTATTGGTTACATTACACATGCTTCATGAGTCACTTCACAGGTGTGACAAATGATGTGTCATGGCTCGATCTCACGTCTAATTAGAGACATTGGCCGCCATATTGCCAGGCCCATTTTTAATTGCAGCTTGGAGCTATATTTAATAACTAAATGAATCATTCATTCCTGCTATGCATTCAGATTGAATCGGCCCTCTTAATCATGTTAGGGGGTTTGTTTTGAATACAATGTTCTATTTGGCATGACAGTATTGACCGTCCCAATGCGCAAACACACACACACACGCAACATGCACACACACACACGCACGCACGCACGCACACACGCGCACGCACGCAAACACACACACACACACACACACACACACACACAGGAGTAAAGCTCAATGCAGACATGCATTTGAATACATGCATAAAATGGTGCACTTTCTGTAATTCATAGTGCCTTACAAAATTAGATATATGTATTGGCTTCAGATATGACCATTGACTCAATCATACACATTAAAGACTACACATGCACTTCATGAAGACGCTAAAGTTGCAAGCACTTCATATGAGCAGTAGTACACTAGACTACACTGTATAATGTATCATCTCTTTGCACTTCCAGGCAAAATGCAGACATCTGGCCAACACATTCAGGGGTGTCAAGCACTTGAGTAATTGTACTTGATTCATAAAAATAAAGTATCATTTTTGGAAATATGTACTTTACCAAAAACTAAACATTTGTAACTCTACTTAATAACATTTCTAATGAAAACACTATACTTTTTAGTTAATGTATAAAGGATGTAGGCTTTTTTAGAAGTGTAAATCTTTCCATATATTAAAACATTCCAAAGTTTGGGGTCAGTTATAAAAATTTAATAATAACAACAATAATAATAATAAAATTAAGTAATTTTTTCTATTTGAATAAAAATGTGATTCATTCCAGTGATGTCAAAACTGAATTTTCAGCATCATTACTCCAGTCTTGGTGTCACGTGATCCTTCAGAAATCATTCGAATATGATTTGCTGCTCAAGAAACATTTCTTATTAGCATCGTTTTTGATCAATTTAATGCATCATTGGTAAATAAAAGTACTGATTTCTTTTAAAAATATATATTTTTATATGGTATAGTGTATATTTTTGTTGGTCTTCATTATGTCCCTTTGAATCTTTTAAATAAAATCTAATTTGCTCACATAACTGTATTCGTCATATATTCATCCTTGAAGAGATGTCAACATAATCTTTGATCCAAAGCAAAGCAAAGCTGTTTAATTACATCATAACTATATTCTTGACGACAAACATTATAGGCCTCACATAACAACATTCAAATGTCAACACTTTCTAAGGAAAAAGTTGACTTTTTACTTAGAAATACTTTCACTCAAGTATATTTTTAGCATGATACATTGTATTTTTTTTAATTAGGCTATGTGAAATCCCATACTGTCACTTCAGTATCATTTCTCAGTGCTTTTTACACCCCTGAGCATGTCTGGTATGCGTTAGCAGCATAATTTACTAATAAACTGAATGAATGGCCTTTGATACAAGTGTTTAAAGAGTTGATTTAGCTTCCCGCACAGCTGTTACCCCTGAGGTTTGCAGCTCAGTCCAGGGAGCGCCAGAAACACGCACAACGGGCCACCTCAACCTCTCCTGAACAAGCGTCGCGGGGACAGAGGTCATGGTGGGTTGTAGGAAAATCGTGTACTCCTGACCCACGTGTCCCCGGCCCACAGATGTTCAGATGGGAGCGGTCAAGCCTTGAGCGGTGATTTCAGAGAGAGAAACGGCCCTGACCCGGACTCCGCATCGACCCCGGACATCTCTGACAGAGAGCGAGTGAAGCTCTGACAAACAGCAGGAACCAGATGCAGAGGCTAACTGCTAATGAGACCAGCTGCGGGATGGCAGGGTGTCGGAGTGCGCCACTTTGTTAAGATAAAGCTTTTGGGGTATTGATATCCGCCACCATGGAAGGCAAGAGATCAACTCGCAGGATTAGCAGAGATCAGAGATGATATCTTTCACACGAGGTGATAACATCTAACAATGCTGAGAGGTTATTTTAATGGAGGCAGATTGAACGATTATACTTCAACTGTCTAAAAAACGTTACTCATTGAGATATGAATAATTAAATTTTTTATGAGGGAAGAGAGATTATAAGTAATTTACATTGGAAATGAATAATTCAATCGTTTTAAATCTGAAAAATGTAAAAAATGAATGACTTCTCAATAACAATCATTTATAAGTTCTATAATGAAAGACTAGTCTTAAGCAAACTCGTTTAGCTAGAATTTGTATCGGAAAACCTAATTTGTATGTTGAGCTGCGGTTTCAATTTCCCAAAGCTGCTATTATTCTAAAAATGTGTCTAAAGGTAAACAAAATAATTCAAATGTTATTGAGAGGCCTCTTCATTTGCATAATCAATCAAGCAGGTTTCTGCAGAGAGCGAAACAACATTAAAGAAACTTTCTGAATTTAATCAGTTCGAGCATTAGCATTAGCTCTGCCCACTGGCAAAGCAATTACTATGTCTACTAGTATAACTACATTTTTTAATACAAACTGAACCACAGGCAATTTTGGGGGGTTTATAGAACATAATAAAAGAGAGACTAAGATCTGTATTACTGACAAAACACTTAAAGCAATTGCTGAAACACATGATTCATGTCTGTAGCAGGACGAGCTGTGCACAGATATCTGATACTGTCTGATACCCTAAGTATGAGCAATAGTAATACTGATGCTTAGCTTAGAAAAAATCTCTGATTTCATAAGATGTACAGTAGTGTCACAACCGTTTATTGATCTATTTCCCAATAAATGGATCAGAATCCATGTTAAATAAAAAATAAATGATGTAGATGGTCAGAGAATGTCAAGGTAGGAAAACTTCTTGCATTTATTAAAGTATTAAGTATAAGTCTTCCAAATATTTAAATGTATAGTAAATGTAAATGTGAAAAGCTATACTATCCTATAAGCTATACTAGAAATATCCCTGACTGTATCTACCATTAAAAAGTTTAGGGTCAGTAAATAAAAAAAGAAATAATTATTATTATTATTTTATTCAGCAAAGATGAAATAAAAATATTATTCTTTTGAACAGTGCTTCATCAAAGAATCCTAAAAGTATTAGTATTAGTATAATATTAAGTATAAAAATATAAGTTTTTTACAAAAAATATTAATTGGCACACTGTATTCAACATTGATAACAATAAGAAATGTTTCTTGAGCAGCAAATCAGTATTTAAGAATTTCTGAAGGATCATGTGACAGAAGATTGGAGTAACGATGCTGAAAAATTAAACACAGTAAAAAAGTTACATTAATGTTTTAAAACATATTACAAAAGAAAGTTGTTTTTTTTATATTTCACAATATTACTGTTTTACTTGCTATAGTAAGCTGAGCAACTTTCAAAAACAGGAAAAAATCTTACTGACCCCAAACCTTTGAATGGTACTTCTTGATGTACTTCTTTTCTTCTTTTTTATTTAACATGGATTCTGTTTCATTTATTGGTAAATAAGTAAATAAAATATTTGAATGTTTAACTTGGACAAGCTAGTGCATCTTTACATGATTACATGATTGCCTAAGCCGAGAGTAATCGAACCAACCGAAAATCAGATTACCGCTATACCATAAAAGATTTCTCATAACAAGTAGCCACAGAAAAGCAACAAGAGCCCTTGGAATCAATAACTTGGTTTCTTAGGACGATATTACTCTAATCTCTGAGGACAGTCTACTGTATTTTTTCAGAGAAGTCCCTGCATGTGAGGAGGACACATGTGGTTATTGAACTGATCATGAAACCACCCAGCCTGGCAACAATTACTAACACTAAAGACTCTACCACATGCAGCTCACGGCCGGCAGACATCCAAAAGTGTGCTCGGGTGCGTTGCGTCCCGATCCGTGGCTAATGATCTGCCTTTGCCGCGGACACTAGGATCTGCATACGCACAAACACTCCTGAGATGATTACATAAACATGATGTAATGTTGATGAGCACCACGCACAACCGGTCAGGTGTGATTCACGGCACACAACTTTCAACATGCATGCAGGGACACCGTTGACAGATTATGACAGCACTGCTAAGATGACATGATAATCAAGTGTTGCTTCATCTAGTTATGGCTGCACAATATCAGTTGTTACATGTCGGATGACAGCATTACGATCATTATTTGGCATGAGTAGATATGCTTTTGTGTCATGCGAATGTTTTACAATCACATCAAGGCTCCGAATTTGCTTTATTCTTGATTGCGTGCCATCTGCAATAAGCTTACACTCACAATTGACAAGAGAGGGAGAGAGAGAGAGAAAGAGAGAGAGAGCGAGAGAGAGAGAGAAAGAGAGAGAGAGAGAGAGAGAGAGAGAGAGAGAGAGAGAGAGAGAGAGAGAGAGAGAGAGAGAGAGAGAGAGAGAGAGAGAGAGAGAGAGAGAGAGAGAATGAGAGAGAAAAGAAAAGGAAATCAAAATCAGCCAAGACGACTTCCTCTGGTCGCCCTGCCAAACGGGCTTTTGTCTCATCTCTGAGGAACTGTCAGGTCTATCCCACTTCATTCTGCAGTTACAGTTGCTCCACCATGGATGCGCTTCACCATTACATTTGCAGTGACATCTCATTTGATTTAATTTGCCAATTACTGCACTGGGCACAGTGATATTCCCCATCACCACTGGCGAGGGGAATTAGGCTAATAAATCAGGCTGGCCTTTTTTTTTTTTGAGCACACGCCTGCCTCTGCTCGTGACGAAGGGAGAGAGTTTGACCTCAGAGGAGTAAGGGTGAGAGAGAGCGAGGCTGGGTTGGGTGTTAAGGGCCCCGCCGGAGGGCCTGGTAAGGTGGTGTTGTCAGTGATGTGCAGGCAGCGGTGTGTGTCTTACCTGTCACTGTAGGCAGCGGCGGTAGCAGTAGCAGGCTGAGTGTATCGGTAGGCAGCGTAACCACCCTAGAAGCACAACACACACACACTCGCTCACATGGGAACGTCGACAACAGATGTTTGGACTTTTTTATAAAATATGTTTGTGAGAAATAAAAGAGCGATGGTGGGGGGAGTTGGGTTTGATGTTATGTGCTGTGACAGAGACTGTACAACTGAATCTCATGGAGATGAAGAGGCATGGAGTGCTTTTGGAGAGCAGCACGCAACAACGTCGCATTTGTTCACTCAGAGTTCACGGTATCGGCGCACGCAATTGCCGGCATGCTCCAAAAGAGGGGACGCACATGTCATAATCATAGCTATTAAATATGCATAATCTAATTACAAAGCAGCAGCCTTATGTTGGTGTGAGTCAACCCTAGTTTCTTATTCATCTCATGCATACATCTGAGGATTAATTATGTAGCGCTGTCATACTACACTACTTCTTTTTGCCAACGACAGAGAAAGAAATAATTTCAACATGTGGAACGGTAACATCTGATGTTCAGTTCGGCAAAAAGGCCAAACAAACACATCCAGTCAAAAGCGCATATGTCTGCTGATTTGAACGGTGTTGTTTCATAGTCAATAACTGTGCGAGATGGAGCTGCCTGCTTAAAATACTCCCACAGGGTCAGTGCTGTGCTGTGGATTTTTTTGGATTTCACTTTTTTTTATATAATAATTAATTAATGTCTTTTAATTTAGTGTCAACCATTTTTGTCTTATCTAAACCCACAGCCCCATTATACCCTTTATGAATACTAAACCAGATATATGCCTCTGTCTGGAGTCTTTAAATAAATGCACAGTGTCATCGATACAAACTATCATACTTGATCCACAAACATATTTTTATCATTATAAATAATCTTTATTTAAATTAATTATCTTTATTTTTCATCCATTTAACTTTTCAAAATTATTTCTGTAGTATGTCTTTCATTTTATTTTACAGTTGATTTACTTTTCAGAGCTTGATTTTCTTCATTAGTAATTAAACTTAAAACAGTTGAATAACGTAAAATAAAATCACTGGAAGTTTTGACTGGCACCAATTAGATACCAATTTGGTCTTTTTTAACAGTGCAACAGCTACACAGGAAGGAAGGGAGGAAGAAAGAAAGAAAGAGAAAGAAAAGAAAGAAAGAAAGAAAGAAAGAAAGAAAGAAAGAAAGAAAGACTTAAAACCTAATCTATAATCATAAACAAACCATGGTTGGGAATATCTGCTCTAATTTGATTGGTCAGGCCGATGTTGTTTAACTAACTAATAAACTGACAAATATTTAGTCTGACATGCAAGTTGCTCTATATATTCTTATTTACAAAACTGTAGTTTAAAACCAATAATACACTCGCAATTAGCCTGTTTTACTAAATATTCAGAACAGCAGTCTTGCTTGTATGATGTTGTATAATGCAATGTAAAATTTCCCAATATTTGGTGTTTTATGTACTGTTGATTTTCCTCTCATCCATTTTTGTTTTTGAGGAGGGACAGCTTCATTTACCACTCCCATTAGCAGTCCACAGAAAACACCAACCGATAAGTCCATCTGTACACCCCTGCTCTTTCTCTGTTTCTCCGGGGCTTACTGGTCTCCTGACCCTGCTGTTCTCCACACCAGGCCTTCAGGCTGTAGTAATTACCAACCTCCCTCTCCCTGCACTCACACATACATAACAGCAGTTCCTTCTCACAACCTATGTTCCTCACCCTCCCACTTCCACGCAGCTCACCTCCGTCCTTTAACTCCTTCCATAATGACTCACGGGGTAATTTGACACTCCCACTGAGTAGCTGGCCCCTTAACAAACCATTTCATTTGCTCGCACAACGCCGAGCCTGACACATGGCCGCGATGCATCTGTGCTGTATTTAAAGCCGGTGTGATGAGCTGCGGAGCGGGACGGCCGAACGGGGCCCCTTAGTCACCAGGGCTGTCATCTCTGACAGACGGGGGCCGCGGGCATCTACATGTCTCTGAAGGTCCATTAGGCTTGGTCAACTAACCTCGGGGAAACTGACAGGGTGTGCAGGTGCGGTGAGAGGAGTGGTCAGGACTTTAACGCTGAGATGCGCATCTGTTGAGGAGCCACAATTTATCATTATGACTCACGAAGAGAGAGAGAGGAACATATAGGGCTCCACTGAGTCCTGACTGCTCGTATCTGTCTGGAGTGCATGTGGACATACTGAGCTTATTATTGATGCACATGGTGCTTTTCTCATACTAGTGTGTGTGTGTGTTTGCCTGCCACGACCGCTTGATGGCCTGAGCCAACTGGTAGGAAATAATACAGAATAAGGGCTTCAATAAAAAAGTTCTAGTGCATATTTAACAATATGCAACAGTTAGTTCCAGTCCCCAAATCAGACTGGAGTCTATCAGCATCTGGAAGGTGCTGATAGACACACTATGCATTAATGGTAGTGACTCTTTCTGCAGTTATATGAGCACACCAGTAAATGGCAGCAAGTGACTGTCTTTATAAGTGAGTCATTAATTCATTGAAGCACTGAATCATTCATTTAACCGATTTGATCAAAACCATGAAAGAAACAAGGGACTGTCTTTATGAGTAAGTAATTTAATCCTTCACTCAACCGATTTATTCTTATTATGCGACATGCTCTATCATTTCAATGAGCTGTTTGCGTAGGAACACGATTACAATTAAGTTTTATTTTGCTCATCTGTATTTTTGAGACATTTGAAGTCTCTGCATTGAATATATTGTATTATTTCCTCACAAAACAATAAAGATTTGATGCTTTTTAATGTGGTGTGACAGATTGAAGTAGCTACATCAGTTCAAACAGCAGTTTAAAAAACAAATCATATGTCCATAGCTCGTAAGTTAAATTTTTTTTGTTTTTTTAAAGCAAAAATGTTTCCAATCATTACTGATGTTGCAAATGGATTTGCTAGTTACAGTGTGGCTTTGGGGATTTCTGGATCTTCTAGAAATGAAAACTCATGTGAAATGGCAATTGTGAAGCACTTTATATTACAGATTAAATCGAGAGATATTACACACGCTGTGTCATTTATATTTGGTAGATCTTCCTGCCTTATTGCACCCCTGCATGTGGTATGTGTTCAGTATTTCTTTGTTTAACTTTTAACCCATCTAAAGGATGTCTGTTCTATGCTAGTGTAGCTTAATTTTTCAGACCATATACAAAATTCAGTACATTTAGCAGAGCACTCAGCAAATTAAGATTGGTAATAAACAAATACAGTTCTTGGATAGTTTCTAATGAATGTTAGATGATCTTATTGCAGCGTAACAATCAATCCCAGCCATTGTGGCACTGCTCTAATGACAAGGGAACAGAGGATGCATTACAGCAACCTTCCCGTCATTTCCAGGCACATTTGTACCCAGTACAATTTGTTTCGTCCCAGAGGAGGCCGAATTGGGGGAGATACATCAGGCTGTGTCAGGCTCAATGAGACATGGCCTTGAGGAGAACAAGCTTTCGGTCCCTGGTAGTTACCCCACCTCGGCTCCAGATGCTTCTGCTAATCTCAAAACGCGACGTTCCAAATAAACTCAAACATGCCCGTAGATTGCCAACGAACGCAGCGAAGATTTGAAAGTTCACCATTCATTAAAAACCTACAATTTTACATGCAACCCCTTCAATGCTAATTTTTTTTCATTAAAATTACATTTGAAAAAATCTTGAATAAAAATTAAGAGATCAATCTTATGGAATAATTTTAGATTATAAAACTGTAACCAGTAACAAATAAAAATGTATTACTTTCCGCTCCAATGTGCCGATTTAAATATATTTACCCTGACAATAATCATGAATCTGTGTAGGTCTACTGTAGGTACATATAAGTTTTCACATTGTACAATCCCAGCATGCCATGCTCTAGTGCTCAATCTTAGGTCACTCTGAGTCTCACCCTAACTGGCAATAAACTCATGTGTTACTCATGTGTGAAAGTCGCTTGATACAATTAATGAAGGATTAATAAAAAAAATAAAAAAATGCTAACAATAAAAACAACTATGTATCAGCTAGTCGGTTTACAGTCAGAGGGATGGATGGGGTGAGGGCATGTACATGAACATTCAAGGACGACATGCGGATACTTACATAAATATCTGCACCATAAAATCCGTCCTGGTAAACAACACTGGAAAGATGCAAACACACCCGCACACACAGACAAACATCAAACAAAACACATCAATATTAGTGCATGTTCCCATGCAAGCAATACCAACCCCACCTCTAGCCAGGGTTAGTGGAACAGAATAAGAAATACACACACACTGAATAAGATACTTTCCAAAGGCCCTCATTACTTCTGAAGCATTTTAGAAGGAGAACGTGGAGTAATGACTTTGTAGAGGGGCCACTGAGAGCTGAAACATACTTGCATCATATTTTAGTCTTTAAAAAAAAAAAATATATATATATATATATATTTTAAATATATATGAAGATTTTTTTGTAAAATTGGAGAAAAAGTTAATAGAAATGAATGTAATAATAATAATAATAATAATAATAATTATTATTATTATAATTATGTGTTATTGATATTAACCAAACATTCTGGTCAGGAATTGTTCTTCTAAGTATTAAACTTCTGGAATTAATTCAAGACCAAACAGACTCCATTCATACTTTTGTTTTGTAGATAATTTTTTACCTAATACCTAAATAGATAATGTATTTATTATTTTTCCCCATTTTTAAGATCTGAAGATCTTGAAAATCTCTTATTGACTGTCACTGGCATTCAACATTTACTGAAGGTGACAATGATGTCATTCATTTGAATTAAATAAATGTAATCATTTCTGAGCCACATTTGAAGCTCTAAAATGCTGATAATTCCTTGACAAACTATAAAATCTCTAAATTTCTTCTTTTGCTGCCTAACATCCACCGATATTTCCTTTGAATTTAGTTTTGTTTTTGTACCAGTTTAAATGACGTGTATTTATTTATTTTCTCTGTGAACCTTCTAACTTTCATGTTTGTCAAGACAGCAGGAAGTGGAATTTTGTCAATAGCCCCTGTTTCTAAACTCCCACAAATCTCCTTCAATATCATCTGCTTGCAGTTACGCACATGAAATTAGAACCAAAATAATATAGATCAGAAAAATCCTTCTGCATTCAGTTGTTTGAGAAGACGTACATAATGTTACATTACATAACGGAACGCTTAAGGGAACGCTTAAGGCCATCAACCATGACAGAACGGCATGACAGTTCAGTGTCATCATTATTTGCAGGATGCACGGGCTACATGCTGCACTGGTTCTGTGTGGTGAGGTCGAGATGCATGCATGTTACAGCAGCCCGGTGACGAAGGGGAGCACTTGTCAGAAGATGAACTTGTGTGTGTATATGTGAGAAGAGAGTGTTGCTACTTACCCTCCATAGGCTGGGATGTGTGGGGGAGGCGCGGCTGCCCGGAACGTATTGTAGACGGTGCGCCCTCTTCCTCTTAAGTGTGCCCCTCTGTACGCCGCCGCTGCCGCCGTGGCTGCTGGGTATGGGAAGCCTGGCACTGTGTGGAAAATATACAGTGTATACATGAGGAACAATTAGAAAAGAAAGAGTTATAACAGTACTTTTTTCGTTGTACATTTAACAGTACGTTTATCGTACTAAAAACAAATTGTTGTTGTTGAAATAAAATAAAAGAAATATTAGATGACAAACTTAAAATACTATAATAGTATACAAACAATACTAAAATAACACTGGGACCATCATTATGTAAATGTCAAAAACAGGCTTTTCATGCAGTTTTCAAATAAAAGAGTTTGATGTACTGTAACATCACCATCATTAACTCCCATTCAGTATTCAGCAACTTGATGAACCACCCTGATGAACGACAGTGTGAACTATGCTGGTATGTGAAGATCAACCAATGATAAAGAGTTAACTTACATATATATGCCTTAAAGTGCAGTAGCAAAAAAGTCTGAGAGGAGAATTTATTCAGCACAAAACCTTGGACTTGGACAGTCAGCCAACCATTATTGCAAAATAAACATTACATGGCTACTTGCTGTATGAAATAAGTTACTAAATGGACAAAGTATTGAAGTACTGAAATTATTTTAATATGTAAGAAGAAATATATACAGAATATTTTTCTTTTGCAAGTAAATTTTACGTATGGAATTAAGTAAAATCTACTAAACTAAGTTAAGTAAAATTAAAGAAAATAAGTTTAAAAAATAAAGATTTTAGAAATAGGCTATAGAAGTTTGTTGAGTAATTTCAACTTTTCGTTTACTTTTTACATTTCAAATACATTTTACTCAAGCAATATAACACAGAATTAAGCCATACTTTTAAAGTGTATGCTTTACTTAAATACAAGTAAATAACACAGTAGATATTGTGTAGACAACATATCAACATAATAGAAGTAATTTGGTAATAATACTAATACTAATTGTACCCTCCAGAACACAGAGAACTCAGTACTTGTACACACTAACGGTAACATTCGTTGGATCATTTTTGAGTATGAATGTGTCATTTAGAGTAGGAAATGGACTGTCACAAAACAGTAAATTACTCAACCTAACTACAAAAGCAATGTGAAAAATGTGTAAATACAGCTGGAAAACAATGAAAAATGCAATCTTATTAATTATTCAATTAAAAAAAATTACTTCTGTAGTATTTACTTCACCACAGAATGATATTTATGAGGGTGTTATGATAAAAGAGATGAAACAAGAACCATGTTGCTAGGGACTATCAAAAACGATATGGTTATATAATGTAATATTTGAATGCCCCAATTGACCAATCAGAATCAAGTATTCCAGAGAGCCGTGTAATAAACTGCCAAATAAACTATAATTCCACAAGTCTCAACTAATATAAGCTGTGAGGAATGGTGCCCTACCTCCATTTACACCTGCAATTAGCCAAAAACTCTAACAATGAGTAATAAGCCAACTACAGGAGACATACAGACCTCTGAGGCTGGGTGAAAACAGAAAGCTCTGTATTGTTGTTAAATGATCATTAAGTTTAATAGGGCGTCGGTGGTGAAAATGACTTTAAAGAGGCTTAATTTGAAATGGTTGAGAGGAAGAAAGAGAGGGGGGGTTTGTGAAAGCTGCTTCATTCTTTAACATTACAGGTTTTCAAAAGGAGATCATATAAATGTCTAATAGGAGCATGAATCTTTCATTTAGACGATAAAAAATTCAGATTTAAGAAAGGGGTTTGCGTGATGTAGAAAGGTAAAAAGAATTGTTCCATTTGACTCTTTGTCACCTTGGATATGTCTCGCTTTCACGCAGTGCACCACGGCTGTCTTAGTATATTAAAGAGAGAAATACAGCTAAATGGACTCTGTTTTACATTCCAAATTATTATATTTATGAAAATGAAGGAAGACATTACCTTCCTACCACTGACGTGTTATATTTCTAATGTTAACATGATTCCGATTTAAATAAATGTTACTTTATTTTTTATTATCAGAAGCATGTATTCCATATATATATAATATATAATGTACATGTTATTCATGTCTTTAAATGTTTGTGGTGTATTAGGAGGCTAAACAACAAAAATCAGATTATGCAAACAATTTAAGAGTTTGATAAATGCCTTTGAAATTGCTACAATGGAACATTAATGCAGCAATGCTTTTTTAAAAAGCAATGAAGATTCATTAGTCACATGTATTCCTCCCTCCTTCAATTGCAGGCAGCCCATCTGACAGCCATTTTTGAAATATGCTGCATACACGTTTGCATATTTGCAAGAGCTTCACTTTGATGTGTAGAATGTGTCCTGAGGAAAATAAATATGAGATGTATTTAGCCTGAATATTCACAGGATAAACAACTTAGACTATGCACTTTCATTTAGAACGATGAAGGGTGGAGGGCTAGATGAAAATGGAGAGAGAGCGAGAGAGAGAGAGAGAGAGAGAGAGAGAGAGAGAGAGAGAGAGAGAGAGAGAGAGAGAGAGAGAGAGAGAGAGAGAGAGAGAGAGAGAGAGAGAGAGAGAGAGAGGGAGCTACAGTAAGTGGCGCTGAATGAGAAATGGGAGCATGAGCAGCAGCAGTGAGCTCCAGGGGGATGCACAGGAGAGCTAGTCCGTTTTATTGCTTTGAGAGCGATTACAGTCAAGCAGATGCTCTGGCCGACGGGAGGTAGCCTCCGCATCAAAGCCATAAAAGTGTACAACTGCTTTGTAGAGCAATAATTTCTCTCATTGGCTTTTGTGTGGGAAGTGTTTTGGGGAGGGGCAGTTGACGGGTGGGCTGCCACATTGCAGGAGGTTCAGGTTGCCCTGTGCATTTCACTCTGCAACCTTACACAGTGCAGCACACCGCAGAGACTCTTTTATGAATGCATATATAAACAAGACCCACTTCGAGATTCGAGAAATCTCACAGCTTTCAGATAATATAAAATGCAATGCATTTGTGTATTGTGTATATATTATTTTGCAGCTTGTGGTTATATATGGGGAAATACTCATGTTTGTTGAAAGCTATAGGAACAAGAATATCTATCTATATTTATTCATATTTATTTTTAAAAGAAAATTAAAATTTTTGTGGAAAAACACACATTATGAAAATAAACCACTGTAATGTGTATGTTTGAAGGAGTGATATAGTCTAAGTTGGATGAATTATTGAAAAATATATGAAAAAAATCTAATAAAAATAATAATTATGAAAATAATTAAATGAAAGTAAAAAAGACAAAAATCAAACAAAATAAGACATGAAAAATATTAATACAATTATTTAAAATAAAGTCTGAAACTATCAAAAATAAATTAATAAATAATTCTGAAAATAATTATTATTCTGAATTATTCTTATTATTTTCCTTTCAACACACACACACACACACACACACACACACACACACACACACACACACACACACACACACACACACACACACACACACACACACACACACACACACACACACACACACACACACACACACACACACACATATATATATATATATATATTTTTTTTAAATGTAAGCAGACAGTCACTATTCACATACACTGTTCTTTACAAGCCCTCCCCAACTGGTAACTTTATAATCCAAATGTATGTAATCTCACTGTGAGCAGGCTTTTGAAAGACGTTTCAAGTCTTAATGAATGTACATTTTTTAACACCTCTGAACACAAGTCAGGGTCATTTCATATTGTTTCTTCCCACAATGCAATCTCAAACGTTCACTGTATGACACAGAAGCAGCCACCAAAGTACTTTCATTTCTCTTTAAAACGCTTCGTCCTTCCGCTAAAAGCCGCTTGTTGTCTTCCACGATAGCCTATCTGCACAAATTCATTCCGTGTTGCTGCTGCCTTTTTGAAAATTCTCAAATTCTTCTCCTGCACTCTGTTAATTGCACGTCCTTTTTCAAACTTATCATTCAGTCTTTGCGAGTTCAAAAAAGCCGAGCAATGTTAAAAGTGCCAGAGGCGGTCGCTGTATCTCGTTCAGTCAGGACTCAATCAAAGAGAGAGCAAGGACAGTGATGTCATACTAAAACACTGAAACATTAGTGCTGCGAAACTGTCAGTCAATACAAATTATCCTCTATATCATTACGACCAACCATATTCCATTTCAGTTAGTATGGTCGAACTCCCTCAGCCTGTCTGTTTCTTCTGAAAATTCAATAATCTGAATGTTGGGCACAGAGAAGACGCCCTTCCTTTCCTCTCACTTAAGGAAATGAGTTTAACAATTTGTGATTAATTATTTCTTTGCCAATAAACATTAATGATGAGAAATTGAGGTCAATATATGAGTGTACATGTGTGTGTGTTCCGTCAGAGAAATGTGATAGTCTGAGTGGTGTTTAGTCTCATGAATGTGTTTCTTCAACTTATGTCTCAGGGGTTGATTTTAAATCAAACAGACTTTGACTTTTTCTTTGGGTCATAAGAGGAATCTTTAAATATGAAAATCTATCATAAAAATCTAAATTGAATCTTTAAAACTATAACAATCTACATCAAAGGTTAAAATAAAAAATAGATGTGTTGTGTGAAAATATCAAATGTCTGCCATTTCCACAAAACCAATTCTGTCACTAATAATTCTGGTTACAGACAGTTGTGTCAATGATGCTCGAGATAAAATGATATGTGAAGTGTGAAAAATTAAAAATTTTGTTTTATGGTTGATATTTCTACAGTACTGACAGAGACCCAAACAAGTATTCGGACACCATTCGGATACACACATAAAATACTTCAATTTCATTGCACTACAAACAATATCACTTGACAATTCAATATTTTATTGTGTGTCAAAAATGTGATGCATTTACACAAAAATGTAACTGTAAAAAATATTATTTCATTGTGTGTATTTAGAATACATAAAATGCTAACTATGAAATAAACCTTAACATGAAGTTGGCAATTTTATTCCATAAATGTTTATAAGGACATTTCCGTTACATGTGATGAAACACGACAGAATTCTCTTGAGATGCATGTGTCCAAACAAAAGTGTGTCTACTAGACGAGTCTTTTATTTGCCTACAGTTGGAGAAACAGTTGTCTTTTTTTAAGAGTGCATGTGTTATCAGACAGCATATATGGCTTCTAAAAATAATTGCTAGAGCTGCATCTTTTTAACCTTGTTCATATGTGTGAACTCATTTCCTAAAAGAAAGCATGCAATAGAGAAAGAAAGGTGTATTTGTGAGCATCTTTGGCGAAGATTTTCACAAATTTCCTGTGGTCAGAGGTGGCCTGCATTTGCATAATCTCTGGGCGTAAATTGCTGAAAGTCTAATTTTCAAACATCCGCCCTATCTCTGTCAGGCATAACACTTAATCAGAGATCAGTCCAGCAGACAAGCGGGGTCTGGCGTGTTGGTCATCCCTCAGCCTTCTGCCGTTAGCTTTCATTTCCCTCAGCCGGAGAACTGTTAATGAACATCTAAGCTATCTGAAATCAACAGTCTGCCGCAGGTGAGAGATGCTTTGAGTGGTGAGAAACTAACCTCTCATGAATCAAAGATGCTCCTTTTCCATCCCGGTCCTTTAGGATATTTGTTTATAGCTAACTTTCAAGCTTTCCAATCACAATTCAAACTCTACGGCATGGTCAATCGCTCTGTGCAGTCTCTCCATCTGCAATCTAAGCAGCAATGTGCCAATACCTATTTTCAGTCTTTAGGCAAACAAAAGGATTCAAGGCGTTTTCTGTTATCGGCACAATTCGGGCGTATTAACGATGTTTTAATTATAATTAAGACCGATATCTAAAAAAAAGAAAGAAAAGAAACGGCGATCGCTGTAAGAACAAAACATTCACACCTTAATGGGATGTGGGCTGTTTGGACACTTGAAAGGTGAGACGAAAGCAAATCAATAATGAGCCATTTTGTAATTAACAGAATGTGCGCTGAATTAGGCAAACGACTATCTGGAGAAATTGAAAATATTGATTTTAATTTATAAAATATATTTCAGCCCTATGATGCCCTTGCGTCGACAGACAATTAGATTTAACCATCACTTGGATATTTTGCCTTCTCGTTTCTTCTTATCATAAAATCTTGATATTTTCCCATTTAATGAGGAAGGTAATGATGTTCGAGGAAGGTCAGAGGCTGGGATGGCCAAGGTTGAGGAGGAGATGACTGAAGGAAACGAGAGAAAAAGAGTCCAGCTTGTCTTTCAACCAATGAGACCCGCTCACTTTCAAAGGCCCATAACATGAAATGAAGCCCTGGGGGTCTGGAAGCTGTTGGATTATGTTTTCAAAGATGTGTACCGTGTTTGCAGTTGTGACAATGGCGTCTTAGAGCCTCTTGCCAATAGACCAGCAAACATAGACGCACATTGTGAAACAGGCCCTTTGGGTGATTAGAATAATCACTTCCTGCTTGCCAGCTCTTTCAAGCCTATGCCAGAGCTCGTAGATTAAGGTCACCCGTTATACACACCTCCAACCACCAGGCACACAACTATGCCTTCATCAAATAATGCAGCTAAACACCAACCTGTTTCAAATTTCTGTTTGTTATTCCTAACCAAACAATTAACAGTACTGACAGAGACTCCAGACACTTAAAGTCTTGGAATTTCTTTGCACTACAAACAGATGATCAAACCAAGTGGCATCTGCAACAAATAATGCTCTTTTTTCAGAAATAACATTTCTGATTTTATTTGATGTCTTAGCAGAGTAACCACAGGTGTAGTTCATAACATTAAGTGAGTAAACATAACATTAAATGAGTAAAAATGACATTTTTACTGGCCAATACTTTTTGGAGCCACTGTAAGTTCAGTAAATGAAAATAAAATAACAAAAGAGAAAAACACTATTTGAAAAGAATGTGAAATGATCATATCTGGTATCAGAGTAATTTGCCATTTCATATCCTCTGCAGCGTTCATAAACGGAGGATTCAGGGCATGTGGGTTGAGAACCATTTTTACACACACAAAGCACATTAGTGAAACTGCCCATTAGCCCTAAATGCAAATGCATTTAACCCTCTGTGTTACAGGTTTGCTTTCTGCTAATTATTTATTTATTTGGAAGCATAGTAGTATTATCTGATCCATTTTAGTTTATAGAAGTTCTACATTTATAAATATATCAATTCATTAAAAATGTTTTAGAGGTGAAATGTATACTTTTTTGTTTTTCTGATATTGTCCAATGACACCCCTTTACACACTTTCCCCCAGATTTCTCCTTTTAGACTGTTTTTATTTGGAGCTATTTTATGTCCAAAAGTAAAATAGAAAAAAAAAAAACATGTATGCATACCCAAACTTTTTACTAAAGATATAATGCATTACAGAGCCAGTTTCTTTGAAATGAGGATCCACTCACCTGCATAGAATTCTGGACTGTAGACTGCACCCACGACTGGATTCAACTTCCAGCCTAGACAGAGAAAGAGAGGGAGACCATCTGATATTAGCCACCCTCGGTCTGCACCACAAGAATTCTGCATCTGATCCTTCACAAGAGTTGTCTTCTGGTTAACTAGAACCTCCAGGCCCATGTGTAATGATTTCAGTAGAAGGTTGACCACACTGAAGCACTACTGTCATTCAGAGCCAGGATAAGGCCCTGAGTGGCCTGACAGATTTCTCTCTATTTCTAACCTCTACAAATGGCCTGTCTGTTTAAGCCCTCCATAAGTAAAAAAAATCCTGTGATACCAACTGAGATCTGATCTAAAAGGCTGTCTCAGTTTTCCACTTCCATTTAAACTTGCGGGTGAGGAAGAAAAGAGAACTGCTGTGAAAAATATTTCAGAGGATACTCAGAAAATCGTCTCGGTTACGTATGGGGGTTTCGCTAGAGAGCCCTATCAACTTCAAGTATTAGAAAATGAGCCAATGGTATGAAAATACCATGGGCCTGCGGAATTTGCATCGCAAACTCCACCCCACCGTGTGGGTATAAAAGGAGTCACGAGTGCAATCTCCCAGTATGTTACCTGCTGAGGAGCCGAGACTGAGCGACCCGGCTGTTTCAGCGGTACAGCGGTAGTGGCAGGCGGACGTAACACCTCCGCTCCCTCCTCAGGGAATGAAGTTTCCTTTCGTTCAGTCACTCCGAGTTACGTCAGTGACTGACGAATGGGGGTCCCAATCTAATCTCGCCACTGTGGCTGTCATCTTCTTGTCGTGACTAGCATGAGTGAAGGACCAGGCTAACGCAAGAATACCAAGGTACACTGGGTAGCATATCCCAAATGGAATATGTAACCATGCCTATGCGTAGGGAGGACTTAAAATACACATATGACCCGAGTATTGGATACAGATATGGAGAACTCAGAGGTATCCAGCCCGTGCTCGGAGGAGACTTACTGTGAAAATACACATGTGGGGGTTGCCCAACTGGGGAACCATGCACATGTAGGCACCAAACCGATCATGAGGGCTGACCGACATGGGCATGCACTCTGGTGATGGCATCAACAGTGCAGGAGAAACTCAAGAGTCTAAGAAGAACTCATCTGAGTGAAATAGCGCACGTATCCAGTCCGTGGAGTTGAATGGCGCAGCAAGCGATGACACCGAGCAGGTCCTAATTACTGGCTAGTGACAGCGAGTACATGAGA
Organism: Siphateles boraxobius; assembly: GCF_051911475.1. Taxonomy (NCBI): domain Eukaryota; kingdom Metazoa; phylum Chordata; class Actinopteri; order Cypriniformes; family Leuciscidae; genus Siphateles; species Siphateles boraxobius. The sequence goes on from NW_027509193.1 coordinate 16,310,777, forward strand.
GGACACTGGCTCTACCCGGAGATTATAGAATCTCGCAAAAGTGTTGGGTGTCGACAATGTCTGGAAATGTCTGTAAGCGAGCTGATCGGGCATTTTCTGTGGTCTTCTCGGCGAGAAGAGCACCAGGTGACGAAGAGGTTCCACTTCAAAGCATAGGTGTGTTTCGTGGACAAGGCTCTAGCTGAAATGAAGGAAGCCACCACATGAGGTGGTAGGGTACTCAAACCTGCCACGTCCCGTCCAATAGCCATACATGTAGGAAACCGTGAGAGCTCGGCGGCTGCAAGATTCAGCTCTCCCGGGATGTGAATGGCTTGAAGTGACCTCAGATGCTTCTGATTCCATAGGAGGAAATGGCGGGCGAGTTGCGACATACAGCGGGAGCATAGACCACCTCGTCGGTTGATGTACGCTACTGTCGGCGTGTTGTCTGAAATGACTAGTACGTGTTGGTCCTTGAGCAACGCCCGAAAGCTGTGCAGAGCCAAACATACTGCCAGCAACTCGAGATAATTTACATTCCAAAGGCGCTGGGGTCCTGTCCAGGAGCCCGTGGCAGCATGTCCATTGCACATGGCACCCCAGCCCGTGGCGGAGGCATCTATTGAGACAACAACATGCCTGGACACTCGTTTTAAGCGCAATAAGGCATGGTAGGCCATACACACACACTTCGTGTCTGCAACAAGGAAACTATGCTAATGGCTTACTCGAGTTTTCTTAGACCATAGCATTCATTGTTAAATTAGAAACCATATGCTTATTTGACTTATTAAACCATTATCGTTTTTGCTTACCAAGCCAAATTACTAATGCTTATGAGAGGCGGGTTAAAACCCACATTGTGTATTCATGCTTATGTAACATGTAAAGGCAAGGCCTGGGAAAGAGACTATAAAGGATTGGACTCGGAGAAGATTCTTTGCTCTTCCTTGCAACCAACAAGTCAATACTCCAGCAGTTATTGACCGCAAGAAGCATTGACGCCTAGTTATTACACCTCTGTTATTTAGTACTTATAAATGTCACCTGTAACAAGTATTTCTTTCATTTGATTCTTTTAATAAATTCTGTTAAAACATTTATTATAATCATCTGACTGAACCTTGGGTTATTGAGTATGAGTCAAATTCTTCCAACGGGACCAGGAGGATCCTTTCTGGAGAAGACGACAGCTGCAGGCGAGTATTTTCTTGAGATGAGAATAATCACTGTAAGATATGATTGATCAAATAGCCTAGCCAAAGAGGCAGCATATGACAGGGTTGTTATATTGCAAACACGGTTGTGTAGAGTACCATTAAAAGGTATACTTATAATACAAATGGGAAATCTATTATTAATTTTATAATAGAATAAGATTTTGTATAGACTGATCACCTAACTCTTGAGGACACGACTAAAGGATAGGCTCTTTAGTTACCGCGAAGTTATCCAAATATTCTAAATAGGAATATAGTATAATTGGGAACGGTATTAATCGTGATAATCCATCACAACTGGTATGCATGCGACTCGAAAGCAAACCGTAGAAACGGACTGTCGAGGAAGAATGGAGACATGAAAGTATGCGTCCTTCAGGTCGATCGCTTCAAACCAACCCAATGGACAAACACAGTCGAAAATGTGTTTGGCTGTCAACATCTCTAATGGAAGCCTGTGAAGGGTTCGGTTCAAGATGTGCAGGTCCAGGATTGGTCGTAACCCACCGCTCTTCTTGGGTACAATGAAGTAGGGGCTGTAGAACCCAGACTTCATCTCGGTTGGAGGGACAGTCTCGACCGCACCCTTTTGCCAGTAGGGCAGAGACCTCCGCACGCATGACAGGGGCATTGCCACCCACCATGGTATCGAGGAGGAGGTATAGTGGTATAGCAGGGAGGAGACCGTGCGAACTGAATCGCATAGCTGAACCTGATCGTTTGTGCGAGCCAGCGGGACAGATTGGGAAGCTCTAGCCAGGCTCCCAAAAACTGAACCAGCGGGGTCATTGGAACTACAGGCGTACCCACGATTGGGCAGCGATGCGGAATGACTGGCCCAGACTTGGGAGGCGTAGCGTCCCAGGAATCGTTCGCGCGAGCCAGCGGGACAGATTGGGAAGCTCTAGTCAGGTTCCCAAAAACTGAACCAGCGGGGTCATTGGAACTACAGGCGTACCCTCGATGGGGCAGCGATGTCAAATGACCGGCCCAGACATGGGAGGCATAGCGTCCCAGCGTGGGGGCGTGGTCAAATTCCGCGTCCTGACAGAGGAGGCCAGGGAAGGACGGGCGTTCCGTGGCGGCCTGTTCTGACAGGGGTCTGGTGACAGAGGGGGATGAGAGTGGCGAGGCATAGCGTCGAACATTGCCATCCACGACCTCTTGGGGCACGGAGGAAGGGGAGTCAGTACTTTCTTTAACAGTTTTAGGGTGCTGCCGACGAGGGGCTGGTTTGGCATGCTTAGGGGCGGAGACAGGCTGTGCCGCCTTCCTTCGACCTCTTTGCTTCGGCCCGGGTGACGGCTGCTGCTTGGGCTGAGCAGGAGTGGCGGGAGTCACAGGAGGGTGGCCTCGGAGGGAAGCAGACTGAGGGGGCTCAGTCTGCCAGCACGCGCCGCCCCCAGGAACCAATCATCCAGCCTTAAATGCTCGAGGAAGGGTGATGGGCACAACTCCAACCCGATGCTCTCAGCTGCCCGTCAGCTCTGGATCCGATTTGGACAATGCTGGCACTCCCGAGGGAGGCCATGCAGCCGAATCCTCATCTCCAGAGGAATCAAGCCTGCCTTCTGATGCTGTGAGCCACATAGCATCATCTGCCGGAGCCCCTAATGAAACACTGGGTCCCAGAGAGGAACCAGCTTCATCCGGAAGCTCCACGACTTGCGATATGCACGGGGGTGTGGCCCGAGGAAAACTCGTTGGGTTGTTCCACACCGTAACCCTCAGATCACCCTGGCCACCAGCCAAAGTATCCCCTCTCGAGGAGGAGATAGATTGGGGTGTGGCAGAGGGGACTCTATCTCCATGGAGATCATTGAGCCTCGACCTTAACACCGCGATGGCCATGTTCCCGTAATAAGAACATGACTCATCTTTAAGCGCTGCCTGAGCGTGATTAAAGCCCAAACAAGCTAAGCAGCGCTCGAGACCGTCAGTTCGCGATGCAAATTCCGCAGACCCATGGTATTTTCATACCATTGGCTCGCTTTCTAATACTCGAAGGTGATAGGGCTATCTAGCGAAACCCCCATTCGTCAGTCACTGACGTAACTCGGAGTGACTGAACGAAAGGGAATGACAATTGCAAGCACTCTTCTTCTCCGATTTCCATGTTTTTTAGATTGTGAATAAGTAGAGTTGGTTACACTTTACTTTAAAGTGACATAGTTACATTGTAATTACTCAAATAAGCACTGAATAATATTAATTAACTACATGTACTAAGTGTTTGGTTTAGGTTTAGTTACTTGTAACTATGCATAATTTACTGTTATTACTATAGAAAGTATGTAGTTACATGTAACTACGTCACCTTAAAGTTAAGTGTTACTGTGAAGTTTCCTGTCTGGGAAGTTGCATACTCAGTATAAGGTCTAAACTTTGTCCCGTACCCCTTATAATGTAAATATATACAGTGGGGTCCCAAAGCATGACACCACTTGGGGGAAAAATGGGATTCAAAATGTAATTTAAAACTGGAAATAAACAGATATTATAATGATTTGAAAAAACATGTAAATAAGCATTACAAGAATATGAAATATTTAATGTTCTGCACTATTTCTAGGTTGTTAATTAGATGAGTAAATCTGTGACATTGATCTGCACAAGATGCTCTTTGGATTTTTCTCAAATCATGCTGGCATGCTGCTATCATTAACTCCTTTCCCGCCATTGATGGAATATTGACGGAATTTTCCATCCTTTATGACACGCTTCCCCGCCATTGACAGAATTTTCTGGCAATCCATGTTTTCAATGTTATACGGTAGGGGGTGGCGCAATTAAGCATTTTCTGAAAGAGTACATAATCTCCAGATCAAAACACAGGGGAAAAAGAAGCAGAAAGAAGTAATAGAAACAAAATGTTACTTTTTTATGAAACTCACCCACATTCAAGTGTTGATGAAAAGAATATATTGAACTAGAATAAAACATTTGTTGTTGTTGTTGTTTAAAAGCAGAGACTCTGTTCTTCCTTTTGATATATTGCATGTTCAGATTTTCATACAACAAAATATTCTGGGGACCATGAACGTTTTGTGAAAATTATCAAAAATGCTGGTGGTGGCTGGCGACTTTTTAAAAAACACTGTCCGGGAAAGAGTTAAAGAATTATCAGGTCAACATTTTGCTTAAATTGTTATACTGATGTAATTTGTAAAGAAAAAAAGCATATTTTTATAGAAGCATTTTTACTTATGGTCTCAAACTTTTGAACTCCAAATGTGTATCAAATGATACAATAAAATTGAATGATATAAAATATTATAATTTCATTATTATTTTATTTTACACTCAAAAAATTGCATATACTGACACAAGTTGAATATTGGTAACTGACACAATAGGAACCACTTTTGCAAATCAATTTTTAAATCTTTCCCCACCAGAGTTTTTTTTTAAAAGGTTTCCATTTCCATATACCATTTTCAGAAAAGTTTCATGGCCCCCAGAATATTTTGTTGTATGAATATCTGAACATGCAATATATCAAAACAAAACAATATAACAAAACAAATACAGTTTTATTCTAGCTTAAAGGTGCATTCGGCAACTATTTCAACTTAATAAAACTGTTTAAAAATCATTTGGATGGTTTAATAACCTGTTCTGTCGAGAATGGTGACTTTTCCCCCTCCCCCCAGCGTTTCCTAGGCAGAAAACCTACCTTGCAACATGAGGATTAACGTCCCGGTAAGTTGGAAATAGGAAGTCTTGTGAGAAGCGAGAACGAGCGAGAAACACAAAGTGCTTTACGGCAATTTGATATAAACACACACGCCACTCTCAATGTGTATGATGTATTACCCACCTCGGTAGACACAGCTCCACACGATAAAGTTGGCCGGCTCCGATAATAACAAATGCACATGAGCAGTGGTAGAAAGGGGGAGGAGGGTGCCGCAAGTGAGTTTTTTACGACATTGTTGTGAAATATACACCTCACAGCTGTAGGGGGAACTCGTTGAGAAAACATGCGACAACAAAAGTGAAAATCAGCGAAGAAATAGCTAGAGTTGCCGAATGCCCCTTTAATGCATTCTTTTTTTATCAACATTTGAATGTGGGTAAGTTTCATAAAAAGAGCAGTATTTTGAGCAAAAAGCTGAGAAAATCAGGGTTTTCTCAAAGACTACGTCTGGATCGGATTCAGAATGATTAACAAAACATAGATGGAGTAGATTGAGTTCTTTATCACCCCTAATGCTTGCACAGTCCTACAGCGCATCCTGGGTCGACATTTTACTCTGTAACATTAGGCAGTTTTGATTTATTTGCTGTTTAATGTTGATGATCACGTTATTTTATACATATTTTATTTCTGCATCATATTAGCATGTGTTTTTATCCGGAGATTCAGTAATCTTTCAGAAGATGTGTAATAACGCCCTTATTAAAGAGTTAATAAATCAAAAAAAGACTAATTAATTGTCAATATCAAGAGAACTTGTTCTTACCGTTTGCATATGGGTTGACGGTCTTTTTATTCGTCATTACCCGTGCTGTTGCATTGTTTACCTGAGTACAAACAGGAGCTAGTGAGCAAGAACCATACTGAAGCTAAAGCTGTAAATATTGAAATATTGCATGCATTACATAGAAGATTTTCAAAATGATTATAGATCATAACAAACAGTTAAAGAAAAGTGGTAATACATATAAAGCAAAGAAAATATATGCAAAAGTCTCATCATAAAAAGACTCGTCAACATGCGTCATCAAATGATGATCAAGTTGAAGGAGTACATGGAGTAAAGAAAAACAGAAACACAAAATGCACTCAACAAACGAAAGGCATCGAGTATGAGACAGCATGCAGTAGAGAGGGAATGACTAGGTTAAAAGAAAAACAAGAGAGCGTAGGAATGGAAGGAAACAAAAAGTTTGGCATTGTGCAACATACACTAAACCTTCAGAGTTGAGGTACAGTCGTAAAAACAAAGCAACATTTAGCATTCAACACTCCAAGAGCCTTTTGCTTCATCACAAGAATAATAATCAGAAAGGAAAATAAAAAGAAATAATAACGAAAGAAAATCATTCAAGCCGGAAGGACAGCTAACAAAGTATATAAAAAGAGGGTGCATTATTTAACATAATCATGGAGTTCAGAATCTGAGTAGGATGCGCACGATTCAGTTCAATCCAATCAGAGGCTCTCAGGAAGCTAAGTGTTCACTCAAGTAACACGCGTACCAAGAGAAAACAGCATCAAGAACTCAACATCAAGTCAAAAAACAGTCACGAGGTATCAGCGCGGAGTTCGTGAAATGGCAGATGGCTCTCTCCACTTACCATTCGCCGCCATCGCCCGCGTGTGTATGTATTGTTACTGAGTTTGGTGAGGGGCCTACCAGCTACCGTTGGAAAAGGGGGGAAAATGAGAAGGCAAAATAGGCAACATCTTACTGAAAGATGGCACCACGTCACATCCGAAAATAACTCTTAAAAAATTGAAAATAAAAAAGCTGCAAACAAAAAAAGCACAACTGTTAAATGTGAATCGGCTATAAGGATGGCCACTGTCGTTGACTGTAAAGTAGACAACAGTTCTCTTCTAGACTGTGAAGTAAGTTTCATTGTAGCTGTAGATTTAAAAGGCTTGTGTTTGAGAGCAGCCCCGTCTAATAGCAGCGTCTTCAGGCCAATTAACAAATGCTGCTGGCTTTGGGATGCTTTTAGCACAGATCCCTCGTCAACTTTGCAATAAGGCCTCTGGCTATCATCACACAAATGCTGTTTGCACTCTGCCTGATGACTTGCTGCACCCATTTGCTTATTAAGCAAAAATATGCTATGCAAAAGAACAGAGAAGAATCGAATAAACACAAGTGAATGCCAACTAAATCCAACCAATTAGATAACGCGAGCACCGTGGTCTATCTGATTTAAAATCTTAGAATAACTGAAAGACATTAGGGATACAATGGGGGGGAGGGAGGGAGGGGGGGGGGGCTAGTTGGGGGGGAGAGAGGAGCACACGCAGGAAAAGATGAGTGATTCTCTAAAATAGTGAGATGAGAGTGAGGCACACACTGACACACACAACAGAATTATGGATAACATCAAGAAAGACAACAACAAACAAACAAAAATGAATAAAATAAAACAAAAACAAAAACAATTGAGAAGGGAAATATTTGTTACATGCACCTCTATTTTACGACCTTCTACCACCGTGCCGTGTAATTTCTCTCTGGCCCTGTCCGCATCGGCACTATTTTCGAAAGTTACGAAACCAAAACCCTGCATGCAGGTGGGAGAGGGGAGGGGGGAGAACAACATGCACATTATTAATTCAGTCATACACCCAAGAAATCCACTGTGGCTCTACCTCTGCCATTCTCACACACAAAAACAGCTGCTGCTGCTGCTACTGCTGCATTTACCCCCTCTCTCTTTCTCCTCCTCTTTTCTCCTGCACCATGCAAAGCATCGAGATTAACCATAATTTATGGGTTCTGTTAGAACCTCTAAGGAGAAATGAAATACAATAGCACGTCTAAGAACGTAAAGTCACTTAAATGAAATGTAAAAAAAGAGGAAAAACAAAAGCAAACAAAATAGTATACCTTTAATAACAAGTCTTAGAGTAAACATAATCTATTGGGAAAAAGTGGAATAAAATAAACACTGTCATTTAAAAGTCTATAATGCAACATAAAGAAAAGTCATTATAAAAGAAAAAACAACTCATAAGACAAATGATAAAGGATTGTGAACTAAAGAACTTGTTAACATGCATCATTATCTCCCCCAGCTGGAACAGAAGAACATAATTCATATTTCAATAAAGAAAATTGTTTGTGCAAAGGAATGATGCTAAGTGTCATAACACTGAATAACGCTGTCAATTACAGAGCTCAGTGGAGAATGTTCTTCATTTGACACCATAACAGAACAAAGACAAGTGCCAAACACATTTCCACACACTCCATTGAACAGGGCACTAATAACTCTAGCACAGCAGCTGATATGAGATTGCATTACATACGTTAACATGACTACAACAAGCATTTATTCTGTACAATACAGATACTGATTCATCATTGGATTCTTTCCCTTTTTAAATAAACATGGTGTTCATTTAAGCCTCTAAACTCACTGCACTGTTCTGATTGGTCTAAGAATATGAGCATGCAAAGGAAGTAAGTCACACACGTACCTTTGATCCTCGTTCATTAAATATGATTTCAACATCTAAGATTTTACCAAATTGCTGGAAAGAGAACAGAACACAAATCAGACATACATACAGACACACATTGTCTAAATTTGATTGGACATGTAAACTCACTTTCTAATTTCAAAAACATTTACTTAATCTAGGTGTATCAAGCTACACGTTTTAAATGTTATTTTAATCCATCTAAAAATCACCAATTGTTCATATTCAATTTTAATGGATCATTTATTATCAATTTATTTGAAAAGAAAAGAAAAGACACGAAAATTTAGTTGTTTGAAGCTCTTTTTGATTTTGACTTAAAATAAATAATTATACACAATTCAAAAGTTTGGGGTTGGTAAGATTTATTTTTTAAACAAGTTTCTTATGCTCACCAAAGGTACAAAAATACAGTGACATTGTGAAATATTATTACAATTTAAAATACCTCTTTTGTATTTTAAAATAAATAAACTTAAAATAAATAAATGTAATTTATTCCTGTGATGCAAATCATATTTTTCAGCATAATTACTCATGTCTTCAGTGTTATTTGCTGCTCAAGAAACATTTAATATTTATTATAAATGTTGAAAACAGCGGTGCTGCTTAATATCTTTATTGGAACCTTGATCGTTTTTTTTCAGGATTCTTTGATGAATAGAAAGTGAATAGACAGCATTTATTTGAAACAGAAATGCATTGTAACAATGTAAATGTATTGTAACGTTTTTACTGTCACGTTGGATCATTTTAATGCATCCTTGCAGAATAAAAGTATTCATTTATTTAAAAAATAAAATAAAATCCTACTAACCCCAAACTATGCATATTTTTGTTTCATTCAATATTCAAAGAAATCCTTCAGTTATGCCCTATGGTGCTACCAAAACAAGACTAGACCCAGATTACACAAACTTCAAATATGGGGCATGCAGTAGGACAGCACGTTAACACATGCCTCACACACCTGTGCTGCACGGTGAGAGAGAAAGAGAGAAAACAGGTACTTACGCCAAACATTTGCCTGAGGTCTGGATCTCTAAACCTGAAGGGGATATTAGAGACGTGGAGCCTCTTGGGCTGCGATTTGTTTTCTGTGTTTTCAGATGACTGTGTTTGCTGTTGGCTGTCTGTCTGTGCTGAATCGTCTGTCTGCTGTGTGAGGAAAAAAGGGAAAGAAATCAGGGAATATCAGTTAGTAAGCCTGGCAAATTTTGATGCGCCAACTGTAAATAATCTCAACAAGCGAAGATGCTGTCTTTGCACACAGGTGTCTGCCGCACCACTGATGTGCTTTTCGACTTGGTCCATTGCAGTGCTGCAGTCAGAATGTACAGTCTATCGTGCCTGTACCTCCAGGCGCTCCCACGGAGCCAGACCCAAAGCTTTGTTTTAACAATATAGCTGGTGAAAACTTTTACCACCTGTTCCTGCCTCCCTTTCTCAGGCAGATTTGAAAAACATATGTACAGCACGCACACACAAAACGAGGCGTAGTTTGTAATGCGGTGTTTGCAGGGGTTGGGGCAGTGGGTGGCAGCTGTGGGTGATATATGACATGGCTGCTTCACTATATCTTGCTTTCTCTCGCTTTTTCTCTGGCCACGCATGACTGCTGGCTGCTCCCTGCAACTGTGTGCCTCTCAGCCTGGACTGCTGCCTGGGAGAGAAAATGGCTTAGCCCTGGGTGTGTGTGTGTGTGTGTGTGTGTGTGTGTGATTCTGTATTTGTATGACTTAGCTAGAGAGAGTATTACATTGGGAGACTTAACTTTCTATTTTTCTCCCATGTGTACGTTTGTGTGTCAGTGGGCAACTTCCAAATGGCATTTTTGAGCCCTTAAAGGAACAGTTTAACCAAAAAAATACATTTCTGCAATCATGTTGTTCCAAACCAGACTTTCGAGAAATGTTATTTCATTATAAATTGAACTGTTTTCTATTTTATAATATATTTGAAAATGTCATGTGATATCAAAGCTGAATTTTCAGCATCATTACTCCAGTCTTCAGTGTCACATGATCCTTCAGAAATCATAATGATATGCTGATTTGCAGCTCAAGTAACATTTCTTATTGTTATCATTGTTGAAAACAGTTGTGCTGCATAATGTTTTTGTGGAAACTGTAATTTCTTTTTTTCAGCATTCTATGGTAAAAGAACAGCATTTATTTTAAATATATATTTTTGTAACAAATATATTTTTGTTTACTTCTGATCAATTTAATGCACGCTTGCTGAACATTTTAATTTATTTAAAAAAATATCTACAACTTGAAAGGTAGTGTATACCCTTTTAAAGTCATATGTTATCTTTGTGTGATGAACATATTAAAATGTAAGCCTTTACTCACTTATAATACTATTAAATATACGTTATTATTTATTTATAATATTCCTCTTTGATGTTAACCACAGTGATTGGATCATTGAATCAGTCAAACTCGAGAACTGAATCATTCTAAATCATGAATGAATCATTCAGGCCAATTTTGTGAGCTGAATCAAGTGATTAATTTAAACGATCCCGTTCAAAAGAATAATTTATTCACAATGAATGATTCTGCTCTCGTGAATATGCATTTTATTTTTCACCTCACCAAACTTGTCTCTGCCCTTTGGAGTGAGGCCATAGTGGTGCTCTCTCGAATGTAATTCACCCATTATGTGTGTTAGTATGAGCATGTTCACATGTATGTGAATTTATGTGCATTTATTTCTTTTGTAGCGCTTGAGAAAGGGAAGCGGAGGTTCTGCCTCGAGCCTGCAGTTATGCCCAGAGATATTTTTTAAACTTTCTGCTTGCTGCAGCTGTCCTGTCATGCTTCAAGCGCTCTGGAAATCATATTGTCTGGAACAAAAGAATGACTGAGTCCCAGTGTAACAACTGCCTCTCTGACATTACAGATGCTCAAGACTGTTAAAGCAAGCTTCACTGGAAATACTGGCAACGGAACGGACCGTGTGTCTGTGTGCGTGTGGCATTGTTATTTAAATCAGGCAGTGCTCAGGGCGACTCTGACAAAAGCGGCAACAGAAAGTTAAAAAAAAGCAAAGCTCATGAAGAATAAAGAACAGCTTGCTGGGACTGTAAATATGAATATCGTGTCATCATAATGTTTGTACAGGGTACGATATACCCACCCGACTGAAATGCAAGGGTGGGGGGAAAACATGAGAGAGCACTTGAAAAATACTAGTCTTTCAATACATGAAAGGCTGCAGAAAAAAAAATCTGTCTTGTGTTATTACAAGTCATAAACAAAAGAACACCCACTCCTCAAGGCAGAGTACAAAGAAAAACGGAAGATAAAACGCTAAAGCAGTGTAGTAAACCATCCAATGTAAAACTGACAAGATGTGCCCCGTCTTTATTGCTTTAACAAAATTGCACTTTTCCTATTGCGGGAGGCTCCGTTTAATGGTGTCGTGAGGCAAGCGGCCCTCAGCAGAAGAGACAACTGGGGTGTTATAATTGGAAATATGCTTTTCCATTTACTGCTCTTTCAATAAAGGTATAGGAAGGAATGCAGCGGGTCTTTAGGTTGAGGCACGGCGCGGTCGGCAGCCATATGTGCGGTTTTAGAGATCTCATTTCATGGTCCGTGCATATGGCTGCCTTAATGGCTCAATTAATTGATTCCGAAATCAATTAATCGATTCGCCCCTGTCTAGTAGCCGTGGGGAGCCGGAGGCCACGGTGACTGATCTCAGGGTGATGGGATGAGACGGGGGAGAAGGAAGAAATCTATAGAACTAAAATAGGGGCCAGGGGCAGAAGCGAAACACATTTTGAATCACATTCACAGTGTGTGTTGAAATATTCGGGCATCTAACTTGCCTTGAAATCCAGCTTTCATTATTCAAACATGCAATGCACAATACGATACTTCCAATCCTGACAAATCACGATCGATTCCAAAGCGGCCTAAAAAAAAGAAGAAAGTCCTCTGTGGCTATTTCTATGGAGCCAGAGATTGTGTTGCTCCCTGTAGGGAGGAAAGGTGAGGGAAAGATGGAGCGATAAGGACAGGAATGTGAGGGAGGACAGCGGTTCAGCCTGGGAGACCTACTCAATTACTGATTGGGGACTCACAGAGTTGTGAGTGTTTACCATTCATTGATCTCACACTGAGTGCTAAACGGCAAACAGTGACAGGGCTGCCGGTGTGTGCTCTGAGCACACACACACACACACACACACACACACACACACACACACACACACACACACACACACACACACACACACACACACACACACACACACACACACACACACACACACACACACACACACACACACACACACACACACACACACACACACACACACACACACACACACACACACACACACACACACACACACACACACACACACACACACACACACACACACACACACACACACACATACACACACACACACACACACTCACAGCCGCTGGAGTTTAAGAGCCCACACGGACACACATATGGCAGCGCTGGACACAAAAAGATAACCTCACAGTGAGGGCTTGGAGTATAAAGTGCCTTCAAAATATTTTCCTTTCCGAGGAATTGTTCAGTGTGGGGGAATGTGTAATAATTGCATAAACCGTCATTGATCCATAAGGGAGCTTTTGTGTAATAATGTGTTGTACATTTCATAAAAAAGTGAATAAGGGATAAATATTCCATATTTAATTTATGTATATATGTATATGTATGTATGTATGTATGTATGTATGTGTGTGTGTGTGTGTGTGTGTGTGTGTGTGTGACATTTTTCTTCATGAAATGTTTATTTAGTAGAATATATATGTTTGTGTACATAAATATAAATATAAATATAAATATAAATATATATACGGCCAGTAACCTACTTAACCTAAAAGGAGTGGAATGTTTATCATTCCTTTCTCGGAACAATTCTGGGATGTGTGCCAGGTAAAAATATAGCCTGTGTGTGTGTGAGTGTGTATAGCATGCATACGGCTGACAGTTTACATAGCGTGCCATCTGTGCCGCATTCTTTTCACTGGCAGAGGACTTCAACATGGAGGGAAAAACAATAACAAACAGTAAAAAAAAAGGCTTCCAGTTAATCTTTTTTGGTATCAAAGGATTCATTAATAGTCGTTCATTATAACAGACGCATATTTTGCTGGAATGTTGGTTTTACATGAGCAGAAAAATAAAAACCAAGCATTTGGGAAAGATAAACCAACCAAAGCCACAGCGCTCAGTGCTTCAGAGTGCTGCAAGCTCATTTGCGAAGACGTTCTCATGCACAAACAACTGCACAATAGCTCAGAGGTACAACACTGAGGGTTTCCTGCACTCAGTGAACCGCAGAGGCAAAAAAAGACAGATAACGTACATCAGCAATGATGCCATTTTAAGATGTGCTATTTTCAGCACAGCAACATTACTAGGATGAAACGCAGTAGCTGTCTAAGTCAACCTCCACTATCATCTGTGCGTCTACAACCATCCGTCGACCCCAAAAAGCTGCACCAGAGGGGTTGAGAGGGGGACGTTCTGCAAGATGTCTGCCCTCTTGCCGGTACGGCCCAGTCCACACGTGCCCTCCCTTAAGGAAATCAGCTCTCACTCTGTCTGGATGAGGATGGGCACGCCGGGGCCGTCTCTCTCGGGACCACATCGGGGAAGGCGGCCAATGAAGCACGACAGGAGTCAGAGCAGCAAGCCGACATATTGAGCTGACATCCACACCATTTGTGAAACATCCTTTATTTAGAAAAAAACTGAGAAAATAATCAACAGATTTCAAACAAATTTGAGACCAAATAAACCACTCATCTTTCTGAAGTGACACTATCCAGTAGCGAAAGGTCACTTGAGAGGAAGCAGTACCTGCATGTCACTGCGATTGACTGATTACAGTCAATGAGATAATGCCTGGCTATCATGTTCACACAGTGCCCGCAAACCACCTTAATGGGTCAAACTGGAGGCAATGGACGGGCTAATTACAGAGTAAACAGCTCACCCACTCCGACATCACCATTTTCTGTATTGTCCGAAACTAAATGAACTTAAAATGATCTGTGAGTGGGCTGGTTTTAACAACCACTCAGGTCGGTTAAATTAAAGGTCCACCTCTGCGTAATGCGTGTGACCATCATTACACCCGTGGTGTTTACTGAGAATCTGATGACTAATGTCCTGAAATGAAGGTGACAATTAATAATAACAGCCATAACAAAACTGCTGAAATTAAATTTATCTTAATCTTTGTTAACATTAGTTTATAAAAATACAAACTGTTCATTGTTTGTTCATGTGAGTTCACAGTGGATTAACTAATGTTAACAAATACAACTTTTGATTTGATTGATTTATTAGTAAATGTTCAAATTAACATGAACTAAGTTTAATAAATGCTGTATAAGTGTTTTTTATACTTAGTTTATGTTAACTTAAGTAGTTAACTAATGTTAACTAACGAAACCTTACTGTAAAGTGTCACCCATTTTACAATAAGTTTAAATTCATTAACATTATCACGTCATAAGGTATAATAAACTAAAAAGAAACATTTCATTACAGCATTTATCAATTTAGGATAATGTTAATATATAAATAACCAATTGCTCATTATTATATCTAAACAATTGTTAATTTGAGAAACTTCATATGCTAAAAATGTATTAGTATACACTGCTGTTCAAAAGTTTGGTGTCGGCTGTTTTTTGAAAGAAGTCTCTTATACTCAACGACGTTTCATCAAAAATGTAGTAAAAAATCAGTAATATTGTGAAATATTAATACAATTTAAAATAACTGTTTTCTATTTGAATATATTTTAAAATGTAATTTTTTCCTGTGATGGTAAAGCTGAATTTTCAGCATCATTACTCCAGTCTTCAGTGTCACATGATCCTTCAGAAATCATTCTAATATGATGATTTGATGCTCAAGAAACATTTATTATTATTATTATCAATGTTGAAAAGAGTTGTGCTGCTTTATAATTTTGTAAAAGCCAAAAACAGCATTTATTAGAAAAAAATAAAAATAAAAATCTTTTATATCATTGTAAATGTCTTTACTGGCACTTTTGTGTCACGTTTTCCTGTCATATACAACATATTTAAAGGGATAGTTCACCAAAAAATTTTAAATTCTGTCATTAATTTCTCTCCCTCATGTCGTTCCAAACCCATAAGACTTTTTTTCATCTTCGGGACACAAATGAAGATATTTTAAAGAAATCTAAGAGATATCTGTCCCTCCATTTATTGTAAAGCCTAAATTTAAAAATGTAATCTGTTCATCATAAAAAGCGATCATGTCTCTTCAGAAAACTTTGACTAAACCACTCAAATCATATTCGTCTGCTAAATGAATAAATGTAAATGTATGGATTAGTTTTACGATCTCTTTATGAACTTTTTCAAGCATCAAAGTGATAGTTGCATAGCTGTTAACAGGGGCACAGAATGCTTTTAGATTTAATTAAAATATCTTAATTTGTGTTTTCAAAGATGAACGAAAGTCTTACAGGTTTGGAATAACACGAGGGTGAGTAATTAATGACACAAATTTTCATTTTTGGGTGAACTAACCCTTTAATCCTTGCTGAATAAAAGTCTTAAAGGGGCATTCGGCAACTCTAGCAATTTCTTCGCTCATTTTCACTTTTGTTGTTGCATGTTTTCTCAACGAGCTCCCCCTACAGCTTTGAGGCGTATATTTCACAACAATGTCGTAAAAAAACTCACTTGCGGCACCCTCCTCCCCCTTTCTACCACTGCTCATGTGCATTTGTTATTATAGGAGCCGGCCAGCTTTATCGTGTGGAGCTGTGTCTAACGAGGTGGGTAGGAACGCCTAGGAACGTTGTGGGGGGGTTTGGGTGGTGGGGTGGGGGGGTGGGGGTAGGGAGTCACCATTCTCACCAGAACAGGTTATTAAACCATCCAAATGATTTCTTAACGGTTTTATTAAGCTGAAATAGTTGCCGAAAGCCCCTTTAATTTCTTTGAAAAAAAAAAATTAATGACCTCAATCTTTTGAACAGTAGTTTATGTAGAAATTAACATTAACCTAGATGAATAAATGTATTGTTCATTGTTAGCTCATGTTAGCAATTGCATCAACTAATGTTAACAAACAGAAATGTATTGTAAAACATTACTACAAAGATATATTATTGTTTGCTTTTGGAAAGTAAATACTGTTCCATATGCATTCATGAAATCCACCACAAGCTCTCTCACACTGACCACTGAGAATGTGGCACTGCGCTCTGTCAAAACAGCAATGAAAATCATCAATTATCGTATTAAAACGTTTCTCTGGGAGCTGATTGGTTATCACCTCCTCCAACAAACAAAGAAAATATGAGAATGAGGGAAGATGAGAATGAGGGAAGTATCACAGTCTAGGCCTCTTTTGTTTGTAGATGAAGGATCAGTTTGAGGAACGACTTGGATCTAAAAACAGCTCCAGCCAGATGAGGTCATAGCTTTGGATGTCTGTAAAGTTTTGCTTTCTCTAGGCTCATAAAGTGAAGGAAAGAGACTGATAGAGAGAAAGAGAGAGAGAGAGAGAGAGAGAGAGAGAGAGAGAGAGAGAGAGAGAGAGAGAGAGAGAGAGAAAGAGAGAGAGAGAGAGAGGGGGGGGAGGGGGGATAATGGCTTTTCCAGATGTGGTTTTGCTCCCTTCTGCTCTGGCACTAGAAAAGAAATTTGAACGCTAAGGTAGGATAGGCAATGAAAATCTGGCCGCTGTTCGCAAGAAAGCTCATATTTTCCTTCAAATCATCAGTAAAACTGTTTAAACATTTTGTCTGTTTAGCAAATGGTCTAATTATGGGATACAAAAGGAGTTTCTCCTAAAAAGGAATGGGTCACCCCAAAATTAAACTTCTATCATCATTTTTCTCCCCCTCACGTCAATCCAAACATGCATGCTTTAATCCCCCCTCCCCCATGCAACACAAAAGTAGACATTTTTGAAGATTTGTTGCACATCTTGTGCCATACAAACTAGTGAACACATTTAATGCTTAATTTTAACATATTTTAAAATGACTAGCATTAATAGGGTGATAATACATATTATTAGGGGAAATAAATACAGATTGTTGTAGAATATATAAAATACATCTGATATCATCAAATTACAAAATCCCAGTCAAAGGGATACATCTGAAT
The DNA here is from genome assembly GCF_051911475.1 of Siphateles boraxobius. Taxonomy (NCBI): domain Eukaryota; kingdom Metazoa; phylum Chordata; class Actinopteri; order Cypriniformes; family Leuciscidae; genus Siphateles; species Siphateles boraxobius. Next base: position 16,328,329 of record NW_027509193.1, read on the forward strand.
TATATGAGTTCTTTACATAACGCTATGAATTATACACAGGCCTATATTACAATAAACTAACAATTCACACTGAATGATTCTACTCAACTGACCTATAGGTTATGATGAATAATGAAGTTTTAAATGTATTATTATATAAGAACTCTAATATAATATTTTATAATATTTATCAAATGAAAAAAACCTACATAATTTAAATAAATCACTGAGTCCACAATTAACAAATAGACAGTCTATTGAAGCCAAATAATAGCTTTGCATGAGGAACAGACCAACATTTTACAGCTCACGTCATGAGCGTGAGAAAGTAATGACATAACTTTGATTTTTAGGAAAACTATTCTTTTAATAAACCAAATTCTCCAGCGACTTCTTGTTACTGTGCAGAATTGCGCTGAATCGTACAATTTTAGAACAGAAAACTTTCTTGAAATTATTTTAAAAACCTAGAGGGAAAACCTCTCCAAACTAAATTCAGCGAGAGCACTTTGTACTCTGAGTAAGTGAAATAACACAAAGATAGTCAATTATTCATGGAAATGCCCTGAAACATATGAAATATTAAGGCAGGCTACAGCACTGATGTCCTTGGAGGGCAGATCACGGAGGGCACCTCAATCCACAGCACAATCCATAAAACCTGAACCGTGACCAGCAATGCCATCAAGAAGAGTCGGAGATCGAGAAAGCGAGAAAGAGAGAGATATTCTGTAGAGAGCGGCGCTTACTGTGGCTGTGCCGGAGACCGACTGTACGCTGTTGTCTGGTCCGCTGGGCTCACTGTGCGTCTGGGCAGGGGGGTACATGTTCAGGGTGTGCTCTGCCACGGGGGTCTGGCCCGGGTACTCTGGAGTCGGGTGAGGATGGGACGGCGTGTACTCAGCAGGAATGCCGTTCTGAGGGGGAGCGAACTGGGCCGATGGGTAAGGCTGGGCCATGGTTTCTGGGGGTGCTGGGGCGTCTTGATTACCCTGAAAAAACAGAGAACAACAGCAAAATATTAGCGACATTATAGCATAGTTCACTAAATGACAGTTCACACGCCAGTTTCACAACCATGGGCGTTCGTTTATAGTTATTTTAGCTGCAACAACAGCTATTTATTGCAAACGTATTATTTTATAAATCTAATCTTTGTAAAATAAATGCTTTGTGTGAGTGGTGGGGATTTTGAGTCATCTTAGTTTTTTCAAATCCACCAAAAATAGATTAATTCAGATTCATTCACCGACCCTTCATGCAGGTTACATAGTTACAGCAGGAGATAGTGACAAGTAACTCATAACTTTGAGTCCAGAAAGAGTGTTCAAACATCCTGCAAACTTGTTTACATTTTAGTCATATTGGCTTAAGACTTACTACTGCACTGTTATTTTAAATATGTTCATGAAAATATTTTGAAAAATATTCATGAAAATGCTTTATCCTTGTGTTTGATGGATAATCAGTCTAATGGATATTTTGTTTCTATAATTCAGTATAGTTCATTATTCGTTAAGTTACTCAAATAAGTTATTATTCACATTTTCATTGGTATTCAGCCTGACGTTGGATCATGGGAATTACTCTCATTCGGACAAAAGAGGTCAGACATGATTCTATACTTGGTTTTATGTATCCAACATGCTCATTATGTCCTCATACATTTGGTCCATATTTGAGGTCCACATACACAAGCTTCATCTACCATCATCCGTGCTCTCTGTGTGTTGAACTATTAGCGAAGCACACGCTCAGCTTCAGACACAAGTTCTTTCATACAGCTGGGCCAATTAAATTACAGTGTTAGCATGCACCGGACCGACAACAAATGAACAAGCACACCCACAGACAAATGCTTTCCGTACACAACGCTTATCAGACCTTTATCTCGAGCTTTCTTATTTGATCAGGACCAATTCATCCACCTCTTAGCACCCAGATTATCCACTTATGCATGGAGACATCTATAGACCTCGCACACCAAATCTACGCTAAACCACAACTTTGCAAGCCGTGCACGAGAGACCAAAAAGCCACCTAAATTAGCGTTCGCTATCAATAAACAACGGCAAATTAGCAGAATGAAAACACACAACAAACTTGGGTCAAATGATGCACGACAGCACAGGTAATGGGGAAATTTCATGAAAAATTCATTCATCTGAATGGCTGTGTGGAATTGACGTGGATACTATTTGTTTCAACCTTAGGTGATGGTACAGTACCTTTCTTTATTTGTCTGGATTTTGTATAAACAGATGGTGTTTTTGTTCTGTAAAGCCATCTGGAAAATTGTATTGCTCAGAGGCCAGTGTTATTTAATATTATTTCTCAAGTATAGTATAATTCATATTTTTAAATTAGCTTTTATTTTTATATTTTCAGTTTTTAGTAAATTGTAAAATGTGCTATTGTATTTGAAAAAAACATACGTATAGCTTTATTTCAGTTTTTCAAGTTTTCCATCAAATATAGATTTTTTTTGTTGTTGTTGTATTTTAGTTTTATTTCAGATAATGAAAACTTTAAAAAAATAGTTTTAATAACAACATGGTCAGAAGTGACAAATGTCAATAGTTAACATACATACAAGTATAGATGTATAGCCATAATGAGTGTGGATAGTGTAGCTCAGATTAGGCATTGGGAGAATTTGAAGAGAAGTGTTTGCATTCATTTCTTTGACTTTAAGAAAGACTTTCAGTGTGCTCATATTTCTCAAGATACCAAAGAAACACATTTTAGGAGAAAAATCAGAGAAGCAGGTGACTTCATCCAAAAATGAAAATTATGTCATCATTTACTCACCCTCATGTCATGACTTAGACTTTCTTCTGCAGAAACAAACGTTTTTGAAAATTACTTTTGTCCATACAATGAAAGTTAATATGGATGCCATTGGACAACATCTGATTGAACCGAAGACAGAAAGTCTTACAGGTTTGGAATTATATGAGGGTTAGTAAATTATGACAGTATTTTCATTTTTGGGTGAACTATTCCTTTAAGAAAGTATATGGAGACAATTTTTTAGACAGCTTTAAGAAAAAAATTCTGTTCGCTCTCCATTTATTCTTACTGCAGTCTAGGAGAAATGATTGAGATATTAAAGAGATCGAATTGGTTATTTTCCATTCTTACAGGAGGAAACACTTCGTGACACACTTCATACACACAAATTCACATCTTCTCCATGCCAAACCATGAGTTATGTAGGCAGAGAGATCCCAGCGCCCACAGGCCTGTTGAGAACACACTCTGACACAGGACAACTGCACATTATAAAAAGAGCAAAATACACTCTGCCACCACTTTCTCTCCTCTGACCACAATGCCACACTACACAGAAACACCCCCTACGTACAAAGCGTAGGATAAAAGGAGAAAAAGTCCACAGCTCTATCTGTGATTTAAATGAGTATTCCAGTCTAAAATTTAAATCTGTCTTCACTCACTCTCATGTTGTTCCAAACCCATATGATTTTCCTATACAACAGCATATGATGTGTGAGGGACATGTATGTATAGTGTGTATGTGTATAGTGTACAGTACATGTATAGTGATGCCATATCCATGAACAGTTCTTTTAAATCAAATCTTTTCAATGAATAAGTTGCTATGTTTTGGAAAACTGGACTAAATAATTTGTTCAAGTTTACCTCACTGTCTCAGTGATCTGGTTGCCCACTGGAGTGGAAGGCAATAAATGAAAACTGGGTTTCGAATTACCTACTAGTAGTGAAAATTGACATTTTAGAAAGATTATACGGTCATATGGACCACATTTAGGATACCTTTATGGTACTTCTGCATCATGTTTTATGCTTAACAGCTCCAGTACGGCTAAGTCATGGGTTCGATCCCCAAGAAATGTATGAACTAATAAAAAGGTATACCTTGAATGCAAGTCACTTTGGATAAAAGCATCTGCCAAATCTGTAAATGCAAATACTGAAAAGAGTGGCCAGGATGTTCTTCAAAAATTCACCTTTTGCATTCCCCAGAAGTCAGTCACACGGCTTTGGAATAACGTGTAAATAATGACAGGATTTTCATTCTTGGCAAGTTGAATGAGCCGAGAAGAGCCAGGAGGGAAGCCGCAACTTGCTACTCTGTAAAAGGGACCTTGTAAAAAAAATCCCTGCTGTTCCTTAAGCAGATGTTACACACATCACGCTGTTTTCCATTAACACCATCAGCACTTCGCATAGCACATTAATATTCAAGAGCGGGCACACCACGCCATAATTAGACTATCATTTGATCAGGAGTGCTAAACTCTTTATACACAAGTGTCAAAGACGTTAAGGGGAGGGTGGAAGGAAAGTTAGAGTAAAGACAGTGGTGCTTCTCCGTGGTGTGGGAAGACCCTGACGGTGCAAGTCTGCTAGGAGCTCTAAATTTGCGGTCATTGTAGTCGTGCCGTCGCTGAGATTTTTTGGAGGCCCTCGTAAAATTGCTGTTGGCAAACACTGGGAGAAAAAATGCGATGGCAGACAGTCAGCCTTAGCTAAACGCTTTGGCCTCCACCCTAATGAGAACCACATTTGGAGGACTGAAATATGTTTTACGTGGCAGCGCACTGGATTCATCACTTGCTCGGCTTCCAGGCGAACACTTAAGCATACGCAGCTATAAAAAAGTGGCTATGTTAGGGTAAGGAGCTTTTTACAACACTTTGCAAATATAATTTTGCACACAACGAGACTACTCCTACCTCACTCCCGTAGGCAAGAAGTCGCTCTAAATTCTGCATGTACGCGAATAGACGCAGCTCACGGTCACGATGAGTTCAACCGCATGCTAATGCCTTAAAAATGATGGAAAGCCAGGTGGAGCACAGTAGCACTAAAGCGGTACGTGTCAAAGTTCTTGCCGGTAGTGTTTGACTATTATGGAGCAAAATAAACAGTTTGAAGAGCAGCGCGTCTAACTCTCGTCTGCCTCACTCACTCTTCTCAGGCTGGAGGACAGAATTCGGCTCATTTAATTGTGTGCTGCCAAATTTGTGAGTTTAGCCACCTAGACCAACACGAAACAGAGCTCAGAGATGGATTGGAGAGAAATGAGAAAGAAAGAGATGGCGAAATGTGTGAAAAGAGAGCAAAACAGCTGCTGCTAAGGCAGCCTGAAAAAGAGTTGCTGAAGGGGGCTCCCTCTTTCTTCAAAGAGCACACTCTCTCTCTCACACACACATACACACACACACACACACACACACACACACACACACACACACACACACACACACACACACACACACACACACACACACACACACACACACACACACACACACACACACTCACACACTCACTCACTCACTCACAAGCCACTCGCTCTCTTGTGCAGCCACAGCACAAAAGGAAGACGGGCAGGGGAAAAAAAATGCACTAATGCGCTTGGTAAGCAGAATAACAGGGAAAAAATACCTGTTCCACCATCTTGCTCCCTTTTTCCTCCATAAACTAAGCAGCTGCCTTAGTCCCAATCCCTGCAGCATCTGCCTAAAGCAAGCATCAATTATAGATGAGGGTGTGTGTTCAACCACTGTGTAGCGAGAGGGAGAGAGTGAGTGTGTGAGTATGTGAGCGGAAGGGAAAGGAGGGGTGGAGAAGGAGGAGGGAACTAATGCAAGCGAAAGCTAAGCTCCAAAATTACTCTCTCTCTCTCTGTTCATAACTAATGTTCGACACTCTGAAATGTTAGCGATTCAGGCTATTAAGCAAGCATGTAAACTAAACTTAATTTAGAGCTGTGATATAGATTGTGAAATGATGTTAAAGGCGAGGCTGTTGTCTGTCTGTGAATGTGCATCTGTTGGATTTGGATTGTATCGCTGATGGTGAAATGAACACTAATCTCAGAATCCCTCTTTTTTTAAACATAGGTTTAAACTATGAAGAATGGAGCCTAAAGGGGCATGGTGATGGGAAAATAAATGAAATTGGAGGAAAAAATATATTTCAATGCTTTTGTGTCCTCTCAGAAATGTTTTGTTTTCCCCCGAGAAACTATGCAAATTGGCTGCAAAACTTTAGATTTTTTTGTGAGCAACATTTCTAGGGGAACGCAAAGGTTTTTGCAAGAGAACACAACGTTTCTAGGGGGAACGTGAAACTTTTGCGAGAGAATGCAAAAGAATTGAAATCTATTTTGTTTCATTTCCAAGTCCCTTTAGGGGCTCCATAATGAAGAGTATGGGAGTCTAAATGGGAGTTTGAGTCTAAAAATTTAATATTGAAACAAGATAATTTTTTCCCCTCTGAAAACAAATCAACAAATTAAAAAAATGTAAGGAAAATAGCCTATTAATAAAACATGCTCTCTAAAAACCACCTTTTTTTAAAATCCATATATTTTCTGAAAATAAGTCAAATTATATCACACAGTAACAAATTGAGTTATTTTGTAAAAAATAAACAAAATGGTAATACAAAAATGATTCTGAGCAATCATATGTGGTCGTCTAAGTTCTTTCACATTAGAATAGGATTGCGTAAACTTTACAAATCCAAGCCGAATTTTGTCAGCATGTTAAAAAAAAAAATCAGGAACTTAAATAAGACGCTCGACTACACTCATATTATCGCTCCTGATGGGAAGGAATCACACTGTGTATGCTTGATTTCTTCAGTAAACAAGAACCATAATGCTTATTTAATCAAGTATCAGGTGCTTGTATGGTAAGGTCTGTTTATGGTTTGGTTCATTTAAGGACGTGCAACTCAATGAAAGTGAGTACTGACCTCTTGCCATCCATCAATGCTGTGATTTTGGTTGGGCCAGACTGAGAGGTAAACAGGATCAAGATCCACTGTCCTTGCTCTTTCAATCACACTGACTTGCACAGCGAAATCCTGGGCCAACTCTTCGAAAAAAGAGAAAAAGGCTGAGGCAAGGCCTTCTTGAGCCCCTGCTGGGCCTGCCCTTTCTTTCCTATAGATTGGTCGTTCGATCAACCTTCACCTTTGTTTTCTCCTCTCGCTCAATGCAGGATTCTCACCACAGGCGCTCCTTGTGTGTGTGAGTACGCATGCGAGCAAGGGTGTTTAAGGATCGGCATGCTGCCCCTTTGCTTCAGACAGTTAGCTGGCTTCTGTCCAGGTCCATGGAGTGCCACTTCAGCTGGACACACTCTCAGCTTAGAGGGCAAACCATTCCCCAACAGACCCCCAGTGACATGCAGCAATAGAGCGGGGCAGGACCCCCTCGACCGTTCATTATCTCAGACGCTCTTCCTTCCCGTTGAGCTTCGCACTATGTTTTCGTATCAAACATTTTAGCGTTCGCACACAGTGAGCGTTATCCAACACTTTTGGGGGAGTTCGCCATTTGGTGAGTGCGTGATGACTCGGTAAGCCAGACATCAAATCGCACTCCCTGTCTCAGAGTAAACAAATTAATAATGCAAGAGGTTTTGTAGCGCATGGGTGTGAACTATTTTGAAAGTAACCCATTTCCCAGCAGGAGGCTACCTTTTAAACATGCAAACTCAAAAGAAAAAGGGACCCGGCAGACGTTGTGAAAATACAACAGCCCCCCAAATGACATGCTATGTATTATACACTTATACTATGCGCCATGAACTCTATAACATCTATAACATTATTTTAGCATCAAACATCGAATTCTGACAGCCCCTTCCCCTCTGCTGCATAAGGAAAGCTGGGACAATCAAGTGCATGAGGTGTTCAACATTCCACACTTCTTTCTTTCGTTAATTAAGTACAACTAGGAATTTGAAGTGCACTTCTTCTTTTTGGAATTTTTCATGTGAACACATTACTCACACTATTTACACTACAAAATGGCACAGAATATTGCACAGGTTTTATTTTTTAATTTAACCATTTCACAAAAACAAGTTAAACGTCCTTGACGAAATCGAAGAACCCTTTGTTAACAGATTAACGTTGCCTGCGGGACACCTCATTTTGCGAGCAAAGTGGTGCACTGAAGCCCAAAGTTAATGGGCTAGACTGCGGATGAGCCGAGTGGTGACTAACCTTGCCTTGTTTCCCATTATCATATTAGCCGGCATTAGCGCAAGAGCTCTCGTCTGCCGCCGCTCAGCCCTGTGCTGGCATTAGCACACCATGCAAATGAAGATGTAAAGAGGAATCAGTTCATCAATCACACTCGCAAGGGGATAGTGTGCGCAGGAAGAGGATTAGCCGCATAGTCCCTGGACCCCGCGCAGGTCTCCCTCCTGTCACACAGCGTCTTTAATTAAACATCTTAAAGCACTCGCCAATGGCACTTCCTGCATAGTGGGGCTGCAGTTGCCATTTTTCACAAGGCAAACATCTCTGCGGTCCTCTGAACAGTGTGTCGACAAACTCTTTTGGTAATCCTCCTCCAGAAGCATCTCCATCTGTGCAACCTTAATAAGCTAAATCGTCACCTGATGGGAAATCAGACATTACCGTGATGACTGTGGCAGCTCTGGGTTTTTTAAGAGGCAAACAAAGGAAACCCTATACAAATAATGGACAGCAAATAAAAAGGGCCGCCATTTTATTTTCAGGTCAAGTGGTTCTAGAGAGAATGGTAATCAGGAATTGCACCGGATGTAAGTTACCAGGTGCTGGTACAATTATTTCTATATAATAATAAACCTCTTCTTTCAAATCCATACTTATCAATTTCTGCTTATACACTTTCCCATTTTGTTAAAACTAGTGTTACAACCCTCAGCTGTCTGCTCAGACCTAATATTTGTATTTTTTATTTACATTTAGGTGAAAGTTTTAAATAATTGTTATATTGTAGAGTTAAGTTAGAGAACCAACTGAACTGATCCAAATTTCAAAGTGGTTACACTGATCGTGTTACACCCCACTCCAAGTTACAACTGTCTCCGGTATCCCATACTGTAAAGAGTATTTTATGTTAACATTATTAAAATGGTTTTGTTTAATTTCTTATTGGACTAATGACACATAATGATTATTCTGATTTCAGATCAGTCATGTACTGTTAACCAGGTCAGTTTCATCAGATCTGGGCTTGTGGAAACCTTTAAAAGTATATGGTGAACTCTCTGAGAAGACTACTGTAAATGTTATGTTTTCCTTTTTTAGAGTCCACACATACAATTTTCCTCGCTGGCTCTCAGACTTTTGTTTTAGACTGTGAATGCTTTGGCACGCACGTCTATCCAACCACACACAGCTTAAAACTACAGGCAACCATTTTGTGAGTTGAGAATACCCATTTGAGGCATGGTTTCACTGACAGACTTAGTCTTTGCTTTGGTCTAATGGCATTGGATGATGTTTTTATAGTCAGTGAGATGCAATAATAAGGTCTCAATAGCTGGCTTGCATGAGAGCCTGAAGTGGGTGTATTTTGAACACAAAGCCATGCAATCATAACCCAGTTCCTTTTCCCTGTTGAACTCTGAGAGAAAATATAAACACTTTTGGCTTGTGTATTACCAGTCGCTGAGTACATATTGTGCACGGTATGAAGAGGCAGTAAAATGGATCCAAGCCTGCATCCTCGTGCTACTCGGAATTTCGGATGAGTACTACCTAGACAACCGCATATAATGACCAGCACTACTGGTTGGTACATTGCCTCCTGGGCCATCATTTCATAATAACCAAATGATACGACGTTTGTGCACACAATCACTTTTAAGGTTTCTTTATACAACTGCAGAGGATTTTCATCCTCCTTCAAGAACAGCGGCACACATAAAAGAGCATAAATGCAAATGGGGTACTTGCCTTGTGGTATGGACTTAACCACACCCTCCCATACTCAACGCCCCAATATACAGTGGAAAAACATGAGCTGGTTTTGACATAATACATACTCATTTCATTTTTAAAATATTAAAAATATTAAAAAAAAAAAAACAGAAAAATATAACAATATTTCTCTCTCTCTCTCAATATATATATATATATATATATATATATATATATATATATATATATATATATATATATATATAATATTATAATATTATAATATTTCTTAAAAATATATTTAAATATATTTTTTTAAATAAATTGATCCAAGACTAAAAACTCATGACACGCATAATGTTTGAACCTTCAGGGATGACCCCTACTGAGCAAATATAGATTGAAACTACAACAGCGAGAAAGAAATAAGAGGTTGGTCAAATCAGATGGGGGGTATGTAGTCAGAGCCGCTTCCCCCTGCAGATGTTCCTCTCCCTGCCAGCTTTCCTCTGATACACATCAGTCTCGGCCAGCGTGTTCTAGGGCTGGCTTGCCGCTTCAGATGAGGAGCTCATATACATTTCCAGATCACAAATTCATCGCCTTCCCCCCACCGCTCGACTGGAACAAATCTGCTTTCCATTCCGTGTCGCAAATCTCATGTTCTAGTTGAATTTGGAGGGGTTTGAACGGTGTCGGATACATCGCTCTCTCTCTCTCTCCCCCACAACACAGAATATATCCCTCTCTGCTCCTCCAGAGACTGTCGGCCCTCCCCGCCACTCACTGCTCAGCTCAGCCCAGCACGCCCACTAAACATTGGCACTGTCGCTAATAAGCCTAGGTCGTTAGTGTGCCATGTTTTGGGCTAATTTTCTAATCAGAGAGTCAGGGTCACCACCCAAAAACCTCCTTGTGCTGAGAAGTTGTACCACTTCCTCCTACAACACACACATATACACACGCGCACGCTTGGGCTCCCATGTGCTGTAATTATATGTGGTGGATGTCATGTGGGTGAAAAGGGAACGCGTGGCAGGCAAAGGCACTCAGCAGTAGGGTCTCGGCCATATGGAGACAGCCTGAAAACTGTCAGGCTCACTTAATAGATGTTGTCCTTTGGGACTCAGGAAGGCAGGTTCATATGGAATAAACACAGATCCTCGGGCTGAACGCGGATCGGGACGTGAATCACTTCTTAACAATCTTTTCAGCAGCCCCGCTTCCCTCCTTCTTTCTCCATTTTGCCCATTTCTAAGGGGTCTCATTATGGGTGAAATAGATTTGTCACCGTAGAGACAAGATGTAGAGGAGAATTAAAGAACTATTCACAAAAGGAGGCCATCTCAGAAGTTTGTGGCTGCATTCTTGCGAAACCTGCAAAATTGGTCCATTGTGTCTGTGCTAAATATAGTAGTTTAACAGTCAATTATAAATGAGCTAAAAGTAACATACAACAAAGAGAATGCCACAGCAGCAGGCCGACTCTAGGGTTATCTAAGAGAGCCTCAGAAATCTTACTTAAAAGTTAGCGTGCTTTGGCTATGCTTTAACAGTGTGCGGGTAATTCTATTAGCAGATCTCACACAGACGGCTAGTGTTGCCTTTGAAAGTGTTGAATACTTGGCTTTTTCATTTCTTTATTATGTTTCATGAATTGTAGATCAGCCCTGGATCAACGATTTGTTTGTGATGTGGCGTGACAATGTTCGTAAGGAAATTGTGTTTCTGTGGGTGTTGAAGGCGAAGTAGCTTGCGGCTAACACGCACTAGCTTCAGTCTGGGATGGGGTCTGAGTCATCGCCCTGTGATCACAATAAGACATAAATTGGAGGGAAGCAGTAGCACAACACAGCAAATGGCTAATAATGTTATCAGGAGGACTGTAGCTTATGTTTTTATGATTAAATTGCACAAATCTTTCTGAGTCAGCCTGAATGTTTTGTTCATAACATTAGCAGTGTATACAAGGATCCATGCGCATGCATAAAATCACCAAATATCTGAAATGAAAACGTGGACATCATTAAGTCAATATATCATTGAGTGAGTTTACGTGCATCCTCATAATGCGTTTGTAATGGGATTTTGGCTATATTGAGATTAAACTTTATCTCATGTAAACACAATACTTTAATCAAACTAATGCGATTAAGCTCATAATCATAGTAACAATTCTCACATTTAACTATGTGGTGTACCCTGATTTTAATCGCAATAAACATGCATGTAAACACCACAATTACCACTCTGACCATAGTGCGCATGTGCTTGGACATACACGGATGTCGTGTGTTGTTCACATAAATACATGAATGAACTCTGACATTAGTTTGAAGTTTTCCCTATTCTCAGAATCGCTAAACTCAGTCAACACAACTCTCTGCGCAGTCTCTGCTCCGTATCCTCATCCAGAAAGTAATGCAGCGTAGGCAAACCCAGTCCCAGTTACAGCAGCATCGTAATGTTCATCACAGCTCCAAATAACCTTCCGTTACATCAAATGTGTTTTGCATTTGATGCAAGTAGATAAAACAGCGGACAGTAACATGCCTACTGTATCTGAGTTCATAATTTGTAAAATGGTGGTAAAAATAACCACACTTCTTGTAAATGGGAGTGAAGAGGTTTGCCCATGTCAAATAAACATCTTACTGCAATTAAATCCATTATTGGTGCACATGTAAACATAGTCATTGAAATTTCCAGCTGTTTGTGAGTCAATTTGGTGTATTTTTGTCTAAAATAATTAGTAATAATGTGATGACTCATTTAAATTATTATTACAGGTACCTAATGCAAAGAGAAATACAATCGGCTGACTATAGGTTTTTCTAAATGATTCAGCTTGTCATAAAGCTGACAGCCTCAGTGAACTTCAGACAAGTTCTTATGTTTATTAAAGGGATAGTCCATCCAAAAATGAAAATTCTGTCAGTATTTACTCACCATCATGTTGTTCCAACCTCGTAAGACCTTTGTTCATCTTCGGAATACGAATTAAGATATTTTTGATGAAATCTGAGAGCTGGATCACTCCTCCATAGGCTTCTTAAGGGATTGAAACTTGTTACCCGAAAAGATATTAAAGACATCGTTAAAATAGTCCAAGTGACTACAGTGGCTCAATTCTAAGTGTATCAAACGACGAGAATACTTTTATATACGAGAATACTCTGAATACCTCGAGTCAGTTCACTAGTGTAAAAGCGTAAGCTTCTGTTGTTGTACGTCACACGCATCACCCACATGACCAGCGTCGGCCATCACACTAAGTTAACTGACTAGAGGCCCACAGAGAAGGAAATTAATAGTTGAAATTAAGTCGTTATTTTTGTTTGTTTTTGCACACAAAAAGAATTCTCGTCCCTTGATAAACTTAAGATTGAGCCACTGTAGCCACTTGGACTATTGTAACGATGTCTTTAATAACTTTTCGGGCCTGCAAGTTACAATCCCTTAGAAGCCTATGGACTAGTATGGAGGAGTGATCCAGCTCTCAGATTTCATCAAAAATATCTTAATTCGTGTTCCGAAGATGAACGAAGGTCTTACGGAATTGGGACAACATGAGGGTGAGTAAATACTGACATAATTTTTCCTAACAGCATTCCTCAAATTCTTGGCCGAAATCGTCTGTCCTGCAGAGTTTAGCTCAAATCCTGATCAAACTCACCTACCTGCAATTTTCTAGGAACTATGAGACCTTGATAGCTTGTTCAGTTATAGAACTAAACTCTGCAGGGCAGCGACACTTCAGGACCAGACTTGAGGAAACAGGTCAGCCTATGCTGACCTGCACTTTGTATGCATGTGGCGAACTGCAAGTGCACATTTGTGTGTGCGTGCAAACAAGGTTCGGCCCTAATCTCCCGTGCAGTTCATGAAGTTGTGTAGATGCACATGCAAAATGTCAGTTGTCACAGCCATGAATGCGACAGCAGCATGAACACAAAGTGCTCATCAGGCCAGCGCATCTCCTGCAGATACTCTGATGCTTGTCAGGTACAGGTGATTTTAATTACAACCATTATTTACACAGCTGAAACAAAGTGGCAAAGTGGCACTGAACCAGGCTGTCAGGCAGCCACGCACTCTTACTGGCTGGAGAAAGCTAATTTCCTTGCCTTACTCGCCTTTCTCTCCTCCATCCAGCCCACCCCCTCCTCACGGTCTACTATTTCTCCCGTGTCTCTTTCTCTCTCTGTCTCCCTGCCCTCCTCCCATTCTGGGTGAAAGGAACATGCAGTAAGAACATTAATCACGCATCATGTTTAACCTTGGAATCATGTCATTTACTGTTAGCTTTGATGTCTACACTGTATCATATGAAGTTAGCCTAATATTTTTTATGAATTTTTTTATTTATTACACTGCTTTTTGGAGTACTTTATTCTGATTGGTCATAAGCAGCTTTCCGCAATTAAATATTTGATATAATTTTATATAAAAAGGTATATAATGGACTAAAAACTGTAAAATGGATTTTTGTTGCAGACAACTGATTTCCTACCTAGCTGTGCTAGTTTCATTTCAGTACTCTGCTCTGCTGTCTCTTTCTTCTCACAAACAATTTCAACTCAAGATCAATATTCCATGCCCATTTATTGAATAATAACAGACATAATGTATAGTGATTAGGTCATTATTGCAAAATAAAGCACTTTATGATGATATAAGACCAGATCACCCAGTTTATTTTGTGATAATGACCAAGTGAATATATACATGTGTGTTTGTGTGTGTGTGTGTGTGGGTGTGTGTGTGTGTGTGTGTGTGCATAAAATCGAAAAAACAATATTAAAAATGCACTATATATTATATTAATTATAATATAATTATTAATAATTCAAATTGTTTAATTCCAAGTTTAAATAAACAACGAATCCTAGATTTAAAATTTTTGGACTTCACTTATAAAATATTATAAAAGCTTCCATCTTTTCCCTTTTAATTTAAGACCAATGGACTGAAATCATCGTCAGCTTTCAGGCCAGGTGGAACATTCTTTGAGATAGCAGGAAACATATTATCTGTGGATCAATGGCGAGTAAGGGGTAGGACGTTAATACTCTTTGATCAAAGAGCTGTCCTATTTCTGGTTTGTGTGAAGTAAAAAAGGGGGGGGGGGGGGGGGGGTAACAACAGTGGTAACAAGGAGAACAAGAAATGGAGTGTGTGTGAGGAAACAAAGGCTAAGACTCTGGCAGATGTTGCAGGGTCTCTGATGACTGTGTATGACAGATGTTTTGAAGCGTAGCTAGGAGAGGTATGACCAGGCCTAATGATTTCTGGAGCGAGCGCACAGGTACACTAAGAGCAGAACTAATCACACACAGATGGACACCTACAGAGAGCTGCAGGAGCAGGCCAGGACACACAGATGTCTCTGCCAGAAATGAACTTACGGCCCTTCGGAAAGGCCGGCGAACGAGCTCCATCTCCAATCTTTCTTTAATCATGACTATTAAAGCATGTGCATTTGGAAGCATGTCAGTGATGCCCTAAACAGGATGAGACAGTATTGTGCATGACATGAACAGCTCAAACAGAAGGTACAGGATACACATATTTTCTACTACACAGACCAGTGTGGGTTGACATGATTTATGATCAGACACGCGTTTCTTAAGGGTAATCGCAACGGGCTATGTTGAGCATGGGAAAGACACGGCCCATATTGAACATTTAATCCTTAGTCCCATACATTTTAGGAGGTGATCACAAGTTCCCCTTCAGGGACTACCGCTGCGTGAAATCGCAGTGGGAACGCCCTCAGCGTGACGCGTCTGAAGCATGAATGAAATCAGTCAATGGAGAGAATGAGCGTACGGCGAGTGACGTCATCGACCAGGAAGCTATAAATATCCCCTGAGTACACAACACGCCAGCTTTTAGTTACTTCAGCAGCTCTGTGTGTGTCTGAATCTGTCGATTGTGTTTGTCTGTTTTGTCAGGAGTTTTCACTATATATATTTTATATAAAAAAACCAATATGAGCGAGCAGTATAAGAAGTGTGTTCCCCCCTGTACTCGGCACATCACGGGTGGGGATTCACACGAGCTAAGTGTGGCTTGTTTGGGAGTGCAGCAATGCCCAGTCGGCTCTCGAGGGAGTCGATTGTCAGCATTGCGAGCGTTTTCCCTTGAGAACTCTGCGCTCGCGGCGATCGCTCTTCGAGGAGAGTGATTTGCTGCGAGCTCCCCGAGGCTCGGGTCCCGCTTCTGTTGAGGCAGAGCGGCGGCGCTTGTCTTGGGGCTCGCAGATGGATCTCGCTGGCGACGTTGAGACGGGCTCCGCCCTATCTCAGCTATCTCCGACGAGATCTAGTGCCTCTCACCCGGCTCTGGAAGCACGCGCTGCGGCGGTTACTTCTGCCCGGGTGGAGGCACATGATGATGTTGAATTGAGATTTTCCAGTTCTGAGGAGCTGGATGTCGAAAGTTTATTATCAGAGAAAACTAGTTTATCACATTATACTGCAAATGAAGAAGGTTTGATGGATGTATTATCTCGGGCTGTTGAAAAGCTAAAAAAAAATAATAATAAAATAACAGTATCGAGTGGCCAGCTGATAGACAGGTTTCTAGAATTAAAAGCAATCTAGATGATAGATTTCTGTCTGCACGACCTCAACCTTCTAGCCGGTGCTTACCGTTCTTCCCAGATCTTCATGCTGAGTTTTCAAAGACCTGGGTTAGACCGGTTTCAAGCAGAATTTACACAAATCAGTCCAATGCTTATGGTAACATTGTTGGTGCTAAATCTGCTGGTTATGTGACGATACTGTAGGCGGAGGAGACGCTTGCGAGCTATCTCTCTCCTGCTTCATCGTCTTCACTTAAAGCACCGGCTCTTCCACCAAAAAATAAATAAATAAATAAATATATATACCTCTGTGCTGGTGGGGAAGGCTTACTCGGTGGCTCGGCAGGCGGCTGCATGTTTGCATACGATGACTTTTATGCAGGCTTTTCAGGCCAACCTGCTCAAAGGAAATCTGAGGGGGGTCCCCGCCGAGAGAGACTTGCGTTCACCTCCCTTAAGGGTGCCCTGTCTCTCCCGGCGCCCTCAGGGGCCCGTCCTACTAACCCTGCCGAAACAGGGCGTAGAAGGGTCTGGCGAGTGCTTTCCCGAGGGACGCTCGCCGCCTCTAAGGAGGGTTCTAGTGTGTTCAGACCAGTCGTTCCCTGCCGGTGCGCCGTTACAGGGCACTGTGTCTGTCACGCAGAATGTTCAACCAGAGCAAAGTCTTTCGTCGAGTTCGTCTTCAAAAAGAGCACAGCAGAAGCGGAGTGTCACGTCTCGTGCCCCCCTGCAGAGAAACTGGAGGGACGAGGCGGGGTGCTCTCCGGCGCGGCCTTCTCGGGGCAGGACTGATCTGAGGACAGTCATTGTCGCCAGAAAGGCCGCGTCGAAAAAGTCCTGACGGGCTGAACGTCAGGACTCTGAGGGTGGTCCCCATCGGGAAAAACTTGAGTTCACCGCACAAAAACACGGTGCCCTGTCTTTCTCGATGCCCTCAGGGGTCTGTTCTACTAACCCTGCCTATACAGGGCGTAGAGAGACTCGGCGAGCGATTTCCCGAGGGACGCTCGCCCCCTCCAAGGAGGGTTGTGGAGTGCTCAGACCAGCTGTTTCCTGCCAGTATGTTACAGGGCGCTGTGTCTGTCACTCGGGATGTTCATCCGGAGGCCAGCCTCGAGAGGCTGGTTCCCTTAGTAGAGTTCCTGGCGGAATGGGTCCCCCACCCAGCAGGGAGTTAGGATACTACTTCATCGAAAAAAAAAAAAAATCCTGACGTGCTGAACGTCAGGGTTCTGAGGGTGGTCCCTATCGTGAAAGACCTGAGTTCACTGCACAAGAACACGGTGCCCTGTCTTTTCCGATGCCCTCAGTGGTCTGCTCTACTAACCCTGCCTTCACAGGGCGTAGAGAACACGGTGCCCTGTCTTTTCCGATGCCCTCAGTGGTCTGCTCTACTAACCCTGCCTTCACAGGGCGTAGAGAGACTCGGCGAGCGATTTCCCGAGGGACGCTCGCCCCCTCCGAGGAGGGTTGTGGAGTGCCCAGACCAGCTGTTCCCTGCCAGTACGTTACAGGGCGCTGTGTCTGTCACTGGGGATGTTCAAATCAGATCCAAGGACTGGTTTGTCATGATAGATCTAAAGGACGTTTACTTCCATGTATCTATCCTCCCTCAACACAGGAAGTTCCTGAGGTTCGCTTTCGGGGGCGAAGCGTACCAATATCGGGTTCTTCCGTTCGGCCTAGCACTGTCACCCCGAACATTCACGAAGTGTACGGATGCTGCTATAGCCCCGCTGAGGTTATAGGGCATCCGCTTTCTGTACTATATAGACGATTGCTTGATTCTAGCTCAATCGGAACAACAGGCGGTTCGGCACCGAGATGTCGTTCTTGCTCATATCAAGTGACTGGGGCTGAGGCTCAACGCCAAAAAGAGTGTTCTTTCTCCATTACAGAGAACCACTTTTCTAGGTGTAGTGTGGGATTCAACGACGATGCAGGCACGATTGTCACCTGCTCGTATTGCTTTGATTCTCTCTGCAGTAGATCAGGTCAAGCTAGGCCAGTCATCCACTGTAAAACAGTTCCAGAGACTGCTAGGTCTCATGGCAGCTGCGTCCAACGTGATACCTCTTGGCCTCTTGCACATGAGACTGTTACAGTGGTGGCTCAGGACCAAGGGATTCTCCCCGAGGGGAAATCCGCTTCGCATGATCGTGAGTTTGCGACGGTGTCATCACGCCCTGATCATGTGGAAAGATCCTTGGTTTCTGTCCCAAGGCCCTGTGTTAGGAGCTCCTTGTCGTCGCGTTATGCTAATGACAGATGCCTCTCTCACGGGTGGGCTCAGGGTCTGTGGGAGGACCATCATCGTCTGTGGCACTTAAACTGCCTAGAGATGTTGGCGGTGTTTCAGGCTCTGAAACACTTCCTCCCAGACCTAAGGGGCCACCATGTTCTTGTCCAGACAGACAACACATCGGTGGTTTCTTATATCAACCATCAGGGGGGTTTGCGTTCTCGCCCGCTTTACAAACTGGCACGTCAGATCCTTCTATGGTCCCAGGGGAAAATTCTTTCTCTGAGAGCTTTTATCTCCCGGGGTATTTAAATCAGGGGGCAGACATCCTGTTAAGACAGGGGCCGAGGCCCGGGGAATGGAGTCTTCACCCCGAGGTGGTGGAACTCCTATGGAAACATTTCGGTCTTGCCGAGGTAGACCTATTTGCTTCTCGAGAAACATCACACTGCCCGCTGTGGTTCTCTCTCAGCCATCCAGCCCCGCTGGGGTTGGATGCGATGGTACATCCGTGGCCGAGGTCACGCTTGTATGCTTTTCCCCCGATCGCTCTGCTCCCAGGAGTTCTGGAGAGGGTTCGCCGGGACGGGCTCAGTCTCCTGCTAATAGCCCCGTTCTGGTCGGCCCGGGTATGGTTTGCGGACCTAGTGTCTCTCCTCAACGGCTCTCCCCTAGAGATACCGATCAGGAGAGATCTGCTCTCTCAGGCGAGTGGGTCGATCTTTCACCCCCGTCTAGAGCTATGGAGGCTGTGGGCTTGGCCTCTGAGGGGGCCCAGCTCATAGATTCTGGTCTCTCGGCTGAGGTCGTTGAGACCATCCTCCGATCCAGAGCTCCCTCCACGAGGAAGTTATATGCCGCGAGGTGGAAACTTTTCACCTCTTGGTGTGGAGAGCGCCAGCAGGACCCAGTTAACTGCCCGGTTGGTACAGTCCTGGATTTCCTGCAGGACCGTCTCTCCACAGGGTTATCCCACTCCACACTGAAGGTGTATGTGGCGGCCTTAGCTGCTTACCACAACCCTTCAAGTGGAGGTTCCCTCGGGAAACACCCGCTTATGTCTCGCTTCCTTCGTGTCACCTTGAGGCTGAGGCCTGCAGTTCGCACAAGGGTACCAGCTTGGGATCTGGCCGTCATCTTAGAAGGTCTCTCCCTTGCTCCTTTCGAGCCCATCGAGGAAGTTTCGGAAAAGTTTCTTACTCTAAAGACTATCCTTCTTCTCGCTTTCTCATCTCTAAAAAGAATTGGAGATATTCAAGCACTTTCGGTGGCTCCCTCGTGCCTGGAATTTGCTCCTGGTTGGTTAAGGCCTTTCTCTTTCCGAGACCAGGTTATGTTCCTAAGGTTCCAACTGTTTCAGTTAGACCTATAGTTCTGCAGGTTTTCTGTCCTCCGCCTTTTCTGAGGTCAGACCAGGAGAATATTAATTTGCTTTGCCCAGTTTGGGTTTTGATGCTTACGTCCACAGAGCTGCCCTGTGGAGGAGATCGGAACAAATGTTCGTCTGTTTGGGTCACCTAAGAAAGGATGTCCTGCATCTAGAAAAAGGATGAGCAAGTGGGTGGTCGAGGCCATCCCACTTGCTTATGGTTCGGCCCATCAGCCTTCACTTTGGCTGTAAGGGCTCATTCCACCCGGAGTATGGCTGCTTCTACAGCTCTTCTTTCAGGAGCTTCTCTTCAGGACGTTTGTGATGCGGCAGGCTGGTCCTCACCGCACACTTTCGTTAGATTTTATTCCCTCGATCTTAGCTCCACTCCCGGGGCTCAGGTTCTCTCGTCGGTTTGTGTCTCCTAATGACACACGACGGGGATTTGGTCGAATGGGGATGTGGGTATTGCGTTCCCACTGCGATTTCACGCAGCGGTAGTCCCTGAAGGGGAACGTCCCGGGTTACGTATGTAACCCTAGTTCCCCGAAGGGACGGACGCTGCGTGTCCTGCCATACTCTCGGCATCCCCTTGGGTCGCTGCTTCAGTAACTTTTAAGCTGGCGTGTTGTGTACTCAGGGGATATTTATAGCTTCCTGGTCGATGACGTCACTCGCCGTACGCTCATTCTCTCCATTGACTGATTTCATTCATGCTTCAGACGCGTCACGCTGAGGGCGTTCCCACTGCGATTTCACGCAGCGTCCGTCCCTTCGGGGAACTAGGGTTACATACGTAACCCGGGACGTTCACAGCTGGATGGTGCACAATATCAAAATGTACTGGTTATAAGATGTTTTTTTAAAAGGTGTTTAAAAATGTTTTTTAACTTAAAAAAAAAAAAAACTCTTAAAAATGCAATACTTATGCAAGACGTTAAAAAAGTTCAAATATATCTGTTTCAGGGTGTACATAACTGTTATATATGTATATATATATATATATATATATATATATACCATTTATAAATAAATAAAAATATGTAAACAGTTGTCTCTTAAATCATCTTCTTTAAAAGCTAAAAATAGTCAAACTAAAACAAAAATTTGCATAAGCTATTCGACCAGTAGATGACTAGTCATCCATTCCTGTATATACAAATTCTATCTTAGTTAAAAAGCCTTTAAACCAGTGAAATTAATTGCACGTCGTTTCATGTGCATTATCTGTCCTTATCTGTATTATGGGAGCTGTGGATTAATTACGTTTCATTTTCCCTATATTGGCCAATTTCATGCTTTTGCACAGTTTGAAAATATTTACATTAGTTACAAACAATTAATTGAATGGCTTGTTAAGCAGCCCAGTGATTTTCTGTGCGAACGCAGAATGGAGGGTTGGCATCACGTGTGTGCACTCACATGTATCTTTATGAGTGAGCTTGGAGAACTGGCATCTGTCATAATTACATTCCCTGTGTTGACAAGCCTCGCCATCTAACAAGATACATCCCATTATTGCCAGATGTTTTAAAATTGACATTATAAATGTTTACACTGTGTAGTAACCCAAGCTATTAGTTTCGACTAGTGACATAAAATACTCCAAAAGCCAGCATAAAAACATTAGTGTCAGCTGCTGTAAAAGTTGTGCTATTAATTTTAGCAGAGGATGCAACTTCTCTGAATATGGCCCATCTGTTATGGCGTCAAATGGCCCAAATTACTTTACGAAAACAGTTCCATCAAATTATTTTCATCACCGTTTTCACTGCAAACGCCAGCCGCTCAAAGTTAAAAGGTCGTATTTCAGCATCATCCAGGCATCGACATGTCCGCTTGGTACGCCTGTGCAACTTTGAGCACATATGTCATCGGTTAAACAGGCCACACACATACGTTTCACCCATGTTCCACGATAGCTGTGTAATGTTAACAAAGCACTGTGGGAATGTGAGGTTGAGAGGTGCGGTGAAAAGTTATCACTGTAAATTAAAGGTATGACTGGTGGAAGCCCAAGGGTTTACACTGGGGTTATCGGGGGCTTCCACACATCAGCATCTCCTATCACACATCCGACGGTTCCTGTGAAGTGTCATAAACTGCCGGGCCCATTTCCAGTATCGCTGTGGCTCCCCGCAAAGCCCCAAGGGCCTTCTGCTTTACCAAACACAAAAGCAGTGTTGCCTCTCTCTCTCTCTCTCTCTCTCTCTCTCTAAATTCAATATATGTAGCTCTTTGTCTCCTCATATCAGGTATTTTCTCCTATCTGAGTTGAGCCCAGGATCATAACCCCCTCCCATCTCACTTTTAAAAAAAGAGGCTGCTGGGAAATGTCCTGTTTTGTTAAAAGGATAGAGTTATGAGGTTCCACTTATGATATTCTACTAACTATAAGTAACTTTGGCACTACATGTCAACTAACTCTCAATAGAGTATTAGTAGACTGTAGACAGTGGCCTGCAAAGTTACTTATAGTCAGTAGAATGTCTGTTGGGGACCATTAAAAATAAGTGTTAGACGATGTTAAGAAGACACGGTCTACTAATATGCTAATGAGATTTAGTTGCAAAGTTAGTAAAAAGAGAATCATCAAATTAAAGTGTTACCAATGATAGTTCACCTTTAAAAATTTATATTTTGTCATTAATTACTCTCCATCATGTTGTTCCAAACCTGTATGACTTTAGTTCATTTAATACAAAAGGACATTCAGTCATATTCTGAAGAACTTACTGCTTCAAAAAAATTCTTTTCCGACTGGATGGAGGTAGCCAGCTTTATATCTGAGGAAATCACAGGATCCGGCCAAATGATTGAATACAGAATGATGCACTTAAAATGTATCCAGAAAGGATTTACGGTGAAGAGGGAGACAGTATGATTACTGTTAAGTGTTCTCGACCCAGATGGCGTTGCCCATAGACGAGCACGAAGACACGTAGGCTACGAGTCAACGTGCCACAAAAAGTTTGGACCAGGATTGTGGTACCTACTCCGGCGGAGTCTTCATGCTCGTCTATAGGCGTCCTAAAACAAATGGCAATGCCATGTTGTTAGAATTTCCTTTTGTTGAAAGCCCAAATAAAAGTAAAATCTACTATTATATTTAGATCCATCAGAAGCAGTTCGACTTCACGAGTGCATTTTTTTAAAATAAACAAGAACTTCTATGGAAGACTGTATTCTCGTAACTTTATTCTAAAAATATTACGACTTTATTCTTTATTCGGAAGCCCTGAACCTCAACGTTAAAAAAAAAAAATCTAGCATTATGAGAATAAAGTCAAAATATTCGACTTTAATCTCGAAATGCTAGAATTTTTTTTGTTTTAAATTGAGGTTCAGGGCTTCCGAATAAAGAATAAAGTCGTAATATTTTGAGAATATATAGGCTAATAGCCTTGTCATTATTCGCTGACAATCATTAAGTTAAACTCAAGCCACCAAATCAAGTCTGATTTGTGAATAAATCATTCAGATCAGTGAATGAAACCATGATTAATTGAAAAGATTCAACTCAAATCATCGATTCATTTTGCATCAATACTTCTCACATGAAACACCACAAACACCAAAGAGATCTAAAGTGGGTGTTTTCCACATGCAAAGCTATGGTATGGCTCAAAAGACTTAAAATAAATATGTACATATGGACCTTTTTATAACATTTTGTGAAGTTTGAAACCCCCAGAACCCATTAATTGTAAAAAGAACAACTAGTACATTCTTAAGAACATCTTCTGCATTCCACAGATGATTTAAAGTCATAAGGTTTGAAATGTCATAACGCTGAGTAAATTACGACCGAATTTTCCTTTTTGGGTGAACTTACAGCTTTTACAAGCTGGAATTGTGCATCATAAGAGCTCAGGTAGATCTGCGGATTTGCTTTGCGGTGGTTGAGCAGGAAAGCCGTGGCTTTAGGAGCTTTGTGTCAGCTGATCCCAGCACTGCACAGTCTCTGTAACACACACCAGGAAAAGCACAGGTCACTGGGCAAACGGGAGGGATGTGCGATTATGCATGTGTGTGTGTGTGTGTGTGTGTGTGAGACTTGGCCCGTGGCACGTTTTCCTGATGCAGAGTGGGGGTGACAGACAGAGCTGACAGGCCAACCTTTGCACTGCGTAATAGACAGACAGGGAAGTGGGAACCGCACTCTGTCACCGGGGAATACAGATGTAAACATGGCCACTCTATCACCCATACTCGCCTCCCTGACAAAACATATTAGTGGTGGAGTTCTCAGTGCACACCTCTGTGCTTAAACCTGCTGATGATCTGCATACATGCACGCACGCACACACACACACACACACACACACACACACACACACACACACACACACACACACACACACACACACACACACGCTGACACACACACTTAGTGCACGCAAGCAAGTGTGCCGCCGTGGGAACGCATAGCCTGCACTAATTGCAATTTTAATTGTTGTGGTGATTCTAGTGTGTCACTGATATATCTGATGAGTCTGACGTGACTTATTGACAGATCTCTAGAGCGTGCGCGGCGACCTGACAAAAACGCATTGATTAATTACTAGCCATCCAAGACAATTAACTGGAACAGAATGCAAAAACAAGCGGAGAGCAACTTTTGCCGCGCCGCCATCCTACCCTCATTTAAGCCCTCTGAGGATACATCAAACAATTTCTTTCCCTGCGTTTCCAAGGCAACGCTAATATATTAGCTCACCAGTGTTACTGGAAAGCATTTCACTTGACAGTTTTGAAAATGATTTAAAAGCCAGCTTAGTATGTGAATCTCATCCACACTACAGTAAATCAGGCTGTGGACGAATCCCTCTCCAGCTGTCACGAAATGATCGGGGAGGGGAACAGGCTCCTTTGCCTGTGGTCTCGCTGGAGAGGCTAGTTTGGGTGAAATATCTCCAGATTCCTGCTGTTCTCATCCATTGTTCTCACTCTAGAAAAACCAAGCAGACACTTAGGCCATTTGTTTTCACAAGCCTTAGTTCATACAGTTGAGTCCAAAATTATCAAAAACACTAGCTTCTAATTATACACATTATACAGTATAGTGTACATACAAATGAAATAAATAAATTAATTAAAAAATTTGCATGTAATTCAGAATTTCTTTATACTTACTATTTCTTCACATGCATTAATGACACTTGTGCTGCATAAACTCCCCAAATCTATTTCAATTTGATTTGTAGATCTTAAATAATATGCCACAATGTTTCTTTTTCAAATGTTTTATTTTTTTAATTTAGTTAGTATATTCTTAACCTTTTTTTAGCAAGATTTTAAACCCCAGATATTCAATGTCTTTTTTTTAAAAATCCACCCATCTATAGAAATAGAATTTTAAGAAGTTCCTAATGTAAAATCTATCCCAAAAAGTGCACCAATGTTCAAAAGTTTGGGGTCAGTATTCATTCATTCATTTGTTTGTTTGTAATGAAATGAATACTTTTATTTCGCAAGAATGATTTAAATTTACCAAAAGTGACTTTTAACATTTTATAAAAGTTTTCTATATACTTCATTTTCAACATTGATGATAATAATAAGACATGTTTCTTGAGCAGCAAATCATCATATTAGAATGATTTCTGAAGGATCATGTGACACTGAAGACTGGAGTAATGATGCTGGAAATTCAGCTTTACCATCACAGTAAAATATTAAAATAGAAAAAAGGTTATTTTAAATTGCAATAATATTTTACAATATTACTGTTTTGACTGTATTTTTGATCAAATAAATGCAGACTTGGTGGGCAGAACAGACTTCTATCAAAAACATTAAAAAATCTTACAGACCGCAAACTTTTGAATACCAGTGTAACTTAAGTATGCGATCTCATTTTAGCCTAAATCGAAGACAGCATCATCTTTGCAGATAAAAATGCATTATAACTAGCCAAGTAATTATAAATGAATCTATATTTAAATACCCAATATTTGTGAGAAGTGTATTTTATGGTTCAATTATGGTGCAACATGTAAATATTAAACTGAATTGTAATTAATTGTGCACAACATTTGAGGCACAGTGCGTTCCAAATTAGTCAGCTGTAAAGTTCCATGACAACATGCTGCCTTAGTAGTCAGCTACCTATGTAAGCAGCAGGCAGCTCACTACGTTTTAGAACCGTGCTACCATCTCCCAAAAATGAGGAGGCGAACACTTTAGGAGAGGAGCTCTGCTTCTTGCTCTCCTCACAGCCTGGTCATATCTGCTAATACCATCTATACTACAGAGTTCTTTCTCTCCGCTTGCCGATGCATGACACCTTCTAACAGAGCCCTGCTTGCTGTTCTCTCTTTGTCTTTTTTCCCCCCACCAACTTGTTTTATCTCCCCGAGTCTTTCTCGCTTTCTCTCCACCTCCGTGTCCCCCTCCCCTCTTCTGGTGTGTTTCCCTGCCCCTCTCCGATTAAGCTCACTCTCCCATGGACGGCGCAGGTTGGTGTTGGCACACATAACAATTGCAGAGGAGCTTCTAGCACTTACAGTAAATGAAGCTCGGGCAGCAGCCCACTGAGATGCATTAGATTAGGTAATTGAGATATGAGTGATGGCGCAGTCTAGCCCCTGCCGCAGAGGTCTTGGAAATAAGCATTTGCCGCATCCGGCGTACTACAGGCTCAGATTATGGAGGGTCCTGATAGAATAATGTCAGCCCAACACAAGGCTAAAATTGAACTGTCAAGAACTGTCAAATACACAATAATATGCTCGGCAAACCCAAGTCATTTCGCCACTCTGGGCTGCCGGACCACATGCGTTTCAAAGTGCACTTTGAGAAAACATGCATCTGATATACATATTTAATTTGAGAAACTTGAGATGCTAATGATTTTAAGCAGAGCAGCTTCCGTTGAGTCTCCTAACAGGATTTGCGAGTGGAAAACTTGTTTGTTTTAACACTGTTGGTTTTCTTCAAGCGAACATGTTTTTCCCTGCTGAATCTACTGTGATGGTGTGCTAAAACAATCACCTGTGTATGGATTAATGGCTTTAATTCTGAGGACTGGCAGGGTGTAGCCGCACAATTGTCCATATTTCCATCCATGCCCCGCTAGCTGTGAAGTTAAATTGATTCAGGCCTTGGCATCTCTGAAATGTGACGCCGTAAACAACTTGATGCTGAATCTGTTCCACACGTTTGTGCATCACAGAAAGAGACCTATATATATAACTTTTTTTTTTACACAGAGACATGTCGTTTAAAAAAAAGATTTTTTATATTAATCACAGCTCTCTATATAAAGTTGGATATATAAGTTTATCCAACTTTGCCCACATACATACAGTATACGTACAACGACATACTACTTCAAATCTCAACTGCATGATTGTTTATAGTTGCAAAATGTAAAACAGCAATCAGCTAATTGTGACAGCAGTATAAGACATACGATATTATAAAAATTAACATCTTGATTTTCTGTAAAGCTGCTTTGAAGCATTGTGTAATGTGAAAAACACTGTACAAATTAAATTGACTATTCATGGCTTATTTTCTTTACTTATAGTGTGTAGCCCTCAAGTGAACCTTATGAAAGCAAACCGTGTTATCACTAAATGTATAATTAACTTGTAAATCATCCAAGCGCACGATAAAAAACAGCTCTCTGGCGATGGTTTTTCTTCTTTCAGGGTTGAAGAAAGAGATATCATCACTTGAAATAGCCCACAAATCAATACCTCACCGTTAGCATGTGCTCACCAACTTCCAGTGGCAGCACTTCATTTAGGTAATGGCCTAAAGAGCCAGTGGGAAAAGAGTGGACTGACATGGCAGCCCCACGCAGCACACACAGCAGAGTGCACTTAAAGCAGAGCCGACTAAATCAGGGCCAATTAGTGTGTCTGTGGACCGCAGCAGCTGGGCTAAGTCTGGGGGCAGAGGTGCTCGGGGCTGGAGCTGAAAAATTGTGGTAGTCCTGAAGCAGGCCTCTCCTGAAAGAGAGAGAGGAGGGGGGTATGCAAGGGAGAGATAGAAAGAGGACAGCGGCCCACTGCCGGTCAAAGAATACAGTGCATTCTTTTTCTGCTAACCTCGCTCGACATCAATCACGCAAGCTGGAGGTATAGTGAGAAGTCAGCTCGGCCACTGAGGAAAAATATCTGTAATGATTGACACAGTAGCTGTTGTGTCGACCTCTGCGCTTTTATCGACACTGACTGTAGAAAAATATGTTCATTATGGACTTGTTTACTATTTTACTTGGTTACTCTTAGTCCAGTAATATAAGTTTTGAAGTCATCTATGTCCTAGCGTATTCCTAAAAAACACTTTAAACATACTGTATATATATAAAGTTTTACAGTCTTTTTCTGCAGGTAAACAAACCGAAAATATTGACTATTCATCTTGCTCTAATGCTGAAAGTATAAAGTCATGGTTTATGAATGTGACCTAACTAAAGACTATTGGCTAAAAAAATGATGTGGCAATATTTAGTATTTTCATGTTGTGAGTTATTTTAGTATTATTTATATACTATTACAGTATTTATTATTATTCTGAATTATCTTTAGATTTTCCTTTTAATTTTAGTTTAAGGCTTACGTAATTTTATGCTTGTCATTATTAGTTTTTGTTTTATTTTTTACAACTATTTCTATATAATTCTACATAACATAATTAATTTTTATTTCAGTTTTGGTAATTTTAGTTACTTAAATGGAAATTAGAAATGTTTCTTTGCCAACTAACTGAAATAAGTTTTTTATCATTTCAGCCTTATTTAGATTTCCGATTTAAATAATTTTTAATAGTTTTAGTTAGCAATAACATCACTGGTTATGACCAAAATTAAAATTCGATATATTTTCTAAATAAGTTAAAAATAAAACATTAAAACTAAAGTCAAGCAATCATTTCAAGTGAATTTAGGCATCACAACATCATGTAATGTATGAAAGATGGATTATTAATTGATATTTGCAAAAAGTAAATCTAAATGTAAAAATAGGGCATGTATAACTAAATATCCAATACTGACTGATGCTAACAAATAAAAACAACAACAACAACAATTTAGTACAGATATATCACCAGTGCATCCCTAAAAAAATGTTGCTATCTCTCAGCAATAGAAATTAGAATCACAGTGATTTTGCCAAATAAGACATTTTACTTGATCAACATATTATTTGACACAACAACATGAGTTTGATTTGTTGTGGCGTGTGCATCCCCATCTCAAAAGTGGTTGTCTTTGTATCTTGGCAGGGGCCATTAGATGCTCTGGCGTCTCAAACATCCTGAAGGACAGAGCCGCTGTGGCGGGGTGGTAAGAACATGATGTTGAGAGCTAAGCGAATGTATCTCCAGGACAAAGAGCAACCGCAGCGGGACAATGAGTGTGAACAATCCGAGCGTTTTATTCATCCCGCTGTTGTCCTGAGCTGGGGCTATCATGCATACGCACGCCACCACAAACAAACTGCAGCATGGGCCACTCCTGATCGACTCCACTGTTTCAACCGGCAAATTCCTTTGGCTTGTTTTAAAGGAAGGAGCGTTCTATTCTGTCAATGTCACCGTGGATATCCCTATACAATGCAATTGAAGATAAGCCTAATCTTGCACACCCACACGGCATCTTCATTTTTTCCTGTATCAAAGCCAACAGTATGTACAAACCAGAGGCTTAGCCACAGACTTCTATCCTTTTTCAATAAACTCAAGCACAATACGTGCAAAGTAAACTTAGCAAGGACAAAACACAAATATTGTCCCATGTACATTTAACATAAATAATAAAAAAAATCCATTATTGTGTATGTAGAATATGACAATGTACATTTGATATTAAATGATCTACTTAATAATAAACAATTTAAACAAGTTAAATGAGCAAAACAACAACAACAACAACCACAAAAAGTCCATTTATGCACTACTTATGCAAAAATAATGCGTTTGTTGAATGCTTCTTTCCATTTTATGCCTTTCCACTACAAAACCAAGGTGCAGACATACTTCCTAATTTGAATATGATTTGATATACAAGGTATTAGAAGATTTCTGTTGCATAAATACAGGGTTCATAACATCTGCGCTGGTGCACGGTGTCATTTGTGTGTTTACAAATTGAAGTAAATGGATTATGGAGGCCTTCTTTACAACACAGAGATCTACAAACAACACAACAATTCCATGTAGGAAAAATTTCATGACTCTTTATGAGGTAATTTCCTGTCATGTAATACATTAGAAAAGCTGCCTGTGTAGATTAAAAAACAATATCCTAAGTAGACGTGAAGCTATTGTGCTTTAAGTACGGAGATTGAAAACACAGATACCCTTTAAAAGGCTCATGCGCAACACAAACAAAAGTTATAAATAAAAAATTATATTATTATTATAGTATAGTCTTCTGAGTCTGACTTTCTTTTTCTTTCTTTTTTTCAAAATGCTAATGTTATATATACATTTATTTTCATCATATCAGCTAAAGAGCTTAATTCTGCTCTCTTATTTTAATACTTGGCTTTACGGCCTGTAATTGTATGATTTGCATTTTTTTTCCCGCCCATTATAAATAATCCATGCAACACACGGCCTGGCTGCCAAGCTGGCATCACTTTCTATTTAATCTTGAGAAACAGTCGCTTTATCTCCTTGTTCAACCTGGCGTTTATCTTTTGTTGTGGCACCGTACTATTGATGTGGAAATGTTTACAAAGCAATATACTTGCCCCATTTAGCAAAAGCAGGAGTTCAAGGTATTAATATGATCATTTTATCACCCCCAGTGTGCTTCACTCAGTCATTGACTTAATAACAGGCACTGTTTTCTTTAATGGCTCCTTTGCCTAGGACGTGGTGTTTTGTTAACAATGCCGTAATAAGAAGGCAGCATTTATACATATCACCAGGAGTGCAGGGACAGTTTTTTTGTTCAGTTTTGTTCTGTGGTGCAGAACTATCGACCGTGGTATTCTCCTTCAACTCCCTGTGGGGATGAGAGCGGAGCCCCCGTTACATCGGCATGTGCTCCATTATCATTTCAATATGAGTATGACACAACGGCGAGTGGCAGAATGCTCCGTTTCTATTTCCACTCCACAACTGATAGCAAACGGCGTCTGCCCGGTGTGTGGTTTAACCAGCACCCCCCACCCCTTTGCCCTGCAGCAAGCGAAACAGCAACACTAGCAAATAGCGTAATGTGCGTCGCGAGGCCTCGGCAGCACAGCACAGGACAGGCTAAGACCATAACCAGTTACATAATCGCCGCAATAAACACGTTCTGATTGTACTCAACACACAGCACTAACTCCCACTGATGATAACAGAGTACGCAGCAACCCTTCGCCAGCTTCCAAGGGAAATAAAAGAGGGAGTGATCTAACACTATACTTCATTCTCACACTCAAGGGCCATGCATTTTCCAAACGATGAAACATATAATCACTGCGGCCCGGGGATATTTTACAGTCAACGTACATGGTGTTTGAACAGACTGAATCTTTGTTAAGTTAAGGGCAATAATCAAATACCGAAAATGGGCGCATGTTTTATTTTTAGCAAGCATTCTTAAGGAAATTCATGAATATATCGTGTCAGATTATATTAAACATATTTATTTGAGAATAATATTGTGATATTATGTGTAATATAATATTGCGTTTTCAACGTTTTTTTAAAATTAAAAAAACAACAAAAACTAAAACAGTAACAATCTACAATTTGTTAACATTAGTTACTAATATGATATGATTAATAAATCCTTTGGAAGTATTAGTCATTGTCAGTGCATGCTAATTTCATTAACATTTCATTAACATTCACTAACATTTCTTAAAACACTAATAAAAGTGAAAGTTGCATCTGTTCACAAATATTATTTAATAGACCTGAGCAAACGTGAACTAACAATAGACAGATAACAAAGATGAATAAACCCTGTAACAAATCTAATGCTCATTGTTAACTAATGGGACCTTACTGTAAAAGTGTTATCAAAAATCATATGGAAAAATGGGGAAAACACACACACACACACACACACACACACACACACACACACACACACACACACACACACACACACACACACACACACACACACACACCAATTTGATTATATATTCTCTTTTCAGCATTTTTACATTTTCAATGAACATCACTTATTATATTTTAAGCTGTTTTCCTTAGGGGACCAAAAAATGTCCCCACAAGGACAAGGATTTTGGATATTGCTATCTTTGCTGGGACATTTTGTCCCCATCACATAGGGTTTACCAGGAACAGAGACACACACACACACACACACACACACACACACACACACACACACACACACACACACACACACACACACACACACACACACACACACACACACACACACACACACACACACACACACACACACACACACACATTTGATTATATATTCTCTTTTCTAATTCCTGTCAAGAGGAGCTGCATTTGAAATTAGAGGACTGGCAGAAATCTGCATGATGTATTCAGCATCTAATGAGCGGCGGGTTGAACTGTAGGCACAGGGCATATGCAGTGCCCTGCGAAATCCCCTCTCCTGCACACTATGATTATTCACCCTCATGTAGCTTTGCACTTCCTCAATTCGGTCAAGCCCACAGGATTTACCAATCCAAAGCTCTGACGGCTCGAGAAAAAAAGACCTGTCCTCCTCCAGAAGGGCTCCCTGCTTTGAGACGCCCTGGCACTGCCAGGGCTCAGGCGCACCACAACTGAGGCGCATCCATCTGTGGGCCTTGTAGGGGCTGTGGAGATAACCAATTTTTCAAAGCACAACCAGAACTTGCATAATGCCTCATGCACCCACGTTATGACTCACTAAATTACATAAACAGAATGTGGGGTATTCTCTCTCTCTCACTCTCTCTCTCTCACTCTCTCTCTCAACCTCTCTCTCTCTCTCTCTCTCTCTCTCTCTCTCTCTCTCAACCTCTCTCTCTCTCTCTCTCTCTCTCTCTCTCTCTCTCTCTCTCTCTCTCATATTGTTATTTCTTCCAAAATCATTTTCAACTGAACAAAGCTACAGAAAACAATTTAATGAGGGTATAAAAAGATATGTCAGCTTATGTAGAGAATCATGTTTTCTTTACGACGATAGGGGGTAGACAATGTATACTAAAGTGTGGGAGATTAAACCACACACAAAAAGGGGGGGGGTTACTTAATTTTAATCTGAAAATTAGCTTTCGTTTTCAACAGAATAAAGCAATAAAAAAGTTTGAGGGAAAATTGCTTAAAAAGTTCAAATGAGAATAAGTAAAAAAATAATTCTTGCCAAATGTAAATAGAACCTACTGAATATTTGTACAAATTTGTAATACATGACTCCCTCAAATGATGTTCCACGTGAACAGCCAATTAAAACATATAGTTAACTTTGAATGATACACTGGAAATTAGCATACATTTTTGTACAAATATGTGATTCGTCATATTAAATAATTTTAGCAATTGAATAAAAATGTGAAATCAAATTAAGTATTTGTACAGTATAAGTTAGAACAAATGTAACTTCCAAAATATCATTCAGTGTCTACACATGATTAGCTAAATTTGTGGAGACAAAAGCTTTTATTATATTTTTTTAGGACATAACTGTAGTACAATTTGTAAATAAAATATGTTTAAAAATATCAACTACTAGCGAATTATATTACACCCCTCCAACAAATTATATTACACCCAAACAGCCAATCAAAAAGAACCAATTATATTTGTTGACATTTTTACCTGCTTATATTGCACAAATATACAATGCCACACATTTAATCAAATACACATTTCATTTAATTTTAATAAATGAGTGGAATCACATAAAGCATTTGTACAGTATACATTGGTAAAAATATAACTTCCAAAATACCACTCAATGTCTACACAAGACTGTGTTTTGATTTGTTGACAATGGTTTTTATTAGCATTTTTGGGACATACAGTATGATTGCTTATTTCAACTTATATTTTTACTTGGTGAAACTAAAAATGTAAAGTAAGCCACAAAATGTAAATAAAAACAAGCAACTACACCCCAAACCCCTCCCACAAATGAGGCTACACACAAACAGCCAATCAACGCCATGTGGTCAGAATTTAATACAATTTTACATGTATATATTACATGTGAGATTCTATGTGATTCCACACATTTAATCAAATTCAAATATTAAAAGATCTTAGCTAAATTGTAAGTTAATAAGTATACAAATACGGCCCTGAAATGCTGTTGTTTCACAACAAGCAGCTGCATTCTTAACTCCTCCCACAAA